>NC_072480.1:65206666-65562500 GCF_027574615.1 Eptesicus fuscus | reverse complement strand
GTGCATCTTTAAGCATATTTTTAAGCCAAAAATTAATTTATTTTTTTACTCAAGAAATAGCCAATGCCTGCCTACCCTATGTGAGTCACTGTGCAGGGGTTCTGCAGAATAAGAATGTACAGTAATGAAATGGAATTTATATAAACAATAAACACTATCTATGGGTTTTTAAAGGACAGCAAAGAGGCCAGTGTGGTTGGAGTGGTGTGGGAGAGAAGGACGGCAGTGGGACATGAGGTCAGTGAGGTTATAGGGTCAAGTCACAAAGGGCTGCATGGATCAGAGTGGGAACCTTGGTGTTTGCACTAAGCGAGTTGGGAACCAGTGGAGGGTTATGATCCGAGGAGAGAAGCACTCTGACTTGGGTTTAAGCAGGGTCACTCTGGCTCAGTGGGATTATTTTCAAGGGTAAAAAAGCATAGACAGAAGCAAGAGGCTATTGCAAAAATCAGGTGAAATATAATGGTGGTTTGGATCAGCATAGTGGCAGGAGTTGGTGAATAGTGGTTAAATTCTGGATGTATTTTGGAGTCAGAGTCAAAAATAAGTTTGCTGGAAAACCAGATTATGGTATGAACAAAAGAAAAGATGAAATCAATAAAAATAAATTTAAAAAGAAAAGATGACAAAGATGCTCCCTGTGACCTACTTCAGCCATGCTCCTCTAAGCCCTCAAGACTCCAACCTTGGGCTCTGTCCTTGTCCATTTAGTCAAGTTTTAGCAAGACACCTCCTGGGTCTGATCAAAGTACTCATCCCCTATCCTTGATATTTATTATGGACGAAATGTTGGTATTCCTCCCAATATTCATATGTTGAAATCTAATCCCAAAGGGATGGTATTAGGAGATGGGGCCTTTAGGATATTAATGAAGATGTGAAGGTGGACCCTCATGAATGGGATTCATGACTTTATAAGCATCATGAGTTTGCTTCCTCTTTCTCTCTCTTGCCTCTTTCCACCATGTGAGGATACAAGAAGTTGGCAATCTGCAACCCCAAAGAGGGTTCTCAGCAATAACCGACCATGATACCACCCTAATCTCAGACTTCCAGCCTCCAGGACTGTCAGAAATAAATTTCAGTTGTTTGTAAGCCACCCAGTCTGTGGTACTTTGCTATAGTAACCTGAACTAAGACAATATCTTATCACCCTGGCCTGACTTGAGCAAGAATCCAGTTGAGTTAGTTTAGCATGAATTCCCCCAACCTGGATGTTTCTTCTTGTAATTTTCTATCCACTGACATCCCACCCTGCTGTTTGGCTATAAATTCCTACTTTTATAGCCCAAACATTTTCACTCACATGAGACCCTCTCCTGCCACATCAGGTTGTTTCCCCTGTGGCAAACCCCACTGTAGCAGTCACCCTGAATAACGTCTGCTTTACCATCTTTTAAAATTGTCTGAATAATTTTTTGCTTTTTTCTTTGTTTGCTTTTTGTTGTTGACATTCCTTGGTTAATCTCTTCCCACCTCCACCCTCTCTGAGATCTGTCATTCTGTTCCATAAGTCCATGTCTCTGGGCCTATTTTGTCTTTTATTTTATTTTTTTAAATATATTTTTATTGATTTCTAAGAGGAAGGGAGAGGGAGAGAGAAATAGAAACATCAATGATGAGAGAATCATTGATTGGCTGCCTCCTCCACACCCCCTACTAGGGATCAAGCCCACAACCCGGGCATGTGCCCTTGACCGGAATTGAACCTGGGACCCTTCAGTCCACAGGTCGACACTCTATCCACTGACCCAAACTGGCTAGGGCCCTATTTTGTCTTTTAATACATGGCTTTTATTGCATCTTTAAGATATCACAAATAAGTCTGAGGAATCATCTGGCATTTTGCTATTTCTGTAGCTGGACAACTTAGATCTGATTCATCAGCCTGCTGAACTGTTCCTTTTGCAGAAACATAGATACTACCCAAAAACTTTCTGATGTCCTTGTTTTTAATTGTTGTGACTTGCTAAATCAAAGCAGTGGAGTTTGATACAAGTTCAATGTTATTTCCTTCAAGAATTAACTCATCTTTCTGGGCTTGAGATACTGAACAAGCAACCCCTGACCTCATTCGAATCCTGTGGATCTATTTTTCACCCAAGAAATTTTTTATTTCAACAAGAAAACCATTCTCCTGAACAACAACGCTGACGGGGAAGTGAACATACTCAGAACTCATTTTGCAACGGAAGCCCAGTGTAACACCCTTGGTCACACTCTATACATAACTGCAGGTAGTACCAATGGTAGCCAGTTCCTTTTTATTTCACAGCCATTTGTCAACCTGGAGCCTCTTCTTTTTCTTTCCAAGAAGACTGAGTTTTACATTGACATGATTTAAGTCCCTCTGCAGGATACCTCTGGGGCCCTTCACATTAACTGTCCCTTTAGAGTGATGTCGACATTTTCTGGAATGTCGACAGTCTGATTGCTGAAAATGGTCTTCATCTTTACAATAGATGTGGCCAAGAGAGAATGTCTCAGAAATGTCTTTTCTTTAACAAGAATAACACCAGGATATTTCATTTGAACAACTTAATGACAGAATTTGCCATTAATGGCAGGAATAACTGGTTATTGAAGAGCAGGTTGGAAAATAGCAAGCTACGTTCAAAACATGTTAAATTTGAGATGCATATTTCACACCTCCGGGAGATGGAAAGTGTGCAGTCATAGAGAAGGGTCTGCAAGTTATAGGAGGCAATAGTGCTAGAGATTAAGATTCAGGAATTCCTGGGGATTAAATAGGGAGAGTTTTGATGACACAAACTTGGATGCACTCATCAAGGCAATCAGTAGAGAGAGAAAGGAGAAGGTGCCACTTTTCTATTGGAGTTAAGCGGGTTGGAAGAGCCCAAACATTTCCACTCACATGAGACCCTCTCCTGCCACACCAGAAGCAGGGGATGCACCATAGTTGCCATGAGGCCCTGGTTCTGAACACCTCTGGGGCGGAGAATTAGTAGGTAAGCATGGATTTCTGTTCAGGGGAGCTTTTGAACACCTGTACTTACCTATAGCATTGAGTTGGAATGAGATCAAAATATTATTTCTTTAAAAATATATATATTATTTCTTGAAATAATTAGAATGCATATTTTTCCATATAAAGCTATTGCCATGACAAGAGATTATTTTCCATAGAGAGGAAACAGAGTTAATAGTCCTGTTTGGGCTTTGTATCACTCTTTGCATTTTGAGAGTTTTCACAGACATAATATTATTAAATCCTGATGCCCAACTGCTGATAAGAAAGCTGAGGTTCTGAATGGTCCAAGGTGAGGTTCTAGAAGGCCATTATCACACAAATAATAAGTGGGATTCTCTCCATATGATGTTCTCTTCTTTGGCTATTGATGTAATGGTACTGACCCAGACATCCATCCATAGGGCTGGCACCGAAAGTCATTTAGCCGGAAGTGCAGATGCATTCACACCCAGACATTCTGTTTCCTTAATGATTAAGGGGACGTGCTCTCTAGATAACTGTGGAGCCAGAGACACATACTGTGGCTACTGAACTAAGCAAAATTAACTGGCCTGTGGGAGGGTCAGAACGTAGCCTCTGCAGGGTGCACTGTCCAACTGAGCTAATCAGCCTGGGGAGCCTTCTAATTCTAATTAAATTGAGAGGGGGGGTATTTTTCTTGCTTGTTGTCCATTCCACGCAGAATGTAGAAACCATTTCACTGTGGGTCCTGTCGTCTCTGATTAGAGAGCATACTGGTTCTGTTGAAACACAGCTTCGGGGTTTATTAGAACAGTAATGAAACAGAAGGGAGTCAAGCGTGTCCAAAAGGAGAGGCAACTCAACAGGAACGTTTCTGCGCAGACACAGAGACTTTATTCGGGACTGTGTTTTTCTTGTCTCAGGACTTAGAGCAAATGCTAATATGCAATCAGGAGTTTAGTTATTTTTCACACCCTCATATTAAGAAGCAGAAAATTCATAAATATTTACCAGGTTGTTGCATGGGATGTGTAATTTCTTCTCTCCCCATAAATTATAAAATGTGTTTACATTTTATTCATCACTAGGGGGAAAATAAGAGTGGGAAGACACCCCTGCTGAACTCTAAGTCTCCTTCAGATCTCAGCTTACATGTGACCTCCCCAAAACCGTTCCGAATCCCTAAATTGGGTTCTCTCTTTGTTACTTCTCCTGGCATCTTTCTTATTATTCCCAGCAATTATGTCAGTTTCTACCTGGGAAACACTTTAAAGTCCATTTCCTGACCACACTAAACTCCATGAGGGCAGACACTGTATTGCTCTCCACTGCATTCCCAATATCTTGCAGATAGTTGATGCACAATAAATAGTTTTCGAGCCCTGGCCAGTGTGGCTCAGTTGGTTGAGCACCATTCAGTGCACTGAGAGGTCACCAGTTCAATTCCCAGGCAGGGCACATGCCAGGGTTGCAGATTCGATCCCAGCTCAGTGTTTGTACAGGAGGCAATGGATCAATGTTTCTCTCCCCTTCCCTCTCTCTCTAAAATCAATAAAAATATATAAAAAATAATAAATAGTTTTGGAAGGGAGGATGGAGGGAAATGGAAGCAAAAGAGAAGGAGAGAGAAGGAAGAAAGGATGGATATGCATGATGATAGAGCAAGGATCACAGGGTGAGGAAAATCAGACTCAAGTGGGGAGACAATAATAAATAGAACACAGGACTTTTAGGGCACTGTAAATACTCTGTAAGATAGTATAATAGTAGATATACCTTATTATACATTAGTCAAAACATATAGAATATTACCATCAAGCATCCTAATAAAACTATACAATTTGAGTGATAACAACGTGTCAATACATTCTTCTATAACAAACATAGCAGTCTGGTGGGAGATGTTGATAAAGGGGAAGGCTGTGCTGTGTGAGGACAGTGGGTATATGGGAACTCTATTTTTTCTCTCCATTTTTCTGTGAACCTAAAACTGCTCTAGAAAATACAGTCCATTAAAAAAAATGCACTCACCATTCCAACATATAAAGTATATGTTTCATAAGATTTATACAAATAAACATGCACGCTTCACATTTGTACACATGTATGTTTCCAGGTACACACAAAACGTTTTACACATATGTGTGAAACAGGTACAAAATCTCCTTTGCAAAAAGGTCCCCACTGGACAGGATTCATTTTGCTTCTTTGTTTTGGTTTTCTTTTGTTTACATTTTTCCCTCTGAAAACTGCTAACTCCGGGTCCAATGCTCTGATGGAATGGATACTTCGCCTGAAAAGCAATCTTTTATTTCAAAGCATGCCTATCTTTTAAGTTGCCAAACACCTTACATATTTTCTATGTGTCTCTAAATCCATAGTTTATACCACCTTGCAATTAAATCTTCAGCAGATACAGTTCAACAACATCCATGGGCAGGGAGGGATGCACTGACTCGGAGGCGATAAAAATTCACAGTAAAGCCGCAGATGTAGCAGAGTGAGAATTACCACACCAGCGGGAACTGGAGATAAAAGAGGATTACACATGATGAAAATGATGAAATGTAGTAATTGACTAGAAGTCACCGAAAATACCAGATGGATGTCACTACTCTGTGCAATTCTAATGCACCTGTAGATTTTATTGAGCATCACTGGAGGTTCACTTTTAGTATTTTCTTGAGTGTAATTGAAGTTTATTGATATGCTATTATTGCCCAGTTTAGATGTGACCATAAAAAATATAGTTTGATATACTTGTGTCTCCATAGAAATTTTGGGCTTTGATGCTTAAAATAGAAGTTCATAGTAATAATTGCTATAATATTTATTTCTCTTCCTCCATTAGACCTTCACATAGAATATGAGCAGTAACTGCCCCAGATAGCATTGAAATAGCAGACATGCAATTTTGGATACTACCAAGGGAGACTTAAAAGGGTTTTTATGTCGAAGGTAAAAGAAAACAAACTTATATGCTGAAATGAGTTGTCGTAAGTGGTGCAGTTCTCTATTAGTTATCATAGATTTATTTCCCATTTAGTTTTCAACGTAGGAAGGGGACCAAAATGACTGTCTGTCCGAGCTAGAATACTCATTCTGTAAGCACAGAAGCCTCAGATTGCAACCAAAGACTTCCCAGTATCCTGAGCAAAGGCCATTTCCCTGCACAGCAAGCATTTTAAATTAAGGTGGAAAGAAGGGGTGTGGAAACGATTGCTTCTCAAAGCAGCAAAGAAAACTCTTTGTGAGAATTCCAGGTACAGCTCGAATCTTATCGCTGACAGGTTAGTATA
Organism: Eptesicus fuscus; assembly: GCF_027574615.1. Classification (NCBI taxonomy): domain Eukaryota; kingdom Metazoa; phylum Chordata; class Mammalia; order Chiroptera; family Vespertilionidae; genus Eptesicus; species Eptesicus fuscus. The sequence goes on along the minus strand of NC_072480.1, from coordinate 65,556,248 downwards.
CGAAAACCGACAAGAAGCTGCTCCAAGGCCCACGTCAAAGGGCCATGCAACTTGATTACGTTTTCAGAAGCTGAAAATCAAATTCCGTTGTAGCCATTTAATTTTGGACTCTAATGAGCCGCATGGAGTAAAGCAACGCCAAGAAAGAAATGTGAGGCCTGGCTATCGGAACCAGAGACTTCCCAGAGGAAACGGAGGCAGGGGAGGTAAACCCAGGATGGAGGAGGCCCCTTTTGTGTCCCCCACCCCTCTCCTCTCTCCAACTCACAGGCACACACTCCATCCCCCTGGGCACTCCCTATCGGTCCAGCCCCAAACACTCTTTTTTCCATGAGCTGCCAACTTCAATGTTGAGAGCAAGTGGCTCAAGTCAGGACGGTACCCTCAGCCTATACTTCCAACCCTGGAGCAGTATTTCCCAGAGGGCATTGGTCCATGGACCACCTGTATGGATTTGTTAAAAAACAGAATCCTAGGCCCTACACCAGACCCACTGAGTCAGAATTTCAGGAATCTGCAGAATCTCTGCATTTTTAATAAGCTACCATGGAATCTCATTCACAGGAAAGTGTAAGTATTGATTTACAGTTTACGAACACCTACTTCTAGACAGGAAAGGAAACCAAGTAACGAGAAGAGTGTGTACAACTTTAAAGAAGGAAAACTCTTCTAGACGTATAGTGCCTAACCATATTTGGCAGAGAAGTAGGCTTTCCATGTGTCAAATTCATGCATAAGTAAATGAATGAAAAAGTCAAATGAATAAAAGATTCACTTCTTCTTGTAGTTACCAATGTATTTTCATAAACTGTATCAAACATATTGTACCATCCAGGGACAGAGGGAGTAAAATGGTATGCCCTACCAAAATGCACTTTTTCTAGAAATATTGTATAGAAATCCTAAATATATATTTAGAAATGAAGAAACATACTGGAAAAGCACAAAAGAAGAGTCATCCTGTCTGTAATAAGCTGCACTAATAATTGAAATGGTCTTCAATCACATCTTCAGTTCACAACATCAGTGCCAATTAATTGTATCAACTTCCCCTCCTAGTCAAGGTAAGTCAGAATCCACTTTGGGTACTTGGAGCCAAGATTAATTATCCCCAAACATCAGCAGCTATGGCATCAGCCTTTGGATAGCAAGTGGTTGGTTAGTTAAGAACTAGAATGGGGCGGTGGGGGGGAGGAAAGTGAGCCCACCCTTTTCTTGAATGGGACTGACTCAAAAAAAACTGCACCATTTCAGCAGTGTGGGATGCTTCTGATCCTGGTGGGTCATCCTCATGACCCCCACATACAGACAACAGGACCCATAGTCACAAAAATCAGAATCTTGGAGACCAAAATCCATGTTTCTAGTCCTGATTGCATGGCTTTGCTAATTTCCTTTCTCAAGAATTGTCAAAGAATGTAGAACATGATCATGATAAAATTATTATTATAATCCTATATAATAAAAGCCTAATATGCTAAGTGTCTGGTCGTCCAGTCGTCCGTTCAAGCAATCAAAGCGTAATATGTTAATGATATGCTAAGGCCACTCAACCACTTGCTATGATGTGCACTGACCACCAGGGGGGCAGATCCTCCTACCAGTAGGTTAGCTTGCTGCTGGGGTCCAGCCAATCGGGACTGAGCGAGATGGGCCAGACATGCCCTGGAACCCTCCCGCAGTCCCTCCCTGGCGAGCCAACCTCCCGATCGTGCACCATTGTGGTCCCTCAGCCTGGCCTGCACCCTCTCACAATCCGGGACCCTTGGGGGATGTCGAAGAGCCAGTTTTAGCCCGATCTCACAGACCAGGCCAAGGGACCCCACTGGTGCACAAATTTGTTCACCGGGCCTCTAGTTATTTATAATTCTCTTCAGGACCAATTTTTTGCTTAAAGTATTTAAGCATTTATTTATTAAATGAGAGTTTAAGGGACACCTGCTCTTTTTCATGGACTGGCATTTGCAAGTTTCCCCATCCATCCTTTCGGCAGTATTTATGGAGCACTCACTGCCAGGCACCGTGATCTGTGCTGCATGTAATTTGGGGATTCAAAGGCATGGCTCTTATACTTGTGGGGCTCACAGCCTGTGTGGGAAAGAGGCTTTCCTGCTTCTGATTTCCATGAGGAAACGCTACCGCAAACACCCCTGGTCTCCTGCCCCACTACCAACCCCTCCTCACATAGGTGGAATGACTTACCTGGTAGGTTTGGTCCAATTTCTCCATTGCGTGGAGCTAAATTTTCAAACAGTGCAGGCAGAGAACGGTAGTATCTGCTCTCTTTCTTGGTCAAGTGTGGATGCTGTGAAGACTTCCTCCCAAGAGGACTTCCCAAGGGCTAAACAGGGAAAAGAAAGGTGCATACCCATCTGAGTTCATGCATTAACCTACACCTTCCATTCCTACACCCTGGCCTCCGTCAGTGACAGGATGATACTTCCATTTCCCCTTCTTGACTCTTTTCGTCTTATTTTCCAACCAATCTGAAATGTAGATGGAGAAAGAGTGTGTTGTATGCCAGGTTCCCTCAAAGATACCCACAGAGTCGTAATAGAGGAGACTAAAGGAGAAAAAAGTAAAGCAACACCTAATTATATATAGTTGACCCTTGAAAAACACAGGTTTGAATAGCACCAGTCCACTTATATGGTGCTTTTTCTTTTTTTCAAAAAATACAGTCAGCCCTTTGGATCAGGGGTTTCACAGCAGCAGATTAAACCAACGGCAAATGGAAAACAGTATTTTCCCCATTCCCAACCACAGATTCCCAACCTCGGATCGAAAATACAGTTTTTCATCAGGGGTGAGTTGAATCTGTGGATGCAAAGGACAGACTGCAGAGTCAAAAGTTATATGCGTAGCCCTGGCTGGGTAGCTCAGCTTGTTACAGCATCTTCCTGATAGGCCACGTTTGCGGGTTTAATCCCTGGTCAGAGCACATACAAGAAGCAACCAATGAATCCACAAATAAGTGGAACAAGAAACTGATGTTTATTTCTTGCTCTCTCTCTCTCTTTCACTCTCTCCCACTCTCTCTCCCTCTCTTTCTCTCTAAAATCAATCAATCTTTTTTTTTTTTTAAGTTATATGTAAAGTCCCACTTCCTAACCCCCAGGCTGTTCAAGAGCCAACTGTAGTCACAAATTATATAAAGAAAGCCAGAAATGAACTTTACATGGAAAGCAAATTGCACTATCTGCCCACTGTTGGTGGCCCAGGCATGTTTTGTGATGTCACTCAAGATTTATAATGATGGAGATGAGAGAATAACTCCAAGTTCCTGAATAAATCCTGGCATCATCTTATTTTATCCTGTTTCTTGGGTTAGACAGAAATTTGTTTTGATTATTCCCTGATAATTCATGTCATAATAGTAATCATTAAAACTTCACAGTTACAGCTTTTTCCTTCATCAGCTTTTAATTTCACAGCTTAAAAAACACATTTTCAGCTTTTGAGAATTGCAAGGAAATATGGTGCAAAAGCCATAAATATGCAACTTCATGTCAACAAATTGGGGTCCTGAAAAAGAGGGAGAAGAGAGCTTAAAGCTATGGACAAAGCAGAAACTAAAATTTAGGAGATTGCTGGGAGTCACAGATAAAAATCTGTGACCCTTCCTTCAAAATGTTGATCATTGCTGTAATAAGAATTGTCTTTAGGTGGACTACTCAGTGCATGATGGGCATAATTCCAGAGCGCTCTCTGCCCAAATCTTTCATGAAGGAAAATGTGCTGCTATAGTTCTCAGAAGCACCTTAGACTCAGTCTAAGACAGTGATTCTCAACCTTTCTAATGCCGCGACCCTTTAATACAGCTCCTCATGTTGTGGTGGCCCCCAACCATAAAATTATTTTCGTTGCTACTTCATAACTGTAAGTTTGCTACTGTTAATGAATCGTAATGTAAATATCTGTGTTTTCCGATGGTCTTAGGCAACCCTGCTAGCAGTTCTCAGGTTCTCAGCCTGTGGGTCACGACCCACAGGTTGAGAACCGCTGCTGTAGAGCCTAAGACCATCGGAAAACACAGATATTTACATTACGATTCATCAACAGTAGCAAAATTACCATTATGAAGTAGCAAAGAAAGTAATTTTATGGTTGGGGGTCACCACAACATGAGGAACTCTATTAAAGGGTCTCGGCATTAGAAAGGTTGAGAACCACTGGTCTAAGAGGTCACAACCCTTTCCTGCTCCCTCCTAGCTTGTTAATTCTGAGCATCATATTGTGGTTACATTGTTATTATCCCTAGTGACTCGTCTGAAGAACATGTAATGTATTTAGAGCTCCCTTAGTTTAAAAAAGAAAAGAATCACTGAAGCCTCACCATCATGACTTGCTTTTCATGACCTTCTAAGGAAAATTCCTAGATGGACTCAATGAGCATGTCACACTAAAAAGAGGTAGAGGCAGAGACAAGGGCATGTGGTGTAGGTGTCATTAACTGTACTCACCAGTCCACAGTCAACTTCGTCCGCCTGGCCTACTTCCACATGCAAATAAGCACACACACGCGCTCACACCAGGTTACCCTCCCCCAGGCCAAAGTTGATTGGATTGGGGTAGGCGAATGGTCCCAGTTTGGAACTGAGGGAACCAAAAGGTGACAAACACAGAGACATGCTTTGAGGCTGGCTCGGTACTTGGGAGGTCTCAGTGTGTCTGCTTGCCCTGCAGACAGAGCAGCAGGGATGCCAGTCTGCCAAGAGAAAAGAATAAAGAACAAATAACAGAGAGAAACAGAGACCAAGAGGTGGACAGAATATTCCCTGGGTTTTGGCCAAATTCCCAGTTCCTGTAATGGATGTTTTTAAATCCCAGCCCCAGGCCTGCCCTTAAGTTCTATGAAACATACCTACCTGGTGTTAAAAGAGAAACGGAGGCATATTACAATTTTAAGGGTTTATTTTAGCAGAACTCCATTAGAATCAGGCAGTGCGAAACCAAAATCGGGTAGAAGCATTCCATCAACAGGAGCTGGGAAGAGACTTTTATAGAGAAAACGCAGAAGCAAACAAGAAATGATTGAGTGGTGGGAGCTTAAAGCCTGGTTGGCTGTGATGAACTGTCCTTAGGTTTCCACTTAGTAACCTTGAGGCATTTCAAGCTTAATCTTGGTTTTCCTAAGTAGCTACTAAGGGACTACAGCCACCTCAGCTTAACGACCTCCTTGTTTAATTAACTTAACACCATGCTCTTAAAATTAATTCCTTCTTTTTAACTTAAGTTGGTTTTGTTCCTTGAAACCAAGAGGCCAATATAATGCAGAGCTGCTGTAAAAGGTCCCTGGGATTTAATTGTAGCAAAAGTCATAATGAACAATAAAACCTTGCAGATGTACATGTGAGGCCACTCCCGCTGTGAATTTTCTTGGACAGACGAACAGCGCATGCTTACTACTCATTTTATATCATGGACATTCTCCAGCCCCAACTCGAATGCCCTGGAGCTCCTCCTGGAGACTGAGACTGGTTGTCACTGGCTGAGATGCGCCCAGTGTCTTCTGTTGCCATTAAAATAATGGACTGGAACAGTGAGTGCAACAGGTAAAACAAGAAGCCCAGGAGTGTCCGGCCCAGAGCATCAAAACACAATGCCAATTGTCTCCATCAGTCACAAGTGGCTCCACTTAACAGCCTTTTAGAAGAAAAGAAAAAAGAAAAAAGAAGAGGGGAAAAGAGCATTCTTGTTGCTTCTTTGGAAAGTGGGGAAATAATCATTTGTATAACGCAGCTTCTGCCTTGAATACTGATCGGCCCACAATGTAGAATGGAGATGGAAATAGCTAGCACCAACAAACGACTAATGCCAAAGTGTCTCAAGAACACCCAGGGTTTCATTTCTGATTTATTTAAAAGGCTCACAGATTGCAAGCAGCCTTTTTCTTTCTCATTTCCAAAGCCGGGGTTTGTCGTGCGTGTCCCGTGCCACCGGGACTGACTGGGTCTCCAGTGCCCTCCTTTAAAGCGTGCATAAAGCAGAGGTGCCCAGAGCTTGCCCAGAGCACGGGAGCCAGCTGCCAGAGTCCTGGAATGCAGGCCACTGTGGGCCGCAGAGCGAAGAAAGCCCAGGATCAGGCATCTCCAAAGCTTTGATTTTCAAGAACAGCTTGACACCCATAGCAACGTGGGCTAACGTGAAAAACACCAGATAAAAACATTCCATTTAATTAAAAGCCCACAGTTCAATAGTAGTATATAATTATTACAAGTGCATTTTATGGCTGTCTGCATTCATTTGGGGTACGTAAATTAATATGCAAATTGCCAGCTCCTCTCGTGTTCTTAAGAAGTTCCCCTATCAATCTTTTCTCCAACATGTCAATTGCATAAAGCATGGCTTTTTAAATGCAAAACAAAATGCACATTTATGGTCCTTCTGAAATCTCCCTGTGCTGGCAAGCTTTGTTTTAGATGAAGAGTGTTTAATTAACAGAGCTCACCTCTCTCTGAGGGCCTTTGGACCACAGAGAGGAGGCCAAGGCACTCTGTGGTCTTCTGGCTAGTCAGGATCAGAGACGATTTTCTCATCTGAAGGACCACCTATCAAGGTATTTGTGATTCTCCATCCAGCCCATCAAGAACTTTATTATGGGAAAATATTGTTCTGATTTACAAATATGCAAATTCTCAAACCGTAGACAGATGAACCTAATGTTATTCACTGGGAGATTCTATAATGAATTTCTTGACAGATGGTTTGTAGGTAGTTAGAAAATACTTTACACACAGGCAGCAGACCCTAAGAAGTGATGTGCGCTAAGAACAAGATGTGCCCAACTGACCTCATTTCCTTCTTTGAGAGAGTTGCTAAATTGGCTTAAAAGGAGACTTTCATAAATATAATGTAACTCATTGTCATTAAGGCTTTTGAGGAAATCTTTCGTGACTTCCTAGTACATGAACCACCTGTTTGAACAACCACACCCAAAGTTTAATTAGAGTCCCAGGGACTCCAAGGTATGACTTGTAGGTAAACTCTGACTCCATACTTTGTTCTGTTCCATCAATCTCTCTAGTGGCCTGAATAAAGTAAACAAAACCTGAATATCTCACCCCTATATGTGCCTCTTTGACATAGAATTACTTTGAGCTGAAGTCAACAAACGCAGAAAAAGTTTCCCATCTTCCTCCCATTTGCTAAAAACAGGACATGAATTTGGAAAAGCATCCCCCCTGCCCTTTCTATCAGGAGGACAAAGATTAATCCCTGGAGACAACATTAGGCCCTCATCAGCCTGGAGATGGCACCAGAGGAATCCACATAACAAACTCCCCACTAGCCATGCTCCATTTGTTTCCCATGTATTTGCTGCCCCTAGGGACACACGGTCCTTTTCTTTTTTCTTGTCATTTCCCTAAAAATGTGTTTTTCCTCTGCTAAGATGCTATGCAAACTCAAGTTCTAATCAAACCTTTGAGCCTTTGAGTTACCCATCCCTGGGTGCTCCCTTGTGTTACGTGCAGGCATACATGTTAACAAACCTCTGCTCCTTTTTCTCTTGCTATCCTATCTCATGTCAGTCTAATTTAAAGGGCCCCAGCTGGAGAACCTAAGACAGAGGAAGAGATTTTTCCTCCTTTACAAAAGTCAGATAAAATAGGCTTGAATAATATATAAATGTTTCAGTGCTAGAAGGGACAACTAATACGCTCTTTGTCAGAATTAAAACTCCTGAAATAAAAACATCTCAAGTGACCGAGCCTATCCAGAGAAAAAAATTAACTTTCCAAGGACAAAAGTGACAACAGTTCATTAAAAAAATACTACAGTTTGGTTGCTGAAGAATCCAATAGTGCCTGTAAGTTTGACATGAATGCCTAAGTAATGATAACAGATTTCATTAAAATGAGAATTATAGACTATAAGCTAAATGAGGAAGAGGACTTTGTCTTATACACTGCCAATGCTAAGAACAGTGCCAAGCACATAGCAGGTACTCGATAAATATTAATTGGATGAGTAGCACAACATACTACATCTTAAAAGTTATAAACGGAATTTGCATTGATTGTAGAAAGTTTGGAAAGCACAGAAAAGCACAACAAAGAAATCTAAATTACCCTTAGTCCTGAGATAATCTCTATTAATATTTCAGCATATTTCCTTCAAGTCTTTTCCCTATGCACTTTTCACAGGGTCTAAATAAACAATTTTGTATCATAATTTATTCCCATTATAAAAAATATTTTCTCTATCATTAAAATCATCATAAATTCCATTTACACAGTTATTGTCTAATTAATAAAAGAAGGAAACCATTAGACTGAGGTAGCTCTAATGCCTAGGTCAGTGGTCAGCAAACTCATTAGTCAACAGAGCCAAATATCAACAGTACAACGACTGAAATTTCTTTTGAGAGCCGAAAACCGACTTCTGCACATGGGCCACGAAGTTTCAATCGCACTGTACGTGCGCGCCCGCACGTGGTATTTTGTGCAAGAGCCACACTCAAGGGGCCAAAGAGCTGCATGTGGCTCATGAACCACAGTTTGCTGACCACTGGCCTAAGTGACCTATATAAGCAAAACTCAGCCTTTCAGTGCTTCAAGGTTTCAAAATCAAAATGCTCAGGATAACCAGTCACAAGTAGCCAACTAGGTTAAGAGATAGTCAGTCAATAATTTTCTTGCTTTGCTTCCACCTTTTCTCTATAAAAGTCTTTCCCCAAGCTACCGTTGGTGGAGCTCTCCTAACCATTTCTGGTTTGGTGCTGTCTGATTCAAATCTATTTTTGATTAAATAAACTTTTAAAAAGTTTAATACACCCCAGATTATCTTTTAACACTATATTTAGCAGTCCACTTTGTGGATGCACCACCATATACTTTTGGCTATTAAGACTGTTTCAAAATGTTTTATATATTTCAGTGATGCTGCAAGAAGTATCTCTATGTACAAAGCTTTTCCTACATGTCAGAATGAATAAGAACTTGTGCTGCTCCAGCATGGCCAAGGGTGAACCTGAGGAAGGGCGGTGAAGGACTGAAGAAAAAACAGACAAGAGAATACAGCTGGGGCTTGGTAGATCTCCTGTGCCTGGATGAGGACATAAAAGACCCAGCCTGCAGGCCAATGCTTTATTTTTATAGTCTGCTTAAAACAAGGGTAGGTTAACATGTATACAAATGTTCTTGTTTTGACAACACTTGCTGCACCTTCCATAGCCCATTAACTACTTAGGAAGGAATTAGGGAGGACTACAAGTTCAAGCTTAATTATGATAGGAGAGTTCTGCCCACCAGGCTGGGACTTGTTTGTGGCCTGAGGCTTGACCCTAGAGCTGCTCCCTACAGAACTGTCTTATAGCTGGAGATATCCCAAAGTAAAATGAGTTCCCTTATGAAAACTGCCAAGAAGGCAACTCTCCCTCTTAAAATGCAATGCCTGCCAGGGAAGTGACAGAGAAGACAGTCAATTTTGGTGAAGCATGAGCTTTGGAGTCATTGATTCCTGTCTGATTTTCAGCTCTGCTGCATACCAGCTCTAAAACAGTCTGGGCAAGTTTTCTTACAGCCAAGACTCAGTTTCCTGTTCTATAAAATGGGAGTAATAACATGGACTTTGCTGGGTTGTTGTGAGGGAAAAAGGGAAATATTGCCTTCAGTGCCTGGGGTTGAGAAGGCTAAAAGGCTAATTCCAATGTAACCCTGATGTTTGGGGGGAGGGCTAGCAATCTGAATCTGTGCCAGTAACCTAATGTACATTCTTGATAACCTATAATTAAGTCACTACCCCTTTCTCCACAATCTGGTCTTGCAAAACTTGTTTATCTAAAGTACTACTCCCATTTTAGAGAGGCCATAAACCATGAACAATACACAACCCCTGGAGGGGGTTATCAGCGCTGGTGCCAGGCCAGGCCCTTAGATATCAAGGCCCTATCCCAACATCCAAAGGGGATAAAAGAAGAGCTTTCATCATATTGGTTTGCTCAGACTTTGGAGGCAACTCCTCTGAGACCACCGGCATAATAAAACTGTGTAACTCCATTTCTCTAAGCGTCACTTGGGTTTCTTCGGTCTTCTACAACAGTGTAATAGCTTAGGACATGGTGACTGTTGTAACTGCTATTCCTACTGTTCTTATGGCATGAGTTTCAGGTGCATGTTTTTTGTTTTGTTTATTAATTTGGACATACAAAGGTAAGTGACATCAATACTGGTTGAGGTTGTGCAAGCAGGATGAGTTCCACAATCTACAAGGCCCAGTACAAAATGAAAATGCAGGCCCCTTTGTTACAATGATGAAGATTTTCCAAGACAGCAACAGCAGAGTGCAGGACCCTTCTAAGCATGGGGGCCCTGTGTGATCATTCAGACTGCACCCACATGAAGCTGGCCCTGTATCTGTGTACACAGCCTACACTGTGCACGCAGCATCCCTGATGGGACCTGTACTCTGGGAGGTTGCATGACAAAGGAGGAACCTCAGCAACTCCACCTCATCATGTCATTGTAAACATGGATGGAATAGCTTCAAGAGGCTGTTAACAAAGTTTTGTAACTTCGCTCCCAGGAACACATAACCAGTCACTGTTGGCCAGAAAGTTCTTCCAAATCAGATGAACAACCAGAAAGCCTTGAGAACAAGCTCATGTTTTGGAGGGCATGACCAAAGGGCCAGCTTTGACTCATTGTATTCAAAAACTTCTAAATTTTTCTCACACTGTGACTCTTCCAACAGTCTCCCACTGCCTTCCATGGTATAGTGTTCTATCTTCATCTTAACATTTTCCAGAAGATTCCAAAGCATCTGTTAGCAATCTATACCAGTAGCTAATAATTTCATTCAATCAAAAAAACTAGTGGGGCTCTCCTCCTTTCTCTAGAATATAAACCAATATTGCTGTTGTTTATGTGAACTGGAGTAGAGGAAAATGACTTCCCCTTTGTCCTTCTGAGTTGTTGGCTGAACCTCCCTATAATAAAAGACAGGTTAACAAGAGAAAAACAAACAGAAGTTCATTAACATGTATGCTTCAGGAAAACTGACTGACTACCTGAGATGGCCCAAGACATCACTTTAAATGGAGTCTTCAGCTAAAGACAAAAGAAAGGGGAGTGGGGAATGGAGTTACGGGAGGTCACCAGAAAAGCACAGTAAACAAAGGTGTGGTTGTTCACAAAGATTTACATCTAAAACCTTCTCCATTGATAATATTTTCTTGTGATTTGGAGCCATCCTTCTCTTCCTGGAACAGAGAGGTATACACCCTTACATTAGAAGATTTCCTTTAGAAACATAAACTTCTCTTGCTAAAGGGTAGCTTCTACCCTCTCTTTAGAGTTGTTCCTATATCCTTTCTCAAAGATAATCAGCTTAAAATGATCCTTATGCCAGAGAGCCATATTTTGGAGTGACATATTCTGCTATTTTTAGAACAATCAGTACTTACTAACATCCAGTAGCTTCTGATAAGAATGGCCAATTGCTAGCATTCCTATCCCCTTCTATATTCCAAAATATATATATTTTACAATATCCTTGTACTTTCTTCTCCAAATATTTTATTTTCCAAATCTTTCCTTGTGTTCAGTGTTTCTTTCTAAAGAGACTACCTATAAATATTGCTTCACCCACCAAATGGTTAAGTTAAATACTGGGTACATTATTCCATGAAGGATCCACCTACCCTGCCCAACCCTATTCCACATTCCCTCTTCTAACCTGGGTCTTAATATAGCTGTCCCTATGTGATGAGCTGAATAATGGTTCCCAAAGATGTCCACATCCTAAGCCCTGGAAACTTTGAATATTACCTCATATGCCAAAAGGGACTATGCAAATGTGATTAAATTGAGAATCTTGAGATGGGGGTTATCCTGGATTATGCAGGTGGGCCCTAACTGTAATCAGACGGGTTCTTTAAGAGGGAGGCAAGACTGTCACAAGAGGAAGGGGATATGTGACACCAGAACAGAGGAACAATGTGAGGAGGGGTCATGCATCAAGGGATGCAACCAGCCTCCAGAAGCTGGGAAAGGTGAGGAAATAGATTCTCCTCCAGAGCCTGACCTTGACTTTCACCCATTGTGACTGATTTTGGATTTCTGGCCTCCAGAACTGTAAGATAATATTTTGTGTTTCTTTATAACATTAAGTTTGCAGTAATTTTTTAACATATATCATTTTTATTTCAGAGAGGAAGGGAGAGGGAGAGAGATAGAAACATCAATGATGAGAGAGAATCATTGATCGGCTGCCTCCTGCAAGCCCCACACTGGAGATCGAGCCCGAAACCCGCATGTGCTCCAACAGGGAATTGAACTATGACCTTCTGGTTCATAGGTCGACGCTCAACCACCAAGCCACACCAGCCAGGCTAAGTTTGCAGTAATTTTTTTTACAGTAGCAATTGGAATTGAATATATCCTCTTTTGACTATCATTATCCTCCTTCTAGAAAATCTTTATTTAATTGCCTATCTCCTATCATCACATTCTCAAATATTATTGGTATTAATTTAAATAATTTTACTTAAATTAATACCAGTAATATAAAAACATGAAAATAAACATTTATTGTGGGATTGATTCTTTGACTTTGAGCAAGATGGATTATCGTTGAACTTTCAATATTACCTCTATTTTTATTTTTCCTTCCTAGCACTAAATTAAAATGTAACCCTGATCCATTTTATTGATGGGTCGGTCATAGTACATCTAAAAACAAAACACTGGGAGCTTTTATGATGTTATTTAAAGAAAAAAAATGTTGTATTTAATACCATGATTTTTTGCTAATAAATTATTGCAAAGAAGTATGTACACATTCAGGATCAGGGCAACATTAATCAATAATTTATTGGTTCTTCCATGTTTGGCAGTTACATGTCATGGGTTACTTAATCTAACCTCCACATTTTTATTTTTGAACTACTATGAATCATTTTTTCATCCAGTGTCTTAGCACATTTTTTTTATTTATGTTTTAGCACAAATATGATGGTAAATAGAAAAGCAAATGCAGGCCTGAAATTTCTGGACAAATACCTAATTAAATAATAGTCATGCAGGTCACCAAGCTTGCCCTCAAATTAAGAGGAGTGAAAATATAAAGATCATCAAGTTTAATAAAACTCATGAACCCTGGAGACTGTAACCATAAGCCCCAAGGGCCAGAAATGCCATTCTGGAAGATTTTAATCTAGCCCTTCTTTTCTCAGATCTTTTTCTTTCTTGTCTACGTCAGTTGTTGTAATTATTTAGTTCCTATGAATTTCCTTTCCTTCCCTAAGGTGGCCCAATCTGTTCTACTTCTCTCTCTTGTCTAATTGCCAATCCCACAGATATTAATCTCCCACCTAGCAATCCTTCCCTCTTTATCTCTGGTGGAGCCCATGCCACCTGGATGAGCTGCGGTGTATAATAAGCCAAGGGTACCTACTAGGTAACTACAAGAGGCACCATTCCAATTTTCTCTCTCTGCAAATGCATTAATGATACTTCCTTTTTTCACAGTGTTCCTTCCACTTGGGTTGCTTACAGGGTATTTAAATGACTTTAACATCACATTATCAGCTAATCATGTTGTTCTCAATAGACTGAACCTTGCACAAGGACAGTCACTTTGAAACATTTTCACAGTCATGACAAGGAATGTCCGCTGGTCCCGCTACATCAGACGGAGTACCTTCTGAGAGAATCCATGGCTGCAAACAGCAGTCTGTGCACATCTGCTCTGGGACATCCTCCTCATTGCTCTCTATCCAGGTAGATGGTGCTCTGTCTACTGTGTAAAGCAACTGGATGTGAGGCTGTGATCATTTTTACTCAATTAATATGATTGCTGACATAGTTGTTTCCGCAAAGAATTTTGAAATCGTCCAAATAGTACAAGAATACTGTCACACATTTTAGAAATCGCCCAAATAGTACAAGAATACTGTCACACATTTTAGAATCTGAACAAAGCTACTCAATGCTAAATACTCAGAAGCAAAGTAAGTATTCAGTTTACTTCAGGTGGAGAAAACTCCAGACTGAATTAATGCATTGCACTTTGGGGATGGACCTCATTATTGTTCCCAACTCTTTACCCCTTCCTGTGTTCTCACACTTGGTCTTGTGACTCTGCAGTGCCTTCTACTGGAGGCAAGTTTATTCCCCATCTCAGTGAAGTTAGGTTTGGCTATGGAATTTGTTTTGGCCAATGGAATGTGGGTGAAAGTCATAGTGTGCAAGTCCTGAGCCAAGGCCTTAGGAGGCTTTGCATGTGCCTGCTCACCCTCAGGAAGCTTCTGATGTCTGCTTTGAGACAAATAATGCCCCAGCAAGTCCTCTTCTCCAGGAGACTGAGATGCAGGAGACATGCCAAGCCCATCCAAGCCCAACTTAGATCATCCATGCACCATGTCGAGAGCACAGTTCTGTGAGAAAGGAGAAGGAGTAGATGACAGCGAATGCTCACTCAGGCAATGCATATGGCTGCTGTCTCTTAATAATCGAGACTGAGTCTTTCTGAGTTCAGGTTTCATAATAGTTTCATAAGATTCACAGTATTCATCTCTGATATGGTTCTGTTAAGCCATTATTACATGCTATGGACTGAATTTTCGTGGCCCCCAAATTTCTATGTTGAAGCTCTAGCCCCAGTTATGATGGTATTTGGAGGAGATGCCTTCGGGAGGAGATTAGGTTTAGATGGAGTCATGAGGGTGGAGCCTCCTCGATGGAATAAATGCCTTTTTAAAAGGAGGATGCACCCAAGAGAGGCCATGTAAGGTCATAACCAGGAAGAGGGCCCTCATGGGGAATCTGATCATGCAGGCACCCCAATTTCAGCCTTCAAGCCTCCGGATTGTGAGAAATAAATGTCTGTTACTTAAGCCAGTTAATACCCAGTCTGTTAATATTATTAATACCCAATCTATGGTATTCTGTTATAGTAGCCCAAACTGACTAAGACATCATGTGTACTAATGACTGACGAGTACAGACTAACAGATAGTTTCTATTATAGCTTCTGTGTGTACTGTTCACAGCAGAAAGTACACAAAATTAAAACAGATCTATGTTTGAGTCACATCACTACCATTTACTAGTTATGTGACTTTAAAAGTGATTTTGCCTCTCTGCACTTTAATTGCATATCTCAAAATGAGTGTAGTAATGCCTATGTTATCTGGTATTATGCCTGGCCTGGTTAAGAACTTAATACATCAAAGCTTTTAGTATTACCCTTATTATTGTTTGCCTTTGCTCTATAACAGAACCACAAAGCTCAAAACATTTACATGTCTAGTTCCCTGACAGACTAAAATCTCCTCAAAGTCAGGGACCACTGCTCATTCAGTATGTTTTTACTGGACATACATATACACCTGCATTTCCTATAGAAAAGAGGAAAATGAGCTGCCACCACTAGGGAAAATAGACAATTCAAAGAATCCACTCATAGAAGAATTTCCAACGGTGGTGGGGAGAAAAAAAAACAACACATAAAAAGCTAATTTCAAAGACACATCCAGAAAGGATATTTTGCAAGCACTGGGTAACTAATTCATTTTGGATGAAAAAATGAGTTATGGATTGATTTTAGCTAAATAGCTTAGTAACATGTTTCTGAAATTTTTGTTCCCAGGTCACGTTCTCATTCTGGCTAGATGATTATATTTTCACCGGCTTTGCCATGTTCTCAGATTAAAACTAAAAGCTGTGATTAAACTTAAATTTGCTCCATTTTCTTTATGGCAGAACATATCAACTTATCTCCCATCTCTACCGAGATTGTTTTATAAGATTTTTATTACAGTGTGGATTCTAAAATTTGTATTTAACATAAGCAATAGCAGTGATTAGATTCTTGGAAAGGGTATGGAGGATTTAATCAGTCCATTCCCTGCCTGCTAATTTGCACTTATACCTTTCTAAGATATGCTGAGGGTGGGGAAGACTTCTGCTAAACCTTCCAGTGTCATCTGAAAAATAAATAAGTTCCTTTTATTTGCTACACTCTCATTCAGGCATAATCCGTAGCAATTAGCAATCTTTTATATAATAATGCTTTGCTTTCTTATTTATGTTTGTTTCTTGAGGGTGTTTATGAAGTTTTTAGTATTTTTACATTATTTTATAATTATAGAAATGATAGATGCTTATTGCCTTCCCCAAATCAGAAAATATAGGAATTTGAGGGGCGGGGGGAGATGAAGGGAAAAGGAGACATACGTAATACCTTAATCAATAAAGAATTACATAAATAAATAAAGTTGGGGGGGGATAAAATATAGGAATTTGTAAAGAAGAAAATAAGGATCACACCAATCCTCAACCCAGAGTTAACTATAGTTAGTAATTTGGTTTGTAGCCTTTTAGACTTTGTATGTATATATATTCATACAAAAATTGATTTTTACAAAAATATAGTCACACTGTACATGCTGCTTTGTCTGTATACACACGTGCTACGGTGTATGGTCATGACATACGTGCCTTTTTCCCCCTTAATAATTTATCATGGATATCTTTCCATAACTGTAAATAAAGATCTATGTCATTATTTTCAATAGTTTTATGGTATTCCACTATATAGACCAGAGATTGGCAAACTAAGGCCTGCAAGCCAAACCTGGCTCACTGGTTGCTTTTGTATGATCCACAGGTAAAGATTATTTTTACTTTTTAAAATTGTTACATTTTAAATTATTACCTTAGTGCCTACATAATATCCTCAATTTTGCCTTTTGACTCTAAAGCCTAAAATATTTTTATCTGGTCCTTTAAGAAAACGTGCTGACCCCTGGTATAGGTCTATCATAATTTTCTTAGTTCATCCCAGACTGATGGTTACATTCACCATTTCCAACATCTCCAAGATGAGCGCCGCTGCAGCGAACAGCCTGCAGATACACTTTTGAACACAGGTCCAAGTTTTCCCTTCGGATAAATTCCTGCTACTGGAATAGCTAGAGCAAAGTAGCCTTTTTGCTAAAGTTTTGATACAGATTATGTAATTTTCCTTCAAAAAGTTATCCAATGGAAGCTCTATTATGGACTACATGTTTCCAAAAAAAAAAATCATATGTTGAAGCCTCAATTTCCAAAGTTATGGAATTAGGAGGTACAGCTTTGGGGAGGTGATTAGGCCATGAAAGTAGGGCCCTGGTCTGATGGGATCAATACCCTTAGAAGAAGAGGGAGAGGAGAGGAGAGGAGAGGAGAGGAGAGGAGAGGAGAGGAGAGGAGAGGAGAGGAGAGGAGAGGAGAGGAGAGGAGAGGAGAGGAGAGGAGAGGAGAGGAGAGGAGAGAGAGACTACCATGTGAAGACTCAGGTAACCATCTGAAAGCCAGGAAAAGAGCTCTCACACCTAGAACTCAATTGTCCGGCACCCTGATCTTGGACTTGCCAGCCTCCAGAACTGTGCGAAAAATAATTCCTGTTGTTTAAGACAAACTCTCACCAACCTGTGCAAGGTATAGGAGTGAGGAAGCTCCCTTCTCCTTCACCCTAGCCTACTGGGAGGGAACAGACCTTTTCAATCTTTGCCAGAGTGACACGAGAAAAACAATTCCACATTTTCTCTTTCATGTTCATCTTCTATTGCTCATATTGTTGACTACCTTTTAATAAGGTAAAGTAACCATTAGTCCTTTTGAGAAACATCCTATCCTTTGTCCATTTAGCTATTATGGTGTGCAAAATTACTCTCCATATATTTCACTAGCATTATTTTAACCCCTTGGTTTGGTTTTACGAATAACTAGAGATCTTTACTAATAAACCCTTTTTCCAAGATTCTAACCATTTTGTGATTCTTTACTGAGCCCTTTCCAACTACTCTCTCTGCTCGCATAAGTTTGCAGACAGATGTTTTTAAAATAGCTTCCGTCATGTTAACTGTTCCCAGCTAATAGTAAGCCCTCGCAGGCAGTTTTGAACATAACCAGGTAGTAAGCTCAAGGTAAAGTTATTTCACTGTATTTCCTGTCTGAAACCAAGTCCAACAGCTTGAACAGCCACTCTTCCCACTATGAGGATGAAGTGAAACTCCCCTCATATAGCAGACTTAGAAATCTTAGCGAAAAGAAACTCAAGGGAGTTTAGCTGGTATCAGCTAATTTTCATTCTTAGGAAAGAGAGTGCTTCTTTTCAGAGTTTTCTTCCATTTCCAAGACAATAAAGCTCTCACTCTCTCTAGCTAGTAAAGGTTCTGTATATTTTCCAACTCTCAGAGTTCATTTGAAAACAAATTTTCATATCAAACTACAGTATGTGACTAGCTCACTTGGGTGACTACAGTGCTTGTCTGATGGGAAATTCAGTAGCAATAACAATTCTCAGATTCTATTGGGAACTGTTAGTGACACCCCTCAAGTGTCCTGTATTCATAGAAATAGTTCCATGCTAAATATCTAATCCTGCATACACTGTAAGTAGCAGCAAGAAAGAAATTTCCAATTAGACACACCTATGATATTAAAATGTTGAATCCTGAAAGATCTTGAAAAAAAGCTTATGGGAATCAAAGTAAGCATCACCCTCCCCAGCCTCACAGAGATTTTCATTTACTCACACTGGGAAAGCAACACCTGAAAAATCAATAGCTAACTAATTAGTAGTCATTACCTGTCTGCCATACTTGAAAGAACAACCGGAATTTGGAGGAGAAACACTAGGAGATGTCACACTGATACTCTATTTTCAAATGAGGCCACTTTAAAGGCTGAGCTATTTTCAGAGTATGAAAGGAAGCTGTACCAGGTTATTTGTGTGTGTGTTTTATTTGTTTAGTTGGTTATTTTGGTTTGTTTTTATCCAGGAAATACGTTATTCATTTATTAAGTCATTAAACAGACATTTTTTGCGTAACAAGACATGAGTAAAGGCCTCCATCTGCCTGCATATGAGCCCCCTGGAACATTTGTCATTGGTCCCTTCTGCTTCAACAGTCACCTCCCCACGTTTCTCTCTAGAAATTACGTAGCAGAAGTGTGATCCCTCTGAAAGATAGAGACAACTTGAAAAATGTCTGGAAGTGTAGATGGAGGAAATAGCAGAAAAGACTAGGAAACTGAGAGATTCCCTATGTGTAAACTGGGAATATCTCTCAGATGTACCAAGAGGATAAAATAAATTATTATATGTGAAGTGCCTAGAACAGCGGCATGTGGTAAGTGCTCCAAAATGTTAGCTCTTCTTTTTTTTGTCAGATCTTTCGTCAAGCATTGTACATGGTACTGGGAAATACAAACACAAGAAGCCACGATTACTGACTCCAAGTTGCTTACAGTCTAGAGCAAGGAGGCATTCAAGTAAATCACATATCACAGCCCTGTGTGATACCATTCCACAGGAACACTACTGTCTCGGACTCCACATTAAATGCTTTTATGAATTCTCTTATTGAATTCTAGTCAATTCAATTATTATCCCTATTTTACAGATAAGGATGCTGAGCTTCTGGCTATACCACATCATGTCAGAGGCAAAGCCAAGATGAGGACTCAGGTCTATCTGGATTCAATGCCCACACCTGCTCTTTTTTTCCCCCAGGCTAAAATTATGATTGATTTTAGTATTTTGTATACACACACACACACACACACACACACACACACACACTGAGTGGCCAGATTATTATGATCTCTGAATGCATAATAATCTGGCCACTCAGTGTATATCCTATATAATAAAAGGCTAATATGCAAATTGTCCCCTCAACCAGGAGTTCAACCAGCAGGCAGGCCGGCCAACCGCCCATGTCCCCTCCCCCTGGCCAGGCTGGCCGGACCCCACCCATGCACGAATTCATGCACCGGGCCTCATATATATATATATATATATATACACACACACACACACACATATACACACACACACACACAGAGTGGCCAGATTATTATGCGTTCAGAGATCATAATAATCTGGCCACTCAATGTGTGTGTGTGTATATATCTATATATACATATATATATATATATATACATATATATATATATATGTATATATATATATATATATATATGTATATTTATATTAGAGGTCCGATGCACAAAATTCGTGCACTTGTGGGGGGGTGGGGGCTATCTCTCAGCCCGGCCTGCACCCTCTCCCAGTCCGGGAGCCCTCGGGGGATGTCTGACTGCCACAGAGGCAGGAGAGGCTCCTGCCACTGCTGCTGCACTCTCCAGCTGTGAGCCCAGCTCAGGGCTTCTGGCTGAGCAGCGCTCCACCTGTGGGAGCACACTGACCACCAGGGGCAGCTCCTACATTGAGCATCTGCCCCCTGGTGGTCAGTGTGCATCATAGCGACCAGTCGTTCGGCTGTTTGGTTGATTTGCCTATTACTCTTCTACTATATAGGATTTACTGAGGCCAAGGTTAGTCTAGTCCAACTCTCAAATGTCCTAGGGACATTGACCTGGCTTTGCAAAATTTTGGTATTGAGTAGAATTTGTATTTTTTTGTGTGATAGTTAAAACAGCATTTTAGTTTAGTTATACTTCTATTCTTAATAACATGTTCCAAAATATTTTTAAAGAAAGGAATTCTAATTCTTCCTTACCATTTGTAAATATTGTTTCCACATGTGTTGACAACTGAGCACTCTGTTTTGATAATGGGTAGCATAAGCCTATATCTTGCATATGATGTGTGAAGCAATGCAGTAAACGGGGAATGCTCTTGTACAGGCAATTCCTTCATTACAGCTTAATACATTGTGAAAATCTAAATCCAACTGGCATTAAGTAACAAGTCGGAGTTCTTTTTATATTTCTTATCTAGTTTCACAAGGACAACTACACTTTTGTGTTTACTGTCCTATATGTTGTTTGCCAATTCATTCTAAGATGGTACAATGCAGAAATATCTAGATCATGATACCATAGAATTATGCATAATTTTTTTGGTAAAGCCCTGATCAATGCTGACAAGAGCTGGGGAGAGGAGTTTCACTGTGGATTACTGGGGATTGAACACTAGATCCAAGTTAGGTGTGAAGGGAGTACATGTCCTAGGGAAAAACAGCTGAGCTGTGACCTCTGACAGATTTCCTTAGGGGACATTACTAATTCCCTGCAACATCTCAAGAAAGCTCCTCCATCCTACCACTCACAACATGACTGAGACTTGATTTCCTTCCCACTGGAGAAGCTTGTAGCTGAGTCATATTCTATTTAATTCCCAGATAAAAGAAGATATTCTGTCCTATACTTTGAATGTTGCGAAGGAAAATGATACTGGCCTTTTAGTAAATTAAGCAGCCACCTTGGTTTTATATATTCAGGGGGTTTTAAATCATCCTTCAATTTGTCTTACAAGACTCCTGGTTACTTACCTTGAGGAAATTTTCAATTTGGTGACAGTTTTCTTTTATTGCAACCAAATAACATAAAATTTACCCATTTAATAATTTTAAGTGTACAATTTAATGGCATTAACTACATTCGCAATGTTGTGCAGTCATCACACTATTCATTTCCAGAACTTTTTCATTATCCTGAACTGAAACTCCATACCCACTAACCAATAACTTCCCATTCCTCCCCTTCTCCTTTCTACTTTCTATCTCTATAAATCTGACTATTCTAATTACCTCATGTATGTGGAGTCATACCATATGTATCCTTTCGTGTCTGGCTTATTTCATTTACCATAATATTGTCAAGGTTCATCCATGTTGTAGCATATACTAGAATTTCCTTCTTTTTTAAGGCCAAATAAATATTTCCTTGTATGTGTATACCAAATTTATTTTTATCCATGCATACTACATTCTATTTCAGTTCTAATTCTCTTCCAGGCTATACAACCCTGGAGGACAGAGATACTCTGATTAATGTACTTATAGATACACTGTATAGTGTATCTCTGTACTCCCAGCACCTAGTGAGGTTGAAGGAAAGAAGGGATGAATGGTCTCTATTGGTAACTAAATGATAGTCAAGGAGTAATAGCTCATTCACCACTTGGAGGCACTTGAACTTGTCAGCAGACCTTGATCTGTAGTCCTGAAAGATACAAACTGTCATTTCCAGCTGTGTCCTAATAGGGCAGCCTTCTGGAGACCAACTGCTCACCCCATCCCTGTGCCTTGGGGGAAGACCACGACATTCAGTAGCTGTCCTTAGTCTGGGTTATGACTCAGGGAGAGGAGAGCAGGAGGGGCTCGTGGGGGTGCACGTGGCAGAACAAGACAGGATTCAGGGAGGGGAGCCTGTGACTCACTGCTTCACAGTGTTAGACGGGATGTAAGTACAGAAATAGAATATGGAGGGAAATCTAATTTTTGCCTTATCTTGCCTTATTGCAATACCTTCCTTTAGTTCAGATCATCAAATGTAGCCTTTGGAGCAGATCCAATATTGAATGGGATTAAATAAAAGTTCATCCTGTCAACCCAGTCAAGACGTCCTGGGAAATGATATGCCTCAGATTTTAAAAGCAGCTTAAGGAATTTCTGCAAATACAGAAATAGCTAAGCCACTGTGCTGTGTGACAGCAGAAGATAGTCGATTCAGTCCCATAGTTCAGTTGTGCTTTTCATCTTTTCCTGTCTGGGGCCCATGTGTACATTTACTTCAAGTTTGACAACAGTCAGATATGGCTTTATTAACGCCAGAGAAAGAAAGCCTTGGTAAAGAAACGTGAAATGTCTGGATGGCAAAACCAAGGAAATGTGCGAAGAAGCAGAGGCTGTGGCTCCCAGCGAGAGACGATGTCAGTGTCCGGAGGCAGACAGACCTGGGTTTGGATTCTCAGCCTGCATTTTAGTAGCTGGGTGACCAAGGGCAAGTTACTCTCTGAGACGGAATTTCTTCTTGTAGGACCGATTGGAGGATTATAATACATATGTGTGGTGACGATGCATGAACGGTGATTGTTATACCGTAGCTTTTAAAATTACTAGTAATGCTGCTTTAAATAGCCACACAAATAGCCAAGCCAGTATTGCTCAGTGGTTGAGCTGAGCATTGACTTGTGAACCAGGAGGTCACAGTGCGATTCTGGGTCAAGGCGTATGCCCGGGTTGCAGGCTTGATCCCCAGTGTGGGGCGTGCAGGGGGCAGCTGATCAATGATTCTCTCTCATCATTAATGTTTCTATCTCTCCTCTCCTTTCCTGTTTCTGAGACCAATAAAAATATATTTTAAAAATATACCTCACAAATAAATACAAATTCCATTCAATACTAACATTTTGCAAAGTTAGGTCAATGTCCCTAAGGCATTTGAGGATTGGACAAGACTAACCTTGGCCTCGGTAACTTACAAACACAAAAAAGATCAAAAGCAGGCCTCTTGGCGGATGCTGCCTGCCTTTTCAGGAATCCACAATGTGGTGCATCCCATCCTTTGGTTTTCACTTTGTCAACTTGCCTAACGTAATTTTCTTATCTGTAATATGTGTTAAAAATATTGTTCTATTAAGGCTGACTTTATTAAATGTCAGAGAGAGGGATATAAAGTGATTGATAAAACTGATTATAAATTGCTTTGCAAAGTATCATAGATTTTTCCAAGTAATTAATTCAAAACAATTTACTGAAATGCTAACTGGCATGGAAGACACAGCATTTTATTAATCAATAGCTATATACCTTAATCTGAGTTTCACTGAGAGCATTTTATTTCCCCCACGGTTTAGGTGTGTTCATGAGCATTTGTGTGCATGCTCAGAGCAGCCAAAATGAGAGTCGGCCAACATGCACATTCCCAGCTAAGACAGCACAAGGTGACATTCTCTCTCTTGTTTCAGCCCTCAGTCTGTAAACAGTTGTCCTTTTCATGATACCTTCAGTGTCACATTTTTTACAGCTTTGTGCTTTCCCTCGATGATCTCGCCATTTAAAATGTCTCAGCACTAAAGTGCTGCCTACAGAGAAAATACGAATGTTTGGTAAGCTTTGTTCAGGCATGAGTTGCAGTCTTTACACAGAAACACACATAAAACGAGGTTGTGTATTGATCAGTCAATGAAAGTGTTGTGAGCAGAGGCTCACAGGAGCCTAACCCTGTGTTTCCCCTAGGCACATGGTTCAGTATTCACTCATTCTGTGGGCGGTGACTGTAGAACAAAACTACTCTGAATACCAAGAATTGACTATGTCCTTCTTTACTAGCGGATTGGAAAGGACCACCTCAGTCACACTCACCTGTGTATCCTCAGTGTCAAGCACAACATCTGCTATACAGTAAGGATGCAGTAAATATTTGTGGAATGAAAGAATACGCAAAATGAATTTATTCACCGAAGATCCGAACAACCAGCAGCTTGTGTCGGAAATTTTCTTCACTCTCGAGAATTAGTTTTGAAGCAATGGCGCTTAGTGTCTGGCGCCTACATAAGGGCGACAGCACTGGGGGGTTTTAATTACTTCCTATTAATTGCTGCTACTGCAGAAAAAAAAAAAAAGTTCCTAATCTGTACTTAGATCTTGCATTTTTAGAGTTGTCTGCCAATGTTCACAGCCAGTGCATGAGCCCCAGAGCAGGGCTGGTTGGTAAGTATCGGTGCCTCTAGAGGGAGAAACAGACATGGGGAGTCTAATTTGCTTGTCTGAGGTCAGCAGTAACACCAGAGGGTGGATTTGAAGCCCTAGGGTATGTGTCACAACCCTTAGCCAGCCTTCATTTCCTCAAAGTGAAGTCATTTTCCAAAGAGAATTACTTCACGTTTCAGTAATTGGAGGTGTCACTATAACCAGAATTGCGATGTTAGTGCTTCAGTGTTAGGGCAATTTGGGACTTACATTTTACTTCGTTATGTTTCATTATAAATATTTCCACTTTCAAAACAAGAATTCAGTTGGCAGCCTTTGCCCAGGAGCCTCTCAGAACTAATTTAGCATGAGGCTTGGAAAGCTGTCTTCCTCCAGCCGTTTTCTAGGTCGCCCTGGAAGCACACGGACCAGGAGGATGGGGTGGGGGGGTGGGGCGTGGAGTGACACTGCCTTCAAAGCTCCCAGCCTGCACTTTAAGCTTCTCCCCAATGCAATTATCTTACTAGGCATTGAAAAATCTATTACCCCAATTCGTGGCAGCTCTGGAGTCGTAAAAAAAAAATCACAAACTGTTCCCTCTTTGACTGGGAAAGATAAATTTCAGTCGCTTCAGAAGGAAGCTCCACATTGGAGGCCCTTGTCAACCACCGTGACTTTCCTTGGGAAAGAAAGAGCTGGTCACCCAGGATGGTTGAGGAGGGAACTCTGTTTCTAAGGTGTTGTCGTTCCTATTACAGGTGAGCCCGTGCGTATTCACTTGTGCAGGCTTCGAGGAACATCTAACCAAATGTAAATTTAGAGAGATTCATGAATGACTCATCTATTGTAGGTCATGTTCATTTTAGCCATAAGGAGGCAGATGGCAAACCATAAGCAAAGTGATCAGCACAATATTTGCCAGGCCCAAAGAAGACAGAAATAATGTTACAGTTCTCTCCGAAATTTTAAATTTGAGCATGAAGTCAGAATATAGGCTAAAATTTTAAGCACACTTGAGCCTCTCCCAGAGCACGTGGCTTGGGGGAAGGGGAAGAATAACTAGAGAAGCGTTACGTGCCCGAGGTCTTATAGAAAGACACATTTTAGAGTGAGCAATGCACGCTGCATAGAACAGGAGCCCTGAACTAAAGAGCATAAAGACCTGCACCTGAGTATTATCTGTCTATCATAAATGACTGCCATTTAAGACAAGCCACTTAGCTTTTCTGGGTCTCAATTTTGTCATCGGTGGTGTGGGGACAATTAAAAACTTCGCTCTCTATGAAACAGGGTTTTTAGAGAATGTCATAAAACCACAGGCAAGGTTTTCAGATGCCTGTACCTCAGCTGCATGACATTTAAGGGTTGGAGGAATGTTATCTGGTGATTGGAAATTTAGATTCTTA
Source organism: Eptesicus fuscus (assembly GCF_027574615.1). Classification (NCBI taxonomy): domain Eukaryota; kingdom Metazoa; phylum Chordata; class Mammalia; order Chiroptera; family Vespertilionidae; genus Eptesicus; species Eptesicus fuscus. The sequence goes on along the minus strand of NC_072480.1, from coordinate 65,530,406 downwards.
TCAATGTAAATGTTCATAAAGGGATTGTTGACTTCGAGGTTATTGTGGAGGCAGAATACCCAGTGGGGGAAAAAAAAAACTGGATTCAGAGTCAAGACACTCAATTTCTGGCACTCATTCTAGTTCTACAATTTTATGGAGGATTTTTTCTGTCTGCTGTTCCCCTAACCCCCTCCCACATTCAGGGATCTTATCCATTCTAACGTCACTGGAAATGGCACTGCCCTGAATACTTTTAGGGCAAGGAGGGTCACTGAAAGCAAAGGAATGAATATTTTCTTCTTTTCTGAGGTCCCATTATAATTCATAGAAACTGGAAATGGGGACAATTAAGGGCAGGATTCCCAATGTCTTCCTAGGGAGAGAGTATGTGGGAGGAAAGCTGACCTTGCCAAGTGTCACAAACTCCTGAAAGTGATTCTATTTGAGCTGAGTGTTTACATGAACCTGTGTTCAATAAAAGCAAAGTAGTTTTCTAGGGCTGAGAAAAGAGGACGCAGCAATCAGAGAACCAAAGCGCCCCAGCCTTCAATAATGTATTGTTAACTGGTGCAATCTTCTGAGAAAGTGTGAGACCTCAAATTAACAGCACTGAATTGAGCCTAATAACTACATTGCAGAACATCATATCTACTCCCCCAATCAATACTTAATTTTCTCACACAGCCCTCAGCCTCCTACAAGTGCTTTTATTGTGTTTTGCAAGGAACAGCATTGACCTTGAGGAGTGCCAGTCACCTTTAACCTTAATATATCCCCAAAAGCCAAATGTATCTTAAATATTCCCAAGGCAAATAGAGGCCAAAATCCATACGTAGGGGGAAGAAATCTATGATGGTAAGTTCATATTATATTAGATTTTTGTCAGTCCTTCACGATACGGTAAGCCTAGAGCGATTAAGATTTGGAAATCTACCTATGCTTTTAGGAGAAGTAACTTTCAGACATTGTGCTCAAGGTCATACAAGTCAAACCAGCAATTTCATCCGCTGAGGCTGCATTTTGCTGCCTAAATTTCATATCCCATAATCCTGAAGCTTTGGTCACTGAAGCTCAGCAAGTGTAAAGGAAAAGTTACTTTTTTCCATTTCAATTAACAAAGGTTACTCTGGAGAGTGACAATAGGATTAATTTTGAATCTTTGCACACTTCTTTAATATTTTGTTTTAGCATCTCTATGTTGTATACTACCACAGTTAAACTGGGGTTTTTAAGGGAGGAGAAGAATTTCCCAAAATATATGATCCTTTCTCTATTCACTCATCCTATATAATAAAGAGGTAATATGCAAATTGACCATCACTCTAACACACAAGATGACCACCCCCATGTGGTCAAAGATGGCCACCCCCATGTAGACACAAGATGGCCACGACAAGATGGCTGGCAGGGGAGGGCAGTTATGGGTGATCAGGCTGGCAGGGGAGGACAGTTAGGGGTGACTGGGCTGGCAGAGGAGGGCAGTTGGGGGTGACCAGGCCTGCAAGGGAGGGAAGTTGGGGGTGATCAGGCCTGCAGGGAAGGACAGTTAGGGGTGACTGGGCTGGCAGAGGAGGGCAGTTGGGGGTGACCAGGCCTGCAGAGGGGAACAGTTGGAGGGACCAGGCCTGCAGGGGAGGGCAGTTAGGGGTGACTAGGCCAGCAGAGGAGGGCAGTTGGGGGCGAACCAGGCCTGCAGGGGAGGGCAGTTGGGAGGGCAATCAGGCCTGCAGGGGAGGGCAGTTAGGGGTGATCAGGCCTGCAGGGGAGGGCAGTTAGGGGTGACCAGGCCAGCAGAGGAGGGCAGTTGGGGGTGACCAGGCCTGCAGGGAAGGGCAGTTGTGGGGGACCAGGCCAGCAGGGGAGGGCAGTTAGGGGCAATTGGGCCAGCAGGGGAGGGGAGTTAGGGGTGACCAGGCTGGCAAGGGAGGAAAGTTAGGGGTGACTGGGCCTGCAGGGGAGGGCAGTTAGGGGCAATCAGGTCAGAAGGGGAGCAGTTAGGCATCGATCAGGCTGCCAGGGGAGTGGTTAGGGGGCAATCAGGCAAGCAGGCAGGCGTGCGGTTGGGAGCCAGCAGTCCTAGATTGTGAGAGGAATGTCTCACTGCCTGTTTAGGCCTGATCCCAGTCAGACTTCCCTTGAGGGGTCCCAGATTAGAGAGGGTGCAGGCTGGGCTGAGGGATACCCCCCCTCTCCATGCACTAATTTTTTGCATTGGGCCTCTAGTTCAATTTATAAATTAAGTACTGAGTTGACATTGCTTCAAAAGGCAAATATTCATAAAGAGGCAGCTCAAGTCTCATTGTGTCTTTCAATGTGTTCTTTATTTAACTCTATAATAAAACTAGAGGCCGGGTGCATGAAGTTCATGCTTGGGAGGGGGTGTGTCCCTCAGCCCAGTATATGCCCTCTCACAATCTGGGACCCCTTAGGTAGGGTCCCTAGGCCTGGCTTGCGATCAGGGTTTATCAGGGCTTTCCTTCCCCTGGCTGCCAGCAGCTGGCCCCACCCCCACCACTGTCACTGCTTGCCATCTGTGCAGCACTGCCCCCCTCTCTCCTGCCACCGGTCATCTCACTCTACGGGTGACAGGTGTGGGGTGTGGTCACTTGGCTGGCCTGGGCTTCCCTTTGTGGGGCAATCATTGGCCGGCCCCACACACCCTCCACAGCATCGCTGGCTGATGGCCTGGGCCTCTCTCTGTGGGACCCCCAGATTGATCGCCCTGCAGAGGGAGGCCCCGCCCACCTGCCACAGCACCGCCAACAGGGTGACCCGGGCCTCCCTCTGCGGGGCGATCATGGGGTGATGGCAGGGCCCCCCCAACCAATCACATCATACCCGCCTTGACTGGCCTGGAACCAGTGCGTGTCATAGCATGGTCATCTGGACGACCTTCCTGCTGTTCGGTCAATTTGCATATTACCCTTTTATTATTATAGATGTTGCCATTCCTTGCATCTGGTTAAATACTGCTTTAACTTTTCTATTTGTATACATTTCTATTGTTAACATAACAAATTATCACAAACTTATCTACATCCAGCAGGAAAATTGGTGCATTTTTATCCCATTATATCCAGAATAATTCTTGAGATTCACTAGGATTAAGTTGATTTCCCTTGAACTGGTCCCCAAAACCAGAATCAATGGAATATGCTGATTAGTTTGACCTAGGTCCAGACAAAAATCAAAGCTCTTTTATCAAAATAAGCATGAATGCCTGTCAGGCAGCAAAAAATATCATGCAATTGTTCACTATATCATCATAGCTAAAGCTTTTCATCAGCTTCAATATGAATGGGTGAGAGTACATTGTATTTTTAACTATTACTCCATTGTTGGACATTTTAGGTTATTTCCAGTATCTTGCTATTAAAAAATAGCCACCCAGACAACAACTTTGCCCTGAAATACTCATTTTTTAGATAATTTTCCTAAAATATATTAGCAGAAGCAGAACTTTTGCTGACAAACAGAATGAGCATTTTTAAAGTTTTGAATACTACTGCCAAAGTTTTTTCCAGCAAGCATATATATAATTTCATGCTTTTGGTAACATTTTCAAAGAATTTCCACTTCAAGGCCTTCTCTGCAACATGGTGCATGTTCATCTTCCTTTGTCTTTGCCAATTGAATGGGCTCAAAGAAGATACAGATAGATTGATTGAATCAGCAGATCTGATCATGTGACTTTCCTGCATACAAGATTTCCATGACTTCCCCAAACCTTGAGGACCGAAGTCAAACTCCCTAAAATGGCTCACAAGGCTTTGATGATATGATCCTAATGGTCTCTCCACCTTTCTCTTCTCAGTCCACTCCTAGCAAACAACTACTTAGAGTTCCTTAGAGAGCCCCTCTTGGTTCATCTTTCTGTCTTTATTAATACTCTTCCCTCTCTGTTTATCATTCTTTTCCAGTTCAAGAATCCCCTCTCATAATACCATAGGATTATAACCTCAATCACACAGTATTGCACCAATCCTTTACATGATCCTTTCCCATATAAAATAGGTTTTGTTTTTCTTTTTGTTGGGGGGGGGGGGGGTGGTAAGAACAGTGTCTTGTACATCTTCATATATCTAGGCTCTAGCACAGTGTCCAGCACCAAAAAAAAAGACATAATAAATAACAGGTATTAACAGAAAGATGAGATATTGACAGATGAGAATGGCAAGAAAATTGATATTATAAGGAGCATATCTGAATTTGACCTCTGTGATCTTGATAACAGTACTTAATCTCTCTGAGCTTAATTTCATTATGTGCCATGAGATTAATGCTTACCATCATATCTTCTTTACACTATTATTTTAAAGATCATATTGAGTATATCAAAGTACAGACTATCAGATCGTATAATAAATAAGAAAATTAAAATATCCTTTAGGATTTAATGAAGCCCTGGCTCTGTTACCCTTCATTGGAAGCCTGTCCCAATGTCTTTTTATTGTTGTTAATCCTCACCCAAGAGTATATTTTTCCACTGACTTTTGGAGAGAGCCTAAGGGAGAAGGAGAGACAGAGAGAGAGAGAAACATCGATGTAAGAGCGACACATTGATTTTTACCTCCAGCACACGCCCTAACCAGGTCTTAGGGATTGAACCTGCAACCAAGGTATGTGCCCTAAACTAGAATCGAACCCAGGACCCTTCAGTCCTCAGGCCAATGCTCTACCTACTGAGCCAAACTGTCTAGGGCCATCCCAATATCTTATCACCTTCATAGATCTCAATGATAAAGGTGAGGGAAAAAATGACTGAAAATAAAAAGTATATAGGAGTGAATTAATCAAACTATTTATGAGATTCCTCCAAAATCCACTTATTAGATGTCCGTACTTACTACAGGCAGACAACATACTAAGGGTTCTAAGAAGAACTCCAATTACCCCATCTAGAGAGCAAATGCAGAGTTGCAATGGCCAGTGCTGCTGGAAGCCACTAGCCCAACACATTGTTGGGGTTGAAATGGTCAAGAAAATGTTTAACATTATCAAGAGCAGAATTGCACAGAAAACAGCACTTATAATAACCGTCAGCACAACCAACACATTAATGCTGTCTCCTACCTCACAAAAGATAACACTGGAAAGGAAGCAAAACAAAACAAAACAAAACAAAACAAAACAAAACAAAACAAAACAAAAAACAGCAAGGAAGTCATAATAGGAGCTGAGCAATGTCTAAGGCTAAAACAGACTCATTTAGGAAGATGAACTTGCTATAAGTCAAACACGCCCCTACCTATTCACAGGCTTGGATCCAGCCACAATTGAGGCAACGGAGCATTATGTGGAAGAATGAATGGGCAGATTATGCATATAGTGGCTGACTGATGGCTTTTTGGCCCTTCATCTGGCACCCATTGGCCCTGGCACTGAAGAGAGCCTGTATTCACAGCTTCTAGGAAAGAGAGGCTGGTTTCGACAGCCGCTGTCACTTTTCATAAGCTGCTCAAGAAGAGCTGTCTACACGGGGCTGCCTGGCTCTCCCGGCAAGAAGGGCCTGGAGTCTGTGGACATTACAGGCAAGTGAGGAGGATTAATTAGACCATGTCTCCAAGCACTTTGAGCTCCTTGGAGAGAGGCTTTTAATTATAGCATTGGCCAGGAGCAAGTGAGAAAACAGACAAGGGAAATAATATCAATTTTGTCAGGGGCAGAAAAGCATCATCTCTCCTTTTGGAGCATTTTCTTGCCTCAAGTCATGCATCTGGGTCTTCCCACCTCCTATTCTAGAGCCTAGATATTGAATAACACACAGTAATCTCATGTCTCCTTTGCTTGGGGGGGGGGGAAGGGGGTGCTGTGGGTTTTAATTGATATTGTTATTCACACATATCATTCAACTCAATTCATTTTAAAAATTGCCTTTTAAGAGTGAAAGATACCTCTTTTGTCTGCCTATTTTGAACTGAATATGAAATGTATATCAAGAGTATATTTACCTTAATTTATTTGTAAGATTTAGTTAGAGGTGCAATTTGTTTGCTCATAAATTTATTCTTGAGATAAATATCATCTCCTGACAACCTGGAAAAGGCACACAGCAGAGTTTAAATTTCTAGGAAATTTAACTGTACTTCAAAATTCAGATAAGAAAGCCAGGCAGGGCTTTTGAGTGGTGACACCTTGAGAAGATCCAATTCCATCTGCACAAAAGTCAGTTTAAGGACTTCATAGTTATGCACCATCCACAGAAGATTGAAATAATCAGCATTTTGGCTCAGGCAGCAGTTTGCTGCACTTAAACATTTGTGTTTGGGATGTGGAAAGTTTGACTTTGTTTCCATTACAATTTTAGGATTAATCACTTGGGATTAATCAGTTCATTTATCATATGAAGAAGTTAGAGTCAGTGAATTAGGAATAGAAAGATTCTCTATCACTAAAGACTTATATTCTCATTTTAATAAGTAGAAAAAGAACTTAGCCCTACCTGGTTTGGCTCAGTGGATAGAGTGTCAGCCTGCAGCCTGAGGGATCCCGGGTTCAATTCCAGTCAAGGGCACATGCCCGGGTTTCAGACTCTATCCCCTGTGGGGGGCGTGTAGGAGGCAGCCGATCGATGATTCTCTTTCATCATTAATGTTTCTGTCTCTCTCTCCCTCCCCATTCCTCTCTGAACTCAATTTAAAAAAAAAAAAACATTTAAGAATTTAGATTGGTGGGTCCTACCCTGGCATGATTGGCCTTAGAATGCAGAAAGCAGCATAAAATTTCTCTAGGTCGATGTACTGAAAAATTAAGGTTGGAATGACAGGTGCTCACCGGACTCACAGGTTTGCACAGTGCTTGGCACAGACATGCCCCTCATTACTTGTAATTTGTTAAGGCAGGAGAGTGAATATGGGCTTCTACTCTGCCCTCCTCCAGGAGCTGTAAGTGGAGAAATAAAAGTGGAGTTTGGAAGGAGAGAAAAGCCCAGGATACAGTTACTTCCTTTAGCTTTCCAGTTCAAAAGGCTGTGAGTCTGAACACTTGAGTAGGGGATGATCTTCCTGGCAACTAAATTGCAGCCAGCTGCCTCCAGGCACCAAATGCCCTTTCTTATGGTGCCCAGAAGGCCCTGGCTTACACCCAGCAAGCATCTCCAAAGCCAGGTAAGAGCATCCTACCAACATGGTCTTCCAAAGTAAGGTCTGCTTAATGGGCTATTTTCCCAGTACTGTGCTTATCCTTAAGAGAGAAGCAACCCTAGCTAGGGAATTTAACCATTTGACCAATCAAAACAGAGAACTGATTTGCATTTCCCTTAAAACTAGCGATGTTGAGCATCTTTTCATATATCCATTGGCTATTTGTATACCTTCCTTGGAAAAATGTTCATTCACATCTTCTGCCCATTCTTCAACTTGATTGTTTGTTTTTGTTGTTGTTGAGTTATATGAGTTCTTTACATATTGTAGTATCCTTTCCTTATCGGAGGTATTGTTCACTAATATCTTCTCCCATTAGGATTGGTTGACTTTTTTGTTGGTGGTGATTTCTTTTGTTCAGCAGAAGCTTTTTACTTTGATGTAGTCCCATTTATTTTCTTTTGTTTTTACTTCCCTTGCCTTTGGGAACCAGTTCACAAAAACACTTCTGAGACTAAGGTCTGTATGTGTAGTGCCTATATTTTCTTCTATGTATTTTATTGTTTCAGGTCTTATCTTTTTTACCAGAGGGGAAAAAGTGTGAGGGAAGGATGAAGAGGGCAAAGGGGGTCAAATATATGATGATAGAAGGAGACTACATCTCAGATGGTGGGCACAATAGAGTATATAGATGTCGTATTCTAATGTCGTGCACCTGAAATTTATATAATGTTATTAACCAATTTACCCAAATACATTTAATTTTTTTTTAAAAAGGGGAAAAAAGAGAACGGAAATCTCCACAGGTCAAGGATTTGGTTGCTTTCGCCTTAATTTTTTCAGTATCAGTCCTTCTCTGCAGCTTCCCAGAGTCATTGGCAGGCCTTCCCAGGTATCCCTCTCACCTGGTTCCCTGTGTCAAGGGCATGTTAAGACTGGTCTAATGATTCCCAACTATGGATCATCTTTTTCATTTGCATTATGATTTCTTCTTTGATCTGTTGGGCTATTTAGACATGTGATTTAACTTCTAAATATATTGAGAATTTTTTTTTCAATTTAATCTTCTTACTATTGATTTTTAACCCAATTGCATTCTGGAAAGAGAATGTGGTCTGAATATTACCAGTCCTTTGAAAGTAGTTGATACTTGCCTAAAGCCTACTATACCATCAATTTTTTGTAAATGTTCCATGTGTGCTTGCAAAGAAGGCACACTGGAGCAGAATTCTACATATGTTCAATAAATCAAGCATGGTAATTGCTATGCAAATCTTCTTTACCATTTTTAAATCTGCTTAGTATATTAATAATGGAGAGATCTGTTGAAATCTCTCACTATGATGATGTGTTTGTCAATTAGTTCTTCAGTTTAGTTCTATCTTTATTTTTATTTTAAAGATATTTTATTATGTGGATGCACGTTAGAAATATTAACTGTTCCCGGTGAATTGAACATTACTCATTGAGAAGTGACCCTCTCATTTCCTAATAATGTCTATTGTCTTAAAACCTACTTTTGTTTAATAATAATCTGGTTGTCCCAGCATTCTTTTTAATTGTATTTGATAAGTATATATTTTTCCATCCTCGTTCAACCTTTCTGTTCTTATAAGTGTATTTCATGAAAACATCATAATGCTGAATTTATTTTGTTACCTGGTTGTTTTTCTGATCATCTCTTTTAAGGTGTAAGCCTAGTTGTTTTTTTTTTATTGCTTTGGAGATTAGGGATATATTTGAACTTGCTTCTCCCATCCTATTTTTTTATCTCTCCTTTTTCTTTATTCTCCTTTCTTAACTTTCAGTGCCTTTTATTTCTTGATTTCTGGTCTTCTTTTCAAGTTCACTGTCAATTTTTGTTTGTTTTCATACTAATTTTTCATTTATTCCCTTTACTGGCTTGAAATTAAAGCACCCAAAACCTGTAGTTTTGGTGATTCCTTTGAAATTGTACAATATATATATTTAACTTAAAATTTAATAATAGATTATATCTTAACCTCCTCACTACAGTACAAGAACTTCAGAGCACTTTTACATAGCTACTATCCTTTCCCTAATACAGTTGACAATGCTTTCCATTCTGGGGTGTGAGGTTTTTTTTAATTAAAATTAATTATTATTCTTTTATCCAGAATCTCTTTGTTTTTTATATTTTTACCATTTTATTGGTTTACCATTTCCTTTTGTCTTTTCCTTCTGTGATCATTTTTCTTCTTCCTGCAATACTCTCATTAGAGAGTGATTTAATAATTTGGTATTAGTAAATCCTACCCATTTTTCATCTGAAAATGTCCTTACTTCTCTCTTACTTAAAAAAATAATTTTTCTAAGTACAGAATTCTAAGATAGCATTTATTTTCTCTCATGAAGATATTATTCTACTGTCTTTCATCTTTTATTGTGGCTACTGAGAAGTCTACCCTCTAATTGTCTTTCTTCATCGGTGATCTGTCTTTTTCTCTAACAACTTTAAAAGCTTCTCTTTGGCTTTGGTATTCTGAAGTATCACTATGCTGTGTCTAAACCTGAATCTATATATTCATGTCTTTCAACATTCTGGAAAATTCTCAGCAATTATCTCTTCAAATATTTCTTCACTCAATTTACTCTATCCTCTCTAGAATCACTTAGAACTTTTTGTTTTTGTTGTTAATCCTCACCTGAGGATATCTTTAGAGAAAGTGGAAGGGAGGGAGGGAAGAAGAGAGAGAGAAAGAGGAACATTAATGTGAGAGAGATACATCGATTGGTTGCCTCCTGGATGTGCCCTGACCAGGGCCAGGGAGCAAGCCCACAATCCAGGTATGTCCCCTTGACCAGGAATCGAACCCAAGACCCTTTGGTTAGCGAGCCGACACTCTCCCCTTTTACTGTTAACTAGAGGCCCAGTGCACAAAATTCATGCACTGGGGGGGGGTGTCCCCTCAGCCCAGCCTGTACCCTCTCCAATCTGAGACCCCTCGGGACTGCTGGCTCCTAACCGCTTGCCTACCTGTCTGCCTGATTGCCCCTAACCGCTTCTGCCTGTCAGCCTGATCACCCCCTAACTGCTCCCCTGCCAGTCCAATCACCCCCAACTGCCCTCCCCTACCAGCCCAATCACCCCCAACTGCCCTCCCCTGCCAGCCTGGTTGCCCCTAACTGCCCTCCCCTGCCGGCCTGATCTCATCCCTAACTGCCCTCCCCTGCCAGCCTGATCTCACCCCCAATTGCCCTTCCCTGCTGGCCTGATCTCACCCCCAACTGTGCTCCCCTGCAAACCTGGTCCCCCTCAACTGCCCTCCCCTGCCAGCCTGATCTCACCCCCAACTGCCCTCCTCTGCCGGCCAATTTGGTTCTGATTGGTTGGTTTCTATTCCAGTCAGCATCAAAAGCTCTGCCTCCTAGGCAGTCATTGGCTCCTCACACTTCACCCAGATTTGGTTCTGATTGCTCGGTTTCTATGCCAGTCAACGTCTCTGGGCCTATCAATGAGGCCTGATCAGAAAGGCAGGGCTGATCAGCAGCCCTGGTGGAGGCCTGGAGAGAAATGGAGGCGTGGCTGCTGGCCAGGCCCGGAGAGAAAGAGAGAGGCAAGTGCTGATCAACAGCTGCCACAGAGGCTATGGATCAGACCCTGCTTCTCTCTTCAGGCCTCTCTCTGGGCCTGATTTGCAGCCCCCTCAGCAGTCAGTGCTGGGTCACCACGCCTGCTGCCGTAGCAGTCAGTGCTGGGTCGCCCCAGCAACCCAGTGCTGACTGTAGGACTGACTTCAGGTTGGTCGAGCCTCCAGTCGTGAGGGACCCAAGGTTTTTATATATTAGGATGATTATATTTCTCCCATTGGCTATTGAGCCTGCAAATAATAGACTCTCCTCTGACCTATACTTTTCTTTTCTCCCTGAGAATTTAAAGATTAAAGGACCAACTGTGTTGGCTGTGTCTAAAAACAAAACACAAACTGCCTTGGGATGATGTTATTATGAATCCATGCTTCAGGGCGTTGACTTCAGTATCTGAACGTTTGTGAATTTATTTTTGTACTTTCGCCTATTCAACTAATATGAGCAACACCAGGGAAAAATCACTTAGAATTTTTGTCTAACTTATTATTTTATGCTTTCTCTTAAATTTTCTGCCATATTTTCCACCTCCTTTATCTATGTGTACTCTGAGTAATTTCTTCAACCATATCTTCCAGTAATTATCTCTTTAGGGATGACTAATTCACTGGGTTTTTTTTTTACCCCAATGAGGTTTTTCTTTTTTTATTTCAACAATTATAGCTTTCATCTTTACAAGTTCTATCTTAATATTTTCTGAATCTTCTTGGTGATTCCAGATGTTGCCTGTTGTTTATTTACCTCTGTGACTTCATCCTCTATGAGTGGTAAGGGTTAACTTGTCCAAGACAGATTCCCTAAAGGTTGGCCTCTTGGGAAAGTATTTGGCTGCCTGCAAAACTCCATGGAAACCAGCCACAACTCAGTGCTTAAGATAATCAATCCTAGTCAACCTCAAAGCTTGGCCTGCAGCCCTCTCTAACTATGCCAGGGGATGGCCTGTACTTTCTCATCCAAGAACACTGAGTTGACAGAAGAGCACTGAAGCCAAAGTTCTGCCACATCATATTGCTATCGTACCTCCCCAAACTATGCAGCTTCCAGCCCACCAGCCCAAGGTCAGGGTCCTCCTTGTGATGTCTGGCTCTCTACTACCTTAAATCTATATATTTTACCCAGTGAACACTGCTCTAATGAGTCAATGCCAAGTCTCCGGGCCAGTTTCCCTCCAGCTGCTGGCCCTCAGTTTAATGCCCAATCATAAATTAAGATGATGCTGTTGACACTTGCTCCCAGGATAACCCTTTTCATCCTGCTAGTTTAGGGTCACTCACAGCTTGATTCCCTAGGGAAGGCAGGAAGGAAAAAAATCCCCTCCATCCTTCAAGCTGAGCAAGTCATAAAAAAGTAGGTTTTACTTACAATCTAATTGATTCTCAGTAGGAGGCTTCCCACCTCCTCTACCCCCAAGGTATCTTAGCCCCATCCTTCCAGAACAGAAGTCTTATCTAGGGATTATTTTAAAATTATTGTGAGGCTTAAAATGCAATGATGTCCCAGTATGGCACCCATATGATTTTAGGTCTCTACTTAGCAAACCCACTTTCTCCCGACATAAACTCTGACTTTAAAGCCAAACTAAAGCTAAGGGTTGGTTTCAACGTCCTCCCCTCCATCACTAACATTCCTTGAAAGAAAGTTTCTCTATACCTTGGGAGAATGATAGGAAAATGCTGGGATCTAAAGTATCTTCAGAAGCAGTTGTTCTCAACCTGCATGCAGGTTAGAATCACTTAGGGAGTTTTTAACTGTCTCAGTGCCTAGGCAGCACCCCAAATCAATTACATTATGGGTATGGGACCCAAGCATAAGCACTTGGATACAAGAATAAATAATTCACAACCTTGGTCCTGGATGAGCTCTGGACGACCAGAGGAGGAAACAGATAAACAGACTGTCAAAATAAGGTGATGCAGATCATATTAGAGAGTTGAAGGGGATCAGAAAATGTCAAAATAGGCCACTTTGTATTATTTTGAGCTGAAGTCAATTGAAAATAAACAGATGCAGAAAGAAACCTCTTCAGAACTTCCTTATCTGCCTAAAAGCAGAAATTTCTGAGAAATTAGGACTGTTATGAGCCCCATCTCTCTGGGAAGGTTTATGCCCATGAAGAAGATGGAAAGTTGACACCAAGATGAGTCTGTACAAACCAACCTTGCCACAATAACCCTTCTCTTCCTTCAGTTTTCCTATATGTTTATCTTTCCACAATTTACCACCTCTAGAAGCCTAGATTCCCCTTTCCTCTGGGCAGTCACTTCTCTGCCATTTACTGCCCTTTGTTAAAATGATATATAAGCTTCTGAGTCTTACCACTTTTTTGAGTTTTCATTTCTTTCCTGTGGAGCCTTCAGGCATGTAAAAATATTAATGCCAACAAAGGAACATAAGCTTTTTTTCCCTGTTATTCTGTTCTTTGTCAGTTTAATTCACAAGCCCCCAATCATTGAACTTGAAAATGCAGAGGAAAAGTTTTTTCTTTTCCTATAGATATATAGATATAGATATATAGAGATATAGATATAGATATAGATATAGATATAGATATAGATATAGATATAGATATAGATATAGATATATAGATATATAGATATATAGATATATAGATATATAGATATATAGATATATAGATATATAGATATATAGATATATAGATATATAGATATATACACATACATATACTAGTGGCCTGGTGCACAAAATTCATGCATGGGGGAGTGTCCCTCAGCCCAGCCTGCACCCTCTCCAATGTGGGACCCCTCAGGGGATGTCTGACCCTAAACCAGCAGTCAGACATCCCTCTCTCAATCTGGGACCGCTGGCTCCTAACTGCTCACCTGCTTGCCTGCCTGATCACCCCTAACCACTCTGCCGGCTGGCCTGCTTGCCCCCAACTGCCTCCCCTTGCTGGCCTGATCACCCCCAACTGCCCCCCTTGCCAGCCTGCTTGCCCCCAACTGCCTCCCCCGCCAGCCTGCTCATCCCCAACTGCCCTCCCCTGTCAGCCTGCTCACCCCCAACGGCCCCCCTCCTGCCAGCCTGATCGCCCCTAACTGCCTCTGCCTCGGCCCCATCACCATGGCTTTGTCTGGAAGGATGTCTGGAAGGTCTCCCGGTCTAATTAGCATACTACTCTTTTATTAGTATAGATATATATATATTAGGGACAGAGAGAAGGGAGTGATTATCTCTATAAAGGAATGAGGGGAGAAAGGTCAGGGACAGATTAACAGAGGAGGGAGGGGATGCCTGTGCTGTTTCTTGAAGATAAAAGGAGTTTGGCCAGATGGGAAGAATTTCAGGCAACAGGAACAGCAGGTGCAAAGCACAACAGCATGAGAGAGCAGAGTGCCTCTAGGGAGCATCAAGCATTTCAATATGGCTAGAGAATGAGGTATGTGTTTAAAAGCCTCTTAGAAAGATATGAAAGTCATGATCAAAGATCTCAGACTTGCCCTGACTGGTTGCTCAGTGGTTAGAGCACCAGCCAGCCGACCAAAGGGTTGTAGGTTTGATCCCCGGCCCCTGTTGAGGTGCATGAGGGAGGCAACCAATCGATGTGTCTCTCTCATGTCAATGTCTCTCTCTCTCTCTGTCTCTCTCTCTCTCTCTCTCTCTCTCTCTCTCTCTCTCTCTCTCTCTCTCTCTCTCTCTCCTCTGCCCTCCCTTACACTCTGTCTGAAAATCAATGGAAAAAATATCCTCAGTGAGGATTTATAAAAAAGGAGCTCAGACTTTATTTGTAAGACAATGGAGAAATATTAATGATCATGAAAAGTAATTGACTTGATTGCATTTGCATTTTAGGAAGATGTAAGGAAATAATGTCCCTGCTACTGCTCATGTTGCTCTTGCCATGAGGTTGGACTGTCATTTTTGGATCTGTTTCTCATGTTGATATGGTAGGCCTAGGCCACACCCTTCTAGGCGAGGGGTATAGTTGCCCCAAAGGAGATGGAGTCCCAATATCAGCCCTCTTGGAAAGACTGAAATTGTAGGGCAGGAATTGAGGAGTTAGGTTTGTTGTGCAATCAAAGGGAAAAGAGGTCCCTAGAGACAGATTCTTGGAGAAACTCCCTGACTAAAGGGAAAACGTGGTCTCTGTCCTAATTCAGGTGCAGAGAAGTCAAAATGGAGTATCACAGGTCTCAGGAGGTTACTGAGCATCTCCAATAACAAGTACATGGCGGCTCCTTGTATTGTCATTCTTGTTTTTATGATGGAGAGAAAAGGCTTTAAACTGCTTGCATGTCAGTCCTAGTCTCAGCTATGAGATCAAAGCCTAAACAAAGGGTCCATGTCCCAAAATAACAATGAGAAAATAGAGCTATGAAAATGAGAAGAGGTAACAGCCATGACTGATACCATCTCCAGGAGGAGGCTAAATCTCCAGGACAAAAGAAGGGGAACACGAGGTTCTGGTAACCCTTCCCTCCCTACCAAGAACCTCCTCTAGTCCATCTTGAGATGGACTGGGTGTCATTTTATTAAGAGAGCCTGCAGGTCTTCAAAGTACAAGGGACAAGCCTGGAGGCAGAAAACTCATGCCTGATTAGGAAATGATGATGACCTACCGTAAGACAGTGGGCATGAAGAGGATAGAGGATAGACATTTAGGAGGAAGACCCGATAAAGTATAATGAAGTGGGCCAGATGCTCAGAGCAGGGTGAGAGTAATGATCTTGCAAAGTAGGCTAAGGGGAGATGCATGGGAAGCAGCAGGAGAAGCTCCTGAAACAATGGGAAGGAAATGATTGATGCCGGGATGCAGCCTTTTCTGGTCCATAGTACCAACCTTAAAAATTGTGAAGGGTGCAGACTTGGCAGGAAATATAGGAGCCCATCCTTTGGACAATGAAGATGAAATTCATGCCCATCTTCCTATCTGCCAGGCCCCACCTTGCTGCTAAATATGTGTTTAATGAAAGAACAGAATAAAAGGGGACTTTATATTTATTAGCTAATGAAAACAGTCCAGCGTCAGTGAGCCTGCCGCATGATAAGAACCAGGATTTGACACCGAATCAGTCTTGCTCCATCCAAATCCCGTGTTTGTTCCACCACAGCATCCAAAGCATTGCACATGCTTGTGGCAATTTGTTACAGCAGCAATAGAAAACTAATGCATGACGTAAATAAGGGTATTATGCAGTCAGCTGTTCCATGTGCTTCTGTCTTGCTTCTTAGGAAGTATACTTGGGTGGACTATAAGCTGATTCAGAGCAAGGACTATGGCTTGCAATTCTATATCCCCTACAACCTTTCCCTTGGAAGAGCTCTAAGCATGTAGTTTAATCCCTCTCCTTTTGATTAATTTACTTCTGGGGTTTCTGAGTGAAATGGGCTAAGATAAATAACCCCAGTGACCATTTCTATAAAGCTCTAGAAACATCGCTTGGTTCTGTCAGTCTCATGGCCTGGGGAGATTCTATCAATGCATCAGGCACCTGGGAAATGTTTCTTGAGAAAGCAACTGTCTGTTCAGTTCCTCTCTTCTGTTGTCCCCACCATCCACACACAGGAGACTGCTGTCCTGGCACACTACCTCAGATCAGGTGGCAAGGGAGTTGAAGATGACTTAGTTAACATTTATTAAATATCTTGTGAGTGAAAACTATTTAAGTATGTCCAAGAAATAAGACATGCAATCCCTACCTTCCAAATGTTCAAAAATGGAATTAGCAAAATGGAACGTGGGTGTTCTGAAGCAACTAGAGAAAATATTTGTAAAGTGAAGGAGAAAGCATCCAAGCAAGGCTGGGCTTACTGCACCCGACTGATACTGCCTCCCACATATTTTTCAAATCTTGTTGCTTCTCTCCATCCCCACTGTCACTCAGGACCATGATCACACAATATATGGGTCACGTAATCTCTCCAAACTGGTATGCCCACATCTAGGTGGCTACTCTCCAAGACACTCTTCGTACGGCCCTCTCCTGCATCAGTCCCTTCGCTGGCTCTACAGAGAAATTCCAACATTTTCAACATGGCTGTAAGGCCCTGCCTTATCTGGCACACCTGATCCTCTTAGCCATCATCTCTGACCTCCTTTTTCTCTGTCTCTCTACAAGCCCCCTAAAGCCAGTGTGCTGCCAAACAGGTTGTCACTGCCCAACTCTAGAGGACAGGGGGCAATCACAAAGACTGGTGCAGAAGTCACCCCCATTGTTACTCAGTACATGACCTACACAACCATACACAGTGGCCCTAAAGCACCAACCATCTAAACTTCTTTCAACAGCATGCTCCCTAAATGGATGACTACTGTCTGTGGAAAGTCCTCTCTGACACCAAGTCTGAATGTCAGAGTTTATAAAAATAGTGTGGAGATCAAAATAGACCATAATGCATTGCCCCTTCTCAGAGAACATCATTAAGACCCCAGAATTCTGGAACCAGAGCCACAAGGAGCTTATCTTGGGATGTGAAAATGTGAAGTAAAGCTGAGATCCAATAAGAAATACCCACTAGCCGAAATCGGTTTGGCTCAGTGGATAGAGCATCGGCTTGCGGACTCAAGGGTCCCAGGTTCGATTCCGGTCAAGGGCATGTACCTTGGTTGCGGGCGCATCCCCAGTGGCGGGTGTGCAGGAGGCAGCTGATCGATGTTTCTAACTCTCTATCCCTCTCTCTTCCTCTCTGTAAAAAAAATCAATAAAATATATTTTTTTAAAAAAAAGAAATACCCCCTAGTTGGGGTACTGGAAATATCCAGGGGCACACTATGTAAAGTATATGATTGTCTGACCACTACACTGTACAACTGAAACCAATACAAAATTAAAATGAGAGAAAAAATAAATTAACTTTTACTCCTAAAGGAAAAAAAAAGAAATAAAGAAATATCCTCTCCACTCCTGAGACCAGAAGGAGGAAGCTGCTATAAAAATAATAATATTAAGATAGACCAAGGCTTGGGATTATGGACAAAAGGCAGTTCAAGGAAGACTCTAAGATGTTCGGGGAAGAAATTGAGGGCTAAAAGGCCCTTAAGATCATATTGCTCCCAACACCCAGCACAGTGCCAGACAGACAGCTTGGTCACTAAGAGTTGAGGGAATAGTGTGAATGAACCTCTGATCAATGAGTTGCCAGGGTCTCTTCCTTGGCCTTAAGGTGAGGCTCAATTTGAGTAGCTGAGGATGCAGGAGAAACGGAAATAAACAAAGGGAGTAGCAGAGGTATGTGGTGATGAGGACATCCCTCCAATTAGGAAGACAATGCCTTTCATCAAATCCGCCAGCCCACGGGCCACAGGCTGTATTTAATTCAGCCCACACACTGGGGCATTTTTTATTTTTTATTAGTTGCCAAAGTTAAAAAGTGAATGATTTCATGTAAAACTCCAGGCAAGCTTTCAACACAAGCTCACATTCCCACACAGCAAGAGAAAGCTGGAAGGCAGGGGCTGCCCTTTGTAGGGAGGGATTTCACACTCAGTGCCCACCCGGCCCACCTGGTCCACCTGGACCCCTGCCCGGCTCCACACATGTGGGGAAGCCATGGACGTGGTGGAAGGTGGCCAGGCAACAGAGGCCGAAAGCCCAGCCATGGGATGTGCCAGTCACCCACTGAGTGGCCAGGAGCCACCAGTATTGCCTCCTTGTCCCCATGGCCTCTACTAAAATAGAGTTGAAAATAGACAAATAGGAGAGGTGCGGAGTACAGGAGAGATCCCCACCCTGTCCGTGGCTGGGAGGCAGTAAAGGCCTTCAGGAAAAGCAGGATGCAGTTTACTTGTAGGAGGCTGAGCTGGCCCAGCTCCTCTCCTTCTGTTCCAGGCTAGAAGGGCCCCAGAAGAGATTTCTGTTCAGTAAAAGCACCAACGCATCCTCCAGCATACACCCACATAGCACGTGCTATTATAGTTGAATTCTGTCCCCCAAAATTCATGCTTGGGAGTCCTAATCCCTGTACCTCAGAGTGACCTTATTTGGAAATAGGGTCCCTACAGAAATAATTATGTGACAATGAGGTCATTGGAGCAAAGCGTAGTCCAATATGACCAGTGTCCTTAAAAGCGGGGAGCAGGATATGAAGACACACACAGGGAGACACTATGTGGACATAAAGATGACCATCTACAAGTCAAGAACAGACGCCTGAGCAGATTCTCCCTCACAGCCTCAGAAGGAACCAACCCTGCCAACACCAGGGTCTCAGACGTCCAGCCTGAAGAACCATGACACAATAACTTCCTATGGTTTAATCTCCCCGGTGTGGGGTACTTTGCTATGGCCTCCCTAGCAGACTGCACACATACAAGCACGGCCACACAGAGGCCCCTACATCTGCTCTCTGACTTGAGACCTCTGAGAATTTAGGAACAAGTTTGTGAAGGAAATGTATACCATTGGCTCAGGACACCACTTTATTTTCCCCATCCAAAGCCCTTGCCATAAATCAATCTGTGTGGCCAACCAGCCTGCGAACAATGACTCCAAAGTGAAGAGCAGCTGGCAGCAGCTGGTAAGGTGGGCATGACGCCCACCACACAGATCCCCTTGTATAGGAAGTGTGCCACTGCTCCTATCTTTAAGTTTTGTAAAGGCTGACTTTGAGCCCTCTTCAATTAGGCTGATGGTAAATTCACCCTAGTTATGATTAGGACCCTCTCATCCCCTGAGCCCCTGGGTCTTGGAAAGAAGAAAGCATTGGGGGAGATCACGAAGAGGTCACTGCTCAAACCCTGCGTGCTCTGAGAGTGAGGGGTCCAGGGACCTTCACCCCTTTCTTACCAGGAGGAATCTCCGGAGTCTAATGTTTCCTCCTCTTTGTAGCAGATTTCCACCTGTAGCTCAGTCTTCCTGAAAATCACTCTTTGCTCTGCAACCAAACCTGGGGCTGGGGCTTGAGGATCTAGATGCCTGTAGAAAAGGGAGAGAAAAATGCAATAAACACCAGGCTCTGGCAGCAGGGAAGTGTGGCACCTCCTCCATAGCAGATGCTTATCACGTGTCCTGGCCTTGCTCTCAGGATTCTCGCCTTCACAGTAACCCTAAGTTAATGACGTTAGTGTCCCCATTTTGCAGAGAAGGAAACTGACAGAGGGAGAACCAGAATTCAAATTCAGGCAGCCCGGCTCCAGTGCCCATGTCCCCTACTTCTAGCTTTTCACTCTGCTCTAATGCCCCTTCCCAGGCAGTCAGGAGCTAACCAGCTTCCCAAAAGTGATGACACGCTTTCTAAAAATTCAACAGCATGAGTGTAGTCATCATTAGTGCTGCTCACGAAACAGTCTACATCTCCTCCCTTCCGGGGCACTTGGAGGACTGTACCTCCAGCCCCCTCTGAAGTCGGGGGTGACCACGTGACTCGATGGAGCCAATGACATGTAAGCATGGTTTCTAGCATGTTTCCAGGAGGATGTGTTCAAGAGCCTGCGCGCGGGTCCCACATCCCTTTTCCCTGCCCTGATGGCTTTGGATACACCTGTCGAGATAGTGTCTTTGAGCAGCACAGCAATGTCTAAATGCTCTTAATGCCACTGAACTGTACACTTAAAAATGGTTAAGATGATAAATTTCATCTTACGTGTATCTTGCCACAATTAAAGACAAAACAAGGTAGGGCCTCTGTTGGCCTGGGTCCCTGTGTGACTACAACTGCAAAGATCCCTGGACATGTGGCACGAGCTAGAAATACACTTCTGTTGTGTTAAACCACTGAGACTTGGGGGTTGTTTATAATCTGTTGCATTTTCTTGAACACCGGGTAGATTCAACTTCCGTAATCCCTTTGGAAAACTCTTCATTTAAAAGTCTAACTCTTTACTATTTATTGGGTTATTAGAAATAACAGACTGCAAATGGCATTTTTTTAATCTTCCTAGTGAACAGAAATTATTATTTAGTGACCCTCTTATAACTAATAATGTATTTTTCATTAAAGTTTGTTTAGATAGTTATGAATGTTAGCTTTTTGGTGAGTATTTGTCTGATATATATTTATTCATACTTTAGCTTTTCTGTATTCTTGTATTTTAGTGCATCTTATAAATAGCAAACTAGATTCTGATTTAATTATCCAACATGACATTTTCTTTTTTAAAAAAAATCAGTTTAGCCCATTTACAGTTATCATGTGTATTTATATAAGTAAATTCATTCTACCATTTTTGGCTTTCCTTTTGTGGCTCATGTTTGTAAGCTTTTTTTTCTTTTTCTTTTTTTTCTCACTAGTTTACATTGTCCAACATTTGATATTTTGTCATATGTATGTTTTTTGTCTTTTTTAAAAAATATATGTGTGTTTATTGATTTTTAGAGAGAGAGGAAGGGAGAGGTATAGAGAGATAGAAGCATTGATGAGAGAGAAACATCATCCATTGGATGCCTCAAGTCGGCAACCCCAGCATGTGCCCTGACCAGGAATCGTACTGTGACTTCTTGGTTCTGGCCAGGCCATATTTATTTTTTTAAAGTCCTATACTAATCATAAAATTTCCCCTCTTTCTGTAGAAGTTAGAACATTTCATTCCAATCACCCCCTTTCTTGCTGGCATGTTTATGTTGTCCGGTATTTTAGTTATTTATATCCACTGTTTCTGCCAATGTCCAGTAAGCTATGGTGCAAATGGCATTTTTTAATTTCATTTCTTTCTGATAGCATTTTTGTTAGACTTTTAAATCACCCCAACAACAAGAAGTGAAGGTAGGGCACTGCTCTAACATCAAAGCTTAAACCTACGTTGCAATCTCATGTTTATAGAACTCTTTTACCTGCACTTTTCATGTGCCCCACATACCAATCCTGAGCTAGGAATCATTCCTTGTCACCCCCATCCAAGCACTGAGAACATTGAGGTCCAGAGAGACCTGGAAGTGACAGAAGTAGGACTACCACCCAAGTTCAAGGGGCCCAGAACTCCCCCCTCTGTGCCTCGCTAACAATGAATACCACAGAGACCAGGTTTCCATCTCATTTATAAACACCAGTGCCCTATAGTTAAGATAATATCACCAGTGTAAAAACCAAAAGTGCTTTAAGCCAAATTATAGTAATATATTGCAAAGCTTAGCATAGCATTACAAATAGCTCATTGAACCAAGGCAGTTTTTTTGCAGGGCAAGCAAGCAGATTTTCCGCATAATCTAACCGTGCAGCTGGTAATAGCAGCCCCTAAAATAAAGGATGGGTGGGGGAAACCTCATTTACGGACAAGTAGTAGACCCTAATGAAACTGCATTTTGGCCCTGTCATCATCCTCCTGAGAAAATGCCCCTCGGGGTTTTCCATTTGAATCCCAGGCATATTTATGAAGATCAAAGCAATGGCTTTTTAAAATTAATTACATGAATTTGTAGCTCAACAACATCGAGTGAAAGGCGGGTGTTGTACCCCATGCCTTGTTACAGCTGTACATCACCCACATCAAAAGCCCGGGACACCAGTGAGAGCACGTTCCCGGCAACACCCATCCCCAAGCAGCCGTGACGGACGTGGAAAGGGTACAAAAGATCAGGCCCCAAAGTTGTTGTGACAGCTTAATTGTATTATAGTGTTCAGATAATTCCCATTTATTTGGCTTTTTTTTCCTCAGAGCCAATGCTGGCCCCCCAAGCATAGCTATTACCGGGAGAATTAAGATGCACAACTTTGATGGTCCCTCTCGCTCCCTCTAATGCCAGCCCCGCTCTCAAGTCCTGGTAATTGTTCCACCAAGATCAGATTTTCCCCTAGCCTTCGGCATGCTGAGCCCCAACAGCAGCTAACTAATTGCAATTAAAATCTGCCACGTGAGTGGAAGAGAATAACATAAATTAATCAGTACATTAGCAGAATTACATGTAAATGTTCAAATGTGCATTCAACATAGTGGGGCATTTTAAATTATAAAGCAAAGTACTTCATTAGGGATGCTGATATTTTAATGAGGAAATGTGATGTTTGGTTAAATAGGAGTATAATATAGAGACTTCCTTAAAATTAGCATCAATGATGAATTTTAATTCAAACACCAAGTTGTGGTCTGTGTAATGCCTGCATATGAATGTGGAAAAACTGCCTGGAGCTGTGGAAACAGTTGAACATCTCATTCTCTGAAGAATTAATAACTTCAGCTGTACTAACTAGCACTTTATGTAAATTGTCAGATAAATCACAGCAATAAATACAGGTTTTAGAAGAACAGAACAGTATGCTTAGCCTTAATTTATTCAATCATCAATTCATGTATACTGAAGCAAAGGGATATGAAAGATTAAACATACTGGTGCAAAAAAAAGAAAGAAAGAAAGGAAAGAAAGAGAGAGAGAATGTCTTTATAGTGGCACAGAGAAAGACTCCAAAATAAAGGTCCCATCCAATTTTACAAAAATATTGCATATAAAAATCTCTCTGTGATGCATGTAACTATAAAAAATGGGTTACATTTTTTAAAAATTTGTTTTCAGGTACACATAGCCAAAGCTTAGTAATCGACATAGACATTGATGTTTTAAAAATCCTCTTCATAAAATAAGTATTTCATTTAATTGCATAAAACCAAAGTCTATGTAATACACAAATATTTAAAGAGATGTATATCAGGTTGTCTTTATCATTTGTATGTATCACTTGAAGTTTATGACATCAGAGGCACAAATTCTAAGATAGCTGATAGAAGCTGACCTAGGCCTGGTTTGCTATTCCTGTTACTGGGTAGAGAGGGCCAAGGCCAAAAGGGGGATTTTGTATTCTCCTGGGTTATGCTCTGATTTTATTAGCTGTGAGATGAATTCTATATGGAAGCCAGGGCAGGGCAGGTTTAACAATTAAGAATACATGCAGAATTACCCCATTTACTCTACACATGAAATAGCGAGTATTTATTTACAAGTACTTGAACAAATGCAGACCAGAAATGAATGTCATAAATAATGCTGAACATAGAACAAATGAAAATGAAAACACAACTGCCTTCCATGATACCCATTCTCAGCTTTTAAATTACCACCCACTCCCCCATCTAAGCCCCACTTATAATTCTGCATTGAAGTTGCCTTATTAAGCATGACTTTGCTCTTCTTTGGCAATTAAGAGGAGGTTTTGGTCTGTGCCTTTCTTGGGTTTCAGGAGCGTTTTTTTGTTTGTTTGTTTTTCTTTCCAAAGCAATCTTTCCCCATAAACAAAAGGCTTTCCTGAGTGTAATCACACTGGTAGTTGGCTTTCCTTATGATGCCTCAACTGATGGAAATCCACCTTCTCCCAGGTAAGTTAGTGCACGACTTGGCATCCCCCACTTATAAGGATACCAGTTCATTTATAAGCATAACCACTGGCAATGTTGGATTTTAATTGAACCCAGTGATCCCAGAAAATAGTGAAGGTTGAGGAATCCCTTCATCCTTGTGGCTTACTACAAAGCACCCCCTTCCTTGTGTGACTTAGATATGACTCACAGATGATCCCCCTCCCCCCATTAGCCTATGACAAGGTCAGACACAGACCCTCCAATTCCCATTTTTTGGCCTCATAAAAAATTAGCTGAACTGCTGTGCTCAATCATATGTCAGTACAAAATTATTTTAAGCCAAACTTTAGTTAAGCTTCTCTCCTCCCTCCAAGCCCCTGAGCTTTGTTTGGCCCATCCTCACTCAATATGAGCAGCAGACTGAGAACTGGCTGGTCTCAGGGTCAAATACACTCTGAGCTATTATCTCATTACTTCCCCACACCCAGTCCTTCTAGCCTTGTGTACTACTCCCTACAAAAGAGAACCCCTTTTTGCATAACTCTTGAGACACAGACCTAACGGTTAGTTACCGTGCTCTCCCCACCACCCACCCCCACTCCCACGGACACACACACACATACACACTCCTGCAATAATTCTTTGGAATAAAATCTCTCTTTACTACGTGTAGATTTGTTTTTTTTATTTGACATAGCCAACAGCCTGTGCTGGTTAAGTGCTGCAGCTCAAAGCATTAACAAAATCTATGCAACGACATCTCATTATATCCCATGTGAACTGAGTACTAAATCCCAGAGTGAGCTGAGGTTGGAACTTACCACAGGCAACAGAACTTTTTAGGTATCATCAGTGTGGGCAGAAAAACGGGCCACATACTAAACTGGACAAGCTCAGGGGAGGCCTGCATAGCGGCCTTACAAACTCAGAGATCTAAAGTAACCTCATAGGATGGTCTGAACATAAAAATTCTTAACTAAAAGCAAGTCATGGTGGGTAGTTATGTGCTAGTCTAGTAGCTTCTTTTTAACAAAGTTCAATCTTTACCTTAAATGAGCCTGTCTATTGTCTTTTTTGGCATCTAAGATAACATACCTTTGAAATGTCAGAGTAATCTCCTTTTTCAGACCCCTCAGGGCACAACTCCCACCAGAGCTTGAGACCATAGAACCCCTCATTATTATCTTGTTACCCACATACCAGCTCTATGTGCTGTATATGTTAACTATTCTGTACCCACCAATGTAAAAGGAGTATGTGTCTCTCTCTTTTACTTTGTATCCAATCTCAGAGATTCCCCCTGCTTTGCTTTCTCCTGCCTCTCTAATCCCCCACCAATGAATTTCATGTAACTCTGTGCATCTCCTCTTTTCATTTTAATGTATAAAGTAAGCTGTAAAACTACCATTCTCTGGAACACTTTCTCAACCCGTTGAGATCTTGCTTCCTGGCAATTGTCATCAGTTTGGATCAAGTAAATTCTTATACGATTTTCTCTTAGGCTAGATGTTCCTTTATCAACAAGAGTAAAAATCATTATCATTTTGTTGGCCTGTAAACACAGCGGCTAACATTACACCTATGCTAGTCTCCACTCACAACAGCTTGGGTCTAGTCTGAACAAAAATTAGAGAGGAGTGGCTGTGTCTGTCCCTCCACAGCTTCTATCAGGATAATAATGAATCCAGAATGGTTGAATGAAAAGTAGGCTCTGTATAGAATAAGGCAAAGGCTCCAAAGCAGGTACAGGAACAATGACAGTTACAAAACCTATCATTTCTTTATGGCCTTAGGTTTACCTATTGAAATGCTAGTTATTAAACTTACATTCATGACTGCATTCATGAAAATGTCTATAAATTATACTTATGTTTGTTACGTTTTCATGTTCCACACAAATACATTAAAATACTTACAAGAAATAAAATAATTGTATCAGTTATATAACTTTCTTAGTCCACTAATTAGAATGGAGTATTCCATCTCGTTCAGAAATAGCCAAAAGTGAAATAGCAACCTGGAAATTGGCTGCATCCACTGGCTTGGGCTTGATAATGTTATATCATGTTTCCCTTGAGACTACTTTTATTATGAGCTCCATTTTTCACCAAGAGCAAGAAATGATATTGAGCCAAGACAAAATAAGTCACAGCAAAATTGAAAACAGATAAGTCCTGGTGTAGTTTATCTTTTCTCATCTTTCCAGTAGAACTATTCTACTACACATACCATTTTAACAAGTCAAAACAAAGCCCTGTGTGGGAAGGAAGGAAGGAAGGAAGGAAGGAAGGAAGGAAGGAAGGAAGGAAGGAAGGAAGGAAGGAAGGAAGGAAACAGAGAAAGACCACTGGATTCCATTTTCAGGGCCAATAGGAATGGCAAAAAAAGATACAACTGAAAGTTTCAGAAAATAGTGATAAATTGGTTTCTGGGAGTGAAAAACTAAGGAAAATCCTAAATGAGAATCACATATGTAAATAAAGAGCCTTTTGTTGTGTGGTGCTGGGTAAAGTGGAAAAACTCTGCTTTAATAAATATTAGAATAGAAATTGGCAAGAACAGGCACTTGAGTTAAAAATGCTCTGAGCCCTGGCCAGGTGGCTCAGTTGGTGGGACCATCGTCCTGAGCACCAGAAGATCGTGCGTTCGATTCCCTGTCAGGGCACATACCTAGGTTGCTGGTTGGATCCCCAACTGGGGCTCATGCAGGAAGCAGCCAGTCGATGTTTCTCTCTCACACTGATGGTTCTTTCTCTCTCTCTTACCCTTCTCCTCTCTCTCTCTCTCTCTCTCTCTCTCTCTCTCTCTCTCTCTCTCTCTCTCTCTCTCTTTCTCTCAAAATTAGTAGAAACATGTCCTTGGGTGGGGATTGAAAAAAAAGAATGTTCTGAAAGTCAAACTGGAGAGCCACTGCCAATTCCTTCTTTTCAGCAAAACTTTAAAAAAATATTGCATTTGTTCATTTTCTGTTCATAACCCAAACATTCTAATGTCCATGAAATCATGATATTTTAAGTTTTAAAACCTAAAAGAATAGAATCAGAAGAATTAGGTAATATCTGCTGAGCTTTTGCCCAAGAAAAGACGACTCTCCCAAAGCTCAAAATGTACATTGTCCCGTCTGACATTGCCAAACCACTTTCAGTCATTCTCCTCCGACCTTCCTGTTTCCCATTTCCCCATATTCCTCCTACTATCTTTTTTGTGCCCTCCTTTTTACATAGCTTCCTTTCATTCCCTCTCTGTTCTCCCTTTACAAACCTCATCCACCTTTGCCTTAGTTGGAGCTGAGCTCAGTGGATACTGGAATCTCTCTCCCCTACTGCAGTCATCTGAATAAAAGTTGTCTTGCCATCCTCATCAAGGGTCTGGTGCTGTTTTTGTTTTGTACATTACTGTAATAAATTAACTGGAATCATTCAGTCTTATCACCAAAAGTGGCTCTCCCTTTTTCCTTAAGCCTCTGCTACAAGCTACAAATCAGGAACTGAACTTTTTGAAAGAAATATCAAAAGAAGGACAGTCTCAGGACAGCACAGTTCCAGATACTCATGATGCTACTGTGAGTTGACATCACCCCCTGTCAGGCTGTCCCAGGGAGATAGGATTCCAGGACCCTGGAAGCAGGTGACTTTGTGACAGCCAACTGTGGACCCAAGAGCCAGCAAAACTGGAATCAACTGTGTAGGGCCAAATGGGACTGCAAAGGACAATTTAATTGTGATTAGTGTTCCGCTGTAGGACAAAAGAATAAAAAACTTAAATCTTGAGCTATCTTTGCTTTCTAGAATTTATCAGGCTAATCTTGGGCAAACTGCAAGAAAACACTCATTGAATGGTATGTTGCTTTAAATATTTCTTCAGAATTCAGAGGAAATACCCTATGAGAAATGTTAATGTGTTATAAGCTAATTAATCAACAAGGGAACTTAAGGATGATGAGTCTGTAGGAAGTACTATATTGTATATTGATTGGCTTTGCCTGCAAAACTGATTCAAACAATCACAGTGCCTTCACTGAGTCCCTTTACTTCTTTTCTTTGTTAAGATAACTTGCCAGGACTACTTCTTATTTCATTTTTAATATTTAACAGTCTATAAATGACTCTTTGTTGTTGTTGTTAATCCTCACTCGAAGATATTTCTTCCATTGATTTTTATTTCTTCTTCTTCTTCTTCTTCTTCTTCTTCTTCTTCTTCTTCTTCTTCTTCTTCTTCTTCTTCTTCTTCTTCTCCTCCTCCTCCTCCTCCTCCTCCCCCCCCCCTCCTCCTCCTCCTCCTTCTTCTTGTTCTTCTTCTTCTCCTATTGATTTTTTTAGAGAGAATAGAAGGGAGCAGGGAGAGACAAAGAGGAATATCGATGTGAGAGAGACACATGGATTGGTTGCCTCCCGCACTCACCCCTACCAGGCTGGGGATTGAGCCTACAACTGAGGTACGTACTTTTGACTGGAATCAAACCTGAGACCTTTCAGTCCACAGGTCAACACTTTAACCACTGAGTAAAACTGGTTAGGGATACTTCTTTTTCTTATTACTATTGATTTGAGAGAGAGAAAAAAAAAAGGAGAGATGTTATTTCACTTAGTTATGCATTCATTGGTTGATTCTTATATGTGTCCTGACATGGGATCAAATCAGGAACATTTGCATATTGGAGACAATGCTTTAACCAACTGAGCTACCCAGCTAGGGCCTTAAGTCCTTTTACTTTTCATGGCAATGTACTTATTTGCATAGATTCAATAAGAATCTGTCTTTGTAATGATATAATTGGATAAAAAAATGTGTAACCATTCCAAAAATATCTCATTTAAGTCCCATTTAATTATGACCAACCCATTATTAAGGAACAAGGGCTGTACTTCATGTGTGGAAATAATGGTATTTATTATAGCAGCTGGTACAGTCTAGGATGTGTGAGGATATTAGAAAAAGAAGATAATTCTTACATTACAGTACTATGAGGGAAAACCTAGAAAGCATTCTTAATTCCTGGACTGGAAATAGATGAATCAATAAAGGCAATACAGAATATTTCTGGCATAATAAAAGTGGTCAAAAATATGATTCCAAGGGCTTTATAAAGAAGTCACAGACAGACATTCGTGCCTTAACTCTAATATCATATGGCTAAGCTTAGGATAAGGAGGTCTTCATGTAATTGTCATCACTTCTTTTGATGACTGTGTCGATAAACCATCCAAATAGAGCAGAACATCAACTTAATTATACTAGATCAGAAAATCTAGAACAGACATATTTGGTCAGATTCATGTCTTCAGTGTAGAATTTGCTCATAAGAGGACCTGAAAAAATAAAACTGACATTCTCATTCTTAGCTGACACAGGAAGATGGCAACCTACCACAGCTCAGTAAAGATTTACATTTTTTAAAGCCATGATGCCCAGAGATAAGCCTTGAATTACAGGGCCATTCAAAAGCCTTACCGCCAGAGATAAGCTGTGATCCTATTTCCTATTATCAGAGTCAAGATTTTAAATCAAAACAGAACTGGCAACTGCTATGTAATAATTTAAACTGTAATACAGTCTTCTCTCTTTATGCTGGGAGCCCAATTGCCCTGAAAGCTTGCTTTAGGCATACAAAACTCAATGAGGTAATCAAAACCTGTCTGAGTGGAATGTTTTTTATCGGGGAGAGGAAGGATTGATTTCTTTAGAAAAGAAACAATAAAAAATGAGTTGAGAGGAATAATAACAATTAAAAGAAAGGTAACAGCCCAGTCAACAGCATCAACAACTAAAGCATGGTTTGTAGAGCCTCTATTGTAGTGGTTAAAGGGAAGCAAAGTTGGACAGTAAAGCAGAAAAAAACAGATTTATTCAGAAATTATTGCAAAAGGAAAAAAGTATCTTCAGTATAGAACCAGCTCAATTCTGAATACAGCATTGGCAAGCAGGAACTTATAGCCAAGGAGCAGGGTGGAAGTCAGCAAATGGGATATTACCAAGAGGAAACATCAGGGACAGGAGGGTTAAGCTGACCTAACAGGACTCTTGCCAAAGGCAGGCCAGGGCCGGTAGAGGATGAGGAATCTAATTAGATATCCACAGAAAGCGTAGATGGAGGATAGGGGATTCTCACTAAACTGACTTAACCAGATTCTTGCTACAACTGGTTCTAGAGGACAAGGCCTAAGGATGGGGCCTAGTGATTAAAAAAAAAAAAAAAGAAAAGGTTCAGTGAATCCTGCCTGGAATTTGGTCAAGGAGAGAGTAGTCTTTGTCAGTCATAAAGGAACTTGCTGGCACTTAAGACTTGTATAGTCTAGACAAGAGTTATCCAAACAACAAAATCTCCCCCACTTGGGAATTTCTGCTGCCTTGAACGTGGAAGGTCATAAAGAGTCTGTAATTGTCTGTGGCTCCCTTTGGCTATGCAGTGTGGACAGGTAGGCTGAGTCAAGGAAAGGTGATATTTACAGGAAGGGTTTCCCAGGCTGAGCAGGGAGGGCCAGCCAGGAGAAACTGGTGCAGGAGCTGAACAGTCAGGAGAGATGAAGGAAGTCTGCCTATCTGCTCTCTCTGCTATTAAAATGGATCTCAGCATCCTTAAACTTGAAAGACTGCTTTTCTGCAGGGCAGTTTTCTGAGCAGAATTCTCCTTCTCTTAAGTCAGCAAAGCAATTTCAGGAAGAAGGATAACCCCAAGAGGTTAAACTACAGACTGCCTTCCTGCCTCCTCTGTCTGACCTGATTTTGACCTTGAGGGTTGACTGGACAGCACAGAAATGAATGGTGCTGCCTTGAGTCTACCAAAAGGCAGATATTCTGGGTGGCTTGTCCTTACCTGGCTCCTCAAAGCGTTGGCCTGGAACCTGCAGTGACTGCAGCCTGGACAGTGCATGTCCCGGGTACTCTAAGTAAGAACTCAAGGGGAACTCATTTCCTTCCTGAACCACGCAGGGACCTGAATGCTCAGACATAAAAGACTGGAGGACCGCATACCATCTCTTTTCTGCTGCTTGGAAAGCAAAATGCAGCAACTGAAGACCAGGTGTTGTGGAAAGGTACTCAGACCTGAAGTCTTAGATCATGAGCATTTTGAGTACAGTGAAGACTTTCCTATGTAAAAGCTGGTCAGCCTGGCTACCTCTCATTCAGTGTGGATGCTTGTTAAAACTGATCAAAAAGTCTCTTGAGCCCTAACTGGTTTGGCTCAGTGGATAGAGCGTCCGCCTGAGGACTGAAGGGTCCCAGGTTCGATTCCGGTCAAGGGCATGTACCTTAGTTGTGGGCACATCCCCAGTAGGGGGCTGCAGGAGGCAGCTGATCGATGTTTCTCTCTCATCAATGTTTTCAACTCTCTATCCCTCTTCCTTCCTCTCTGTATAAAATCAATAAAAATGTATAAAAAAATAAGTATTATATATATATATATAGACTCTTGATAGCTACTAGGGCATGTTTATTAAGTGCTGTCAAAGGAAAAACTAACCAGGACTTAGTAAGGGGAGGCTTTATTCAAAAGGATTAGTGTAAGAGAGGAGAAGGGACTATTGCAATAGGTGAAGGGGGATTATTTTAGTACAGAGAACCCTATGACCATGAGGTCTGTAAGCATCTCCAAATCAAACAAAAAGAGGAATTTCTTTTACAGGGTAAAGGAGGCAGGCAGAACCTTTGGAGGGCAACCTTGGCAGGCAAGCGGAGAAACCAGTGGGGTCTGACCAGAGAAGGGTTTGACTCTGGTCACCTGATTCCCAAGAGAAACCACTAAGGGGGAAAAGGTCCTCTGCTCTGGCTTGGGGGTTCGTAGAATTCAGGGGAACTGCAGGAAGGAGAGAAGGCCGACTAAAATTTGGTGAAGACAAAACAGAGAGGAAGAAATGGGCAAGAGTGAGCACCTGCTCAATCCTTACTAAGTGGAGAGCACTGTGCAAAATCCCCATGAAGAAGGTGCTATTATTTTCTCCATTTTGCAGAGGAAAATTGCACGTTCAAGCAATTTTCCCAGAGCCACACAACTAGTAAAATCCATGTAACTCGTGGTACCTAGAGGGAAAGAATCAGAAATATGATATTTGGATGTTAATCTGGGGGAATTGGACCTTTTCTTAAACTTCACTCTCTGGATAATGTTCACAACAGAATCATCGCAGGAAATCAGAGCCAGGGAAATTGACCACGTCTACATGCCTTTCTCATGAGCTTTCCCTGAGAGTGGGGAAAGGAGGAAAGGGTTCCTCCCTGCTAAGTCGACCCTCCAAAGGATTATGCACCCAGATAGTGGATGCCCTGACCATGTCATTTCAGCCATGGCAACTTCTACACTCTTGAGTGGGCATTTAGAAATCCAGATGTGCCTGTCCTCTTAGCCAGCCAGCACTGGCACCACCAACATCACTGGGAACTCCTTAAATGGGCACCTCCATCCTCCCCTGATCTCTGCGCCAGCAGTCTCTCAACTGTCACAAGACCACCGTGAGTCCCGACATTGAACCTGGGTACTCATCCACTCATCTGAGTGGAGTAAGTACAAGCCTCTGTGCAGGGGCTGGCTACAAAGAAATTTGGTTGGGGGTCTATACATACATGAAACCTCAACTCCAGTTCTTGAAAGTGTGGCACCCAGAGAGGGGCAACAGCTTTAATTGACTAAATCAGAATTATCAAGGCTTATTCCTTAGGTCCTTTCAAAAATAATTCCACATTCAAAGGGATATTTCCCAACAGCCCACACACAACTTCTAGCACTCTCCAAGCTCCTGCTTGCACAAATGTCCTGTGGAGGCATCCTTGAGTTACACGTCTGCCTCAGCCACCTCACCTCCACAAGACCAGGCGATTGTATATAAGTGAGGTCTCAGAGACTCTGCCTTACAGATGGATGCAAACCTACCTGAACTCTGGTTTGATGGACAAAAAGGAATGTTAATAATAACTGCTCGGACTTGACTGTAAATTCCAGGAGGTTGGGATCAGATCCACTTGGTTCACCATTGTATCAACAGCACTTCCTGATGTACCAGCACCCGCTAGCAATTCATGTGCATTTGTTGAATGAATAAAATACAGGCATCTTGCCTTGTTAGGTTTTTGTTAATATCAGGATCATGTATGATTTATAAATGACACTCTTCTGCAAATAACTAAAAATAAACTAGCTGTTGTTGTTACTCTCAGAGGTCTCTACTGCAGGCATGTTTTATTATACAAATTAAAATGAACGATATTTATTGTAGAAATAATTCCCCAGAAAGAGTACATTTTCTCCAATGCTAAAAATGGAAGAAATTCCTTATTTTGAAAGGTTCAATATTTAAGCCAATTGCCTATAATAAATACATTTTATATTAAAGACATAAATACTATGTGCATAGAATTAACATTGAAATTAAAAGTATTTTCAATCTTTAGAATCCGGACAGGTAATAAAAATTATAAATGTCTTGCAAATAAGAGTCTGGCCATTTCTTCTCCTCTAAACAAAAGTATACACAAACACACCCCATGTATGAGTAATAAAAGCAAGTCTGTAAGCCATTGTTAGATGCTACAAACTGGGAAGCTAAATTGTTATTCCAGCATGGCAGGATAAATTACTAGAGGCAGCAAATGATGACTAGAATTAGCCATCTCCCAGAACATTCCCAGAAACAAGCCATCCTGTGGTGTGAGGGCTAGAAAATTTACTGGTGACTTGGGGCATCCAGAAGTAGCCATTATAAAATGTAACTAAAGTAAATTAAGCTGTCACCCTAAGTATGACACATAGGGAGTGAGGGGCCCTGAAACGGCAAATGTCTCTAACTCATAAGAAATGTTGTCATAATAAGAGTAGGATTAGGACTTAGAATTTGCCAGCATTTGTGCTGCACAGTCCCATGAAGGCAAACACTGTGCCTGGCGGACATTAGGAAGATGACTCTACAGTAAAGTAGAGAAAGGAAGCCTCACACAGGCAACAGAATTCTGCACCTCAAAGCATGATTCTGTGCTCAGCAAGCAGCTCTCCAGAGAATGGTTCTCTTCACCAGATGCCTCGGTACTGGGAGAGTTCCCTAGATTTTCGTTCCTTTATGTTTTCAGGAATTTCTCTTGTAATAGGTGACATTATTGCATTCATGCTCTCCTCCCTCCGCAGACCACATGGTCTCACCTGGGAGCCAAGGGTGGAGGTTGCCTGCTGGCACCCCAAGAGGGACAACACCCTTCATCAACTTGATTGGACACATAGAAATCCAGATGTGCCCGTCCTCCTAGCCAGCCACCCATGGTACCACCAGCATCACAGGGAGCTCTTTAGATGGGCAACTCCATCCTCCCCTGACCTCTGCCCCATTAGACTCCAGCAGTCTCTCAGCTGTCTCAAGACCTTGATTCCTGACATTGAAACTGGGTACTCATCTACTCATCTGAATGGAATAAGTACAAATCTGTGCAGGAGCTGGCTACAAAGAATTTTGATGGGAGGTCTATACATACATGAAACCTCAACTCCGGTTCTTGAAAGTCTGGTACCCAGAGAGGGACAACAGCTTTAATTGACTAAATCAGAATTGTCAAGGCTTATCCCTTAGATCCTTTCAAAAATAATTCCACATTCAAAGGGAGCATTTCCCAACAGCCTGCACACAACTTCTAGCGCTCTCCGAGATCCTCGCACAAATGCCCTATGGAGGCATCCTTGAGTTACGTTTCCTCTTCAGCATGGCAGACAGCCATAGCCACTCAAGTGCTGTGAATCCCTCTCCCTCTACCTTCTGGAAGGAGACTGTCTCCTCTCCACAAGTCCTTCTGCCTCAGCTGGTCTAGGAAGTCAGATCTGGGGTTGTTCCCAGATCAAAGGGGTTGCTTGTTGCAGCCTTGGGAGTCCTAGGAGTTGTGTGTGTGCCAGTTTCCTCCATTCCTCGTCAGTTGCCAGAACATTGACAAATGCCTCATTCCACTGCCTTTGTTGGCAGCTCAGAATTGCTGAGATCACAGCCTGAGATCAGGCTCTATTCAGAGCAAAAGAAGATTTATGTCCACTAGATACTTATGTGTGAGGTAGTTTTCTTTAATGACAATAATTTCTTATTTCCAACATGTTTTCTTTGAACCATAGCAACATGTAATAGAAGACCTGCTTTAAGTTGGAGGGTCTAGCAAAGCTCCTGGAATGAGAGATTATTAAACTGACACTTTAATAAGATAAAGAAAAGGGGGAAAAAAAGACTTTTCCAGGCAGCAGAAACATTGTAGAACTCACGGTGACAGAAATAACAGTATATTTCAGAAATTATGAAAACCAGTTTGGCCCGACTGGTGTGGCTGAGTGGTTGAGCATCAGCCTGTGAACTGGGAGGTCATGGTTCGATTCCAGGTCAGGGCACATGCCCGAGTTTCAGGACTGACCCCCACCCAATAGGGGGCATGCAGGAGGCAGCCGATAGATGATTCTCTCTCATCATTGATGTTTCTCTCTCTCTCCCTCTCCCTTCCTCTCAATAAATTTTTTTTTTTAAGAAAGTTTAGCTGGAGAGATCGGGGTGGAAAATAGTACTAGACGAGGCCATGATCATCTAAGATTTGTAGACCATGCAAAGAATTTTGGACTTAGTTCTAAGGGTATCAGGAAATTTTTGGAGAGTTGTAAGAAGAGAGATATAATCCAGTGATGGGCAACCTTTTGAGCTTGGTGTGTCAAACTTCGCCCAAAAAATGAGCATAACTCGGGTAGTGTGTCACTTTGAGGAAAAAACATTATTTCGCAAATGTTTCATCCTCAGGAGCAGCAAATGTTTCATCCTCGGCATGCGGCCGCCTCAGCGGCCGTGTGT
This sequence comes from Eptesicus fuscus, assembly GCF_027574615.1. Lineage (NCBI taxonomy): Eukaryota > Metazoa > Chordata > Mammalia > Chiroptera > Vespertilionidae > Eptesicus > Eptesicus fuscus. Next base: position 65,494,764 of record NC_072480.1, on the reverse strand, counting down.
CATCAGAAATGGCTACGCGTGTCAGTGCTGACACGCGTGTCATAGGTTCGCCATCACTGATATAATCAATTGAATATTCTATAAAAATCACTTGAGTCCTGGCCTGTGTGGCTCAGTTGGTTGAGTGTTTTCCAGTACACCGAAAGGTCACTGGTTCCATTCCCGGTCAGGGAACATGCATAAGTTTCAGATTTGGTCCCTGGTTGGGTTTGTCCGGGAGGCAACCAATTGATGTTTCTCTCTCACATTTATGGTTTTATTTCTCTCTCCCCCTCCCTTCCTCTCTCTCTCTAAAATAAATAAGTAAGTAAGTAAGTAAATATATTTTTTTTAAAGAACACTTGAGGATGATGAATGGATTAGGTAGAAAGGTATAGGAGTGGGTTCATGAAGACTATTTTAGAGCATTAGATCAAGAAGGTTGACCCACTATCATAAACAATTTAAAAATAAATTCCTAAAAGACAAAAGGCAAATAGGATAAATTTTATGGGGAAAAAACCAGAGCCCAAGAGAGAGTAAAAGAAATTTCAAGCTCTCAGCCCAGGGTCAGAAAAGTGGGAAGGGCCCTGAGCTACTTTCTGATAATAGTTATCGAACAGCAGCCACTCCTGCTCCCGCCAACCTTGGGCAGCTACAGCAACAGTTTGTTTTGTTCACTTGCTGAATCCCTGAAGTCTAGAGGAGTATCTGGCCAATAGTACTGGTATCAAGTATTGATGGCACCAAGTATATATGGCATCAAATATTTATTTATGAGCATGGGCATGAGACTGGAAATGAAGGATGAGGCTTTCAGGTGGCTACCAGCTCCAAGGGGGAATGGGAATCACCCCAAAAGCAAAAGACAAATCATCCAAATAGCATCTGCCACTGCCATTACAATTACTAAGGAAGCTAAGATAAACAGAGCAGGCAGCGGAACAGAGTCTCCAAAATAACAGACACAGAAGGAAAACCAAGCCAGTGAAAAAGAGGGCCTTCACTCGTTAAAGGGAAAATATGATTCTAAAGAAAAAGGTAACTGAGCAAACAAAAGCCTTTAAAATATGTATAGTTCATAACCTCAAAGATTTTTGAGGGGAAATTATGGCCATAATCCAGAACAAGATGACAGAGGTCTGGTCTAACGTGTTGGCAGTGGGAATAGAGGGACAAGTTGGAAGATTTAATTTATTTTGGAGATGGAATTGATAGAACTTGGTAATTAATTAAAAGTGGAAAGTGGCAAAAAGGAGAAGTCTTTACTAACTGGGTTCTGCTAGAGAAATGTGGTAGAATGTGGTATGTTTACTGATACTAGAGGTACCAGTGCTGTAGACTGAATGTTTGTGTCCCCCTCAAATTCATGTTGAAACCTAATTCCCAATGTGATGCTATTAGTAGGTGGGGCCTCTGGGAGGTGATCAGGTCATGAGAGTAGAACCCTCACGAATGAGATTGGTCCCCTTATGAAAGAGACCCCAGAATGCTCCCTGGCCCCTTCCACCAGGTGAAGACACAGTGAGAAGACGGCCGTCCAAGAACCAGGAAACAGGCTCTCATCAGACTGCTGGTACCTCGATCGTGGCTTGCCATCCTCCAGAACTGTGAGAAATAAATCTCTGCTGTTTATCAACCACTTTGGGTCTGTTATTTGTTGTAGAAACCCAGACAAACTAAGACAACTAAAAAAGCAGACTCTGGAAATGGTCTCAGAAATTCAGTTTGGAGAGTGCTGAGCTGTGTGGCCATGCCCATTAGACGTCTAATGGAAGCTAATGAACTGTTGGCTGTGTGTGTTTGGCACTCAAAAGAGGGGGATCAGCTAGCTATAACTTCAGGAATATAAATCCACATAGAGCGTAACTGAACCCAAGAGCATGAATGAGGTTGTCTGGGGAGTAAGAAGAGTAAAGACTGACAGAGGTCATAGAACAAGAATCCTGTTTCCAAGGAAACCATGATGAGAGAAAAGTTGTACAGGGAGAAAACAGATGCTCTATGAAAACCCAATTTGCCTGTGAGACTTTCAGTTCTCCATTTCGCTTTTTCCTTTGGTGGAGGCCATTGGTTCACATAAAACAAACTGTGAAGTGAGGATCAGAGCACTGTCAGTCCTAAAAGGTTTGAGAGGAAGATTAAGTGAGATGAGGCACAGCGACCACTTAGCTCAGTGGCTGAGGCATAGCAACTGTCCAGCTAATGAGTTACAGTGTAATCAAACACAGTTGACAGACAAAAATAATTTTTCTCCTCGGGTTCTCTTAGATTCCTAATATGACTGAAAATTGCTTTTCCCAATATTGGATTCATTAATATTAGATTCATTAGGTTTTGAAAATAAAAATATAACAATGCAGAGTTTTTAATTGTATTTGCTTATATAATAGAAATTTTGTATTATATATATATACTAGTGGCCCAGTGCATGGATTCCTGCACATTGAAAGGAAATTAATTAGAAGACATATTTTAATATTGCTATTCGCCCTTTCTCTATAATAGAAGTGTCAACCAAATTCATGATAGACAATGACAGATCAAAATACACGCATTCGATTGGCGCCAGCGAGAGCTTTATATGTATTGCACATACAGGAGTCAAATTAGCCTTTTATAGGTATAAAATAAACTTGCTTAATTAGACCTACTTTCTGATTTAGCTAAAATTTTTCCAGCCCAGTGAAGCACCCCAACTTCTCTTTCAGGTAATTGTCAGCAACACAGCAGTAAATATGAATATGAAGCAGATTATTATTGTATATCATGCAGGGAGAACAAAGGGTAAAATATTTAACTGCAACAATGTTTGACTATATTCTGTGCAGTGAGAAAACCTGAAATTATTTTCAAGGTCCACCATTTCTTACTTCTTTTCAGTCGGGTCAAGTTTCTAAGCTTTATAAATCTCCATTTTCCGGCTAATGAAAAGAAAATAGGATTCCACCGAGTCTCCTATCTACCTACTCCAGGACTTCTGTGAGGATCAAATGAGATGAGGCACAGGAAAACACTTCACAGACATTTGGTTAAAGTGTGAAATGTTTTCACCTGGCTATAAAGCAAGTCATGTTCCTGGGCTGAAGAAACTCCAAGGAGGCTAGTCGCTAGGAAGAGGAAGCCAGGCGTTGCTATATTATGTCATTACCTGGCGCCCACAGAGACCGTTTCCAGGCTGGGCTGGGCTGTGGACCTCATTTTGCATCATGGGGTCTTGGCAGCGTTGGCTGTGATTTAGTGGGCTGTCGCTCCGGGGTGGTAGTGGGGCCTGTGTCCCACTTGGGGGAAACCGAGTGTTACTTTGTCGGCACCAGTTCCATGGTGCCATTTCTTTGTAAATGGCATGTCACGACAGCTCCTGCATTGAGCATCTGCCCCTGGTGGTCAGTGTGCATCATAGCAACCGGTCGGGTGGTCGGAGGGACACTTAGCATATTAGCCTTTTATATATATAGATGTATTTTTGTATTGTATAGTTTTTGCTTTGAAAACATAAAAAAACTTTAAATTAGTCTTGTATGAAATAGGATAAGCAGAATATCTGTTTCAGTGAACATTCAGTCATTTGTCACAACAATAATTGGTACAAACTGTGTTTTCCATTACCTCTTCTCATGCTACTATGAGTGACTATTTTATTCTAGATGTGCTCAATAAATGCTTCTCTCACTAACTCAATTACAAAGAAAATCAAAAGCAACTAGGATTTTTGTTGTTTTCCTGGCAACTGTTGAGCAGAATCCTCTGCTATATGCTTTTTTATTTGCAATCAAGATAAATGGAAAACTGAATCCGGAACCAGGCTCTGAGAACAAGACGGAGGTTTCTGCATGGCTCTGGACGACGGCATGAGCAGCACGACGAAGCCACTTTTTTCCATCCCATTTCCATACCACAAATCCAACAGCAAACATTCAAAGGAAAACCTAGTATTAGTTTCAAAGAATGCATGAACTTGTACTGTTATTGTGTCCACTAACCTCTCATTCTCCAAAGCCTGTGTCAGAATAAAAGTAAAGGGGAAATAGGAAATACCAGAGGGAGATGAAACATTGCTCTGTGTCAAGGGTCACCTTAGCTGAATTGAGAAAGACACAGAAAGAAACAGCAAAAAGCAGATCGTTATGTGTGTTGTGGTTTCTTTAAGAATTTCACTGGATTTTGATGTGCTTAGACTAGGTATTTCTCTCCTCTTTTTTTGCAGCCAACCCTGGAACTCTATGGTGTACCTTGAAGCATCCCTACCTTCTGGTGTTTCTCCTTTATTCAATTTGTAAACAGAACCATATTCCCCAAACACTGCTTTTATAGTCTTTTGCATAGACTACAAAACTTCCTGTTTGCCTTTTTAACTGAATTGAAATGTAAATCCACTCAAAGTTCCCATTAATCCGTATTGTCATATTGATGAACATAAAGCACTGGCTGGTGACCAGTCCTTTACTGCCTGTCCAGGTCTCCCGGTGGCTTCCTTTCCTCTGGTTCCAGCAAAACAAACTCCTGGCCTATCAATAAGGCCTCTTCCCTGGCCTCCCTTTGCCCTGCATTCATTTGATCAGATCTCTACCTTCCAAATGATTCATGTCATCCCCCTAGTTCTTCACAATACTATTTTTGTTTAGTAAGTAGCAAGTTGCAAGACATTGTGTGTACTATGATTCCATTTTCATAAAAATATTTTTTGAAAAAATATATAATCAGATATGTATTAAAAAGTTTCAGGAGTGTTAACGAAAAAACCATTGAAACCTGTAAAGAATTTTAGTGAGTTTATTTGAGCCAAAATGTCGACATATGCCGGGAAGCAGAACCTCAATGAATTGAGGTAATGCTCCGGAGAATGCAGGGTTACATCTATATTTATACCTTGAAATCAAAGAAAAGGGACGTAGGTGAGTTACATGAAATCCATTGGTGACAGATTAGGGAGGTGGGACAAAGCAAAGCGGGGAAACCTCTGGGATTGGGTGAAAAGTGAAATGATGGACATGTGCTTCTCTTACAGAGATAGATACAGGATACTTTAACGTAATTAACAGTTGACAATTAACTTGATAACAATAACAATGAAGGAATGTCCCGGTGCCATTTGTTGTGCCCTGAGGGGTCCGGGGTAAAAAGGAAGTTACAAGTTACCCAGACATCTCACAGACATCTCACAGATATGTTATCTTAGAGGCAAAAAGGCAAATGGGCTCAGTAAAGATCTAAGTTGACCTTTGTCAGGGAAGATATCGGCCTAGGACATGACTGCCCACTATAACCTGTTTGTAGTTAAATATTTAATTTTCAAACCATCCTTTGTGGTTATTTCAGGTCTCTGAGTTTGCAAGACTGCCACATAGGCCTCCCCTGAGCTTGTCAGGTTAGCATGTGGCTCCTTCCGTTCACACATTCCCCTTTTGGTCATAAATCAATCCAAAGGATGCATTGATGACCAACCTTTTGGTTGGATAATGGAGTCCCACGGTGCTAGGAAGGCTCATTCCTAGGATGTCTCAGTGTCAGCATGCCTCGCTGAACAGGTGGACCACTGGGGATGGGGCAAGACCATAACCTTAGATGGCATTTAAGGTCGAATTACATATATATTTTAAAAAGGCAGGTAAATGGGAGGCAGTCAGATCCTATATGTCCTTGTTAAAAAGTATTCTGGATCATTTCTAATTTTGAGCCACCATGATCCGAGTCTTTTTGCTGTTTGTCTTACATTCTGCTTTTCTGCATCTAATATAACATTTACATATCATGAACAAAAGTAACAATAGTAAACCAATAACACTGATTAGGAACAGAAAATGTCTAATACTAGACAAGGAAAAGTCTAAGGGGAACAAGCATCACAGCCAACTGAAAAACCCTTTACATGTATTATCATAATTTTTATTAAGCTAATTATATGTTTTCCTCCTTCATCCACTGTCATTCGTACCTTATGATATGTTTGGCCAAATGAATTAAGACTCCACTATTTCATTATCTAGAAGCTCTAATTTTCTTCTGGCCAATTAGTTCCCATAAAAATGGCCTCATGGGGAGGAGTTCAATTTCCCAATACATTGGTTTTTCAGTATCAATATTATCATAGGTTTTATGAACCTCAGGCAAAGTTATTTTGCCTATAATTTCAGTATTACACCATATTCCAGTATTATTTAAAGTAAACGTGGTGTTATTACAGTAAAAATCAGTTATTATAACAGAAGAGTTTTTTAACCCTTCCCAGCAAAACGCCCCTTTCCCATATACCATATGTTGTTATTCATGGGGGTAGATACAATAGGCCAGGACTGGGTGAATTCAGTATTCCCTATGGATTGAGGGCATAACCATTCACCTTTCCAATTTTCACTGACAGTGAGATGGGTTCACATTGTTTATTATTTTTAAATATGGCCCATAAACTTCCCATTGGAAGTATTCTAGTATTATAGAGGATAGTCCTTACGCCAGCCAGTTGAACTACTGGGAATTTTAAGCTTAGGATTTAACTCACACCTGGGCTTTTAAAAACACAATATCGTAGATAACATTTCCCATTTAAAATTTTCCAAATTCCTGGGGAACCATATGAGTCCCATAAGTGTCTGGCCTGGGCTTCTGCAACCATTATAGTTGGCCATTGTTGCAGAGCCACTTCAGATTCCTTGCATTAACATAGACAATAGGCCCTGTTGAGTTAGGGCACAGGCACGTTCCCATTATTGGGTTTGTGCATAAGTTTTTAGAGTCTGTTCTATCCATGAAACTAAGGCTTTATTGTCTTTCCATGCTGCTTCCCACTGTTTTTCCTTCTTCCTGAAACAGCATTCCCTCTAGATGACCTATTTGAGATAAAAATCCTTTTCTAATGAATGATGTTCTTCATTAGCTGCAAGTTCAGCTTGTCCCAGGATACCAAGGCCAGCCCCTAATCCTCCAAGTATTCCCCTTTTGCTTCTTTTAGGGAGACCAATGTTGTTGGATCCACCAGAAATATTGTTGCCATTGGGTAGCTATGACTTGGGAGCAGTTAGGGTATACTGAGTGGAGCCAAAATGTTGAGTTTCCCATGCCATAGTTAAATGAGTGAAGGAGACTCCCAAATGGGCTAGAGTTTGAGTATTTATAGGGCTCCTCAAACATCCAGGACACAAGGACGGTGGGGTAATTATAAACATATCTACCCACCAAATGATGTCAATAATTTCTGAAATGGGGACCCATTGATTTCTTTCTTATTTCACAGACATCCAGCCATAAGAGCATGGCTGGTGAGTCTGAGGACATGATATGCTATGACAGATAGCACAGGCTGCTGCAAGCTTTTGGCCATTATATCAGGGTGTTTTTCTTAGTTATTCATCACCCATCTCTATAGCCATACAATATTCATCCAGATTACATCCATATACAATTCTACCAGTGGAATTATCAGGGAGGTGTTCTTGGAGGTATTTGCCTAAGGTGGGTCCTTTATAATGGATAGAGCCAGAAAACAACAACAACCACCAAAGCTTATATTGATAGTAGGAGAAGACCAATGTGTGGCTAACAAGCATTAATTTCACGATCATACCTGATAATCAGAACATCATTGTATACTAGGTGGGAAAGATTAGCAGGCATTTAGGTTAAATTTTCATATCTAATAAAGGAAGAGGTCTGGGGAGGCAGATATTGTTTCCACTAGGGAACCATAAGGATAATAATAATATGAAAATCATTTTATATACATTCAATCAATAACAATCAGTTGATATAAAACAAGGTTCAAGCAGTATCAGTTTGTGATCATACAGGCCTTGTTGATGTCATCTTGGGATAGCTGTCTGCCTCCGTGGTCGGCGACTTCTCGTCCTCGAAAGGTCCCAGCTGTTCCTTATCCTTGAAAAGTCTTTGATCTCCGCTGCAGACGGAGATGGGGTCAGAGATGGGAGTAGACGTCCATTCATAGTCAAATGCCTTTTTTAAATGAGAAATGTGAATCCATGAGCTACCTCCTTTAAGTTTAGTTGCACATGGGTTAGTTAGTAATACCTGGTAAGGTCCCCTCCAATGAGGTTGGAGAGTCTTTTATTTGGTGTCTTTTCCAAGACAGCAAATCTCCTGGTTGTAAGCCATGATCTTTGAACCCTTCGTCTCCCGGGAGCGCACTGTGAAATGAATCTGTTACCAATTTGTTAGTTCCTACAATGCAGAATGTCTGCTCTTTACTTTTCCCTATATTCAGGAAACAAAAGATTTAAGTGTCAACAATATTTTAAATAGAATCATAAGAATAATTATCCTCAATTCATTTAGTCCCATAGTTGTTTTTGTTTATTTATTCCTTGAAGTTCTATAAATCTTCATCCAGTTCAAAATATGACCTGCTTAGAAGCCTGCAAGTTAGAGTAAATCCGAGTCCTTTTCATGGATTTTTCTAGACATATATACCTACAAATGCATCAGAATAAAGCAGTCCACAAATGACAAAAATTTAAAAGTAGCATGGTTATAGATTTGATAAAAACCTTGCTTTTCTATAAAATATAACATTCCAAGACAACAACTTCTTGGTAAGTAATAATCCCTGTAAAATGACATAGAGAATAATATAAAATTTGTATACCTTTAGATTCAATTATAACTTTAACATATAAAGAATAATATGCAAGATTTTAAAATGAGGCACAAGGCTTATTGCAAGCAGTGTATTGAGCATTGAAAATAACACATAAACTCCCAATATGTGAAACGCAAATTCCCAGAGTATCACTGGCAGACGCCCCCACAGGGAATCATGACTCTTGGCTTGCCGGTGTCCCTGACTGGACACATGCTACCCTCCTAAAGTTTCCTGTTTGAACTTGGCTCTGAGAATCTCTGCAAGTTTCTTTCTGAAGCAGAGTGCCTTAACAACGCACGTGACCTGTCCTTGCTCTTGATTGGAGCTCAGGCACACAGTCTTTCCTGATTGGCTAATTCAAAGGGAGGGGTTGGCCCTTGCTCTTTCAAGGGAAGCATCAAGCCATGCGGCCAACATGGCGGCTGCCAAGTCACAGTCCAAAATGGAGGCTGTCTAAACTATTCTTAGACAGAAAAGATGATTTGTTTATTCTCACAACAAAGGAAAGAGCAAACCGAAATCCCTAAGAGATAGACAGCCACAATTATATTTCAGACAAACAGACAGAAATCTCACTAGCTGTTTCTGGAAGCTGAACCCTGAGAGGGAGAGCAAGAAGAGCCCCCAAGATTAAGAATTCTTGGCAGCTGCTGGGACGTTCTTGCAATCTCTCTCACACTTTCAACCCCACCACACACAACTAGGCTTCCCCGAAGTGGGACTTGCCTTTTCTTTCAACAAATTAAACAACAACAAAGCGACACAAAAACATCAACACTGTTATTAGGCGCGCAGAAAACACACTAAGAATTTACACCAGAGAATGTCTAGCATTAAAATTACCAAAGCAGTGTCTTTGTCCCCGGTTCGGGAACTGCCCCTCTCTAGAATTTCAGTCCACTCCCAAAGGACTATTCAAAAATGGCTGTAGACATTTGTTAACTTCAGAATAGTTCTGAGACAGTCCCTGAAAATCTTTTTTATTAATTTCCATCGATAGGAAGAAAAAAAATTTTTTTCTTAGAAGCTTCTAGTTTCCAAATCAAGATACGCTTCCCATATACTCATTCACTTTAATTTCAGAGCCGGCATTTTTTTTCTGCATGCAAAATATTAACAAAGGTACCCCAAACAAACTGCATTTTTTTCTTTCTGGCCATTCCTCAGTTAATATGTTCTAGTTAAATTTTCTCATTTCTGTTAAGTACTTGCAAGTAAAGGCTTCTTATCAGGAGTATTAAATGAGGGCTGGGGTCTTGGGAGCTTCTAGCCTTGGAGGCACAATTTCCCATGTTAAATTTTTTTTTATTTTTGGATATTTGTAGTCTGAGCAAACTTTAGATATGTTATGTAGTAGGTCAAATGTGGCCTCAGTTTCTCTCCCGGCTGTCTAAAACCACAAAAAAGAGTTTTTTGGGGCCCGGGCAGACCAAGCCTTTATGGTGCCCCCTAGAAAAGCCATTTAGTTAATTACAGTCGGAACTTCCAGACGGGGCTCCTGCATTTCTGACACTTCCACAAAATTCTTAGTCACCTAAGAACACCTCAGAATCAGACTATTCTTTAAAAATAAAAAAGTGTTGCCCCTTTATCTTCAGAGCTGAATGAGTTCAGCTCATTTATACGGCGAAGGTTATTTTTGCTCAGACTCTCAGCAATTCCAATTGAAAAGCCAAAATCAAAACCAGCCACCCATTTTTCCTCCAGAGAAAGCCTAAGCCTGGGTTCTGCCAACCCTTAACCTGGGGTTTTGTCAACCCTGGTTCTACCTCGAGGATTTTAAAACACAGCTCAAATAAAGTCAGAGACCCTCTACCAACAAGGGATGGTCCTGGATCCGAGAGATCACTCACCCACGTTCACCCAATGGGCGGAGAACCGGTGGGCTCAACGGGCCCTTTGCTGGATCCTAGCTCCAAGTCCAAGTCCAAAGGATGATCCCGGGTGAGTTTTCTTTGGAATCCTGCCGACTACGCCAAAAATGTTAACGAAAAAACCATTGAAACCTGTAAAGAATTTTAGTGAGTTTATTTGAGCCAAAATGTCGACATATGCCGGGAAGCAGAACCTCAATGAATTGAGGTAATGCTCCGGAGAATGCAGGGTTACATCTATATTTATACCTTGAAATCAAAGAAAAGGGACGTAGGTGAGTTACATGAAATCCATTGGTGACAGATTAGGGAGGTGGGACAAAGCAAAGCGGGGAAACCTCTGGGATTGGGTGAAAAGTGAAATGATGGACATGTGCTTCTCTTACAGAGATAGATACAGGATACTTTAACGTAATTAACAGTTGACAATTAACTTGATAACAATAACAATGAAGGAATGTCCCGGTGCCATTTGTTGTGCCCTGAGGGGTCCGGGGTAAAAAGGAAGTTACAAGTTACCCAGACATCTCACAGACATCTCACAGATATGTTATCTTAGAGGCAAAAAGGCAAATGGGCTCAGTAAAGATCTAAGTTGACCTTTGTCAGGGAAGATATCGGCCTAGGACATGACTGCCCACTATAACCTGTTTGTAGTTAAATATTTAATTTTCAAACCATCCTTTGTGGTTATTTCAGGTCTCTGAGTTTGCAAGACTGCCACATAGGCCTCCCCTGAGCTTGTCAGGTTAGCTCCTTCCGTTCACAGGAGTGTGGTAATATGGAAGACTTTCACTTTTATCTGTAACCTTTAAACATCGTATATATTTATTTACCTGTAATCTTAAAAACGATAGTCAATTATTTTAAGACTATTTCCTCTGTGAAATTTAATCAGTTTATTTCTTTTTCATTCTACTCACTCTCATCACTTTTGTGATGTTTTTGATAGCTGGATATTTTACCCACTGTTTATATCTATATATTTATGCTTTTATAGGTATGTTCCCCCCCCCCTTTTTTTTTTCTGTTATTGTCCCCTCTTCTCCCTTGTATGAAAAATCTCCTTAAGATTAAGGTAGATTTTTACATCAGATAATACACAAGACTGTGTATCATCAGAAGACATTGATGTCTTTTTTAATATTCCCTTGAACCCAGGCCATGGCAGGCACTGTTGAATAAGGGAAGAATGGACATAATAATGAATGAATCACATTAGCCCTTGGACCTATGCTCAATATTCATCTGTTCTTCAGCAGTTGTATGTTTTCTCTGAAACATATATAAAATGTATTAAATTAGACAGATCTGAGTCATTCCTGGAAAACCTCCTCTCCTTTGTTTGCAGCTGCCAACCAAGTTACCAAAACCAGATTTTATTACCAACAATTTCAGTCATTCCTGACAACTAGTTGAAAAACCCAGGAACCTTTTCAAAAGATCAAAAGATGCTGCGATTTAAGAATTGCCATGCTAATGGGAGCTCAGTTGGGGTCAGAAGTGATATATCCCGCTTAGCTTTCTCAGACTAGATGAAACAAGATTTTACAGCTTTTTATTAATGTCTGCTTTTAGAGCCTTGGATTTGTCTATCAACATGTAATTGCATTTCCAACGATTGGAGACAAACTGTCTTTCTTCTTTCCAAATGAGAATTTGTAGGGGTTTTCTGGTCTCATTTGCCACCAAGTGCACATCAGAAGATGAATATCCTAGCAGGAGGTCAATGATAGCTAAGGAAGAGAGAGGCCCACTAACAGGCCCAGGGAAAGAGCCTGCATACGGGCCTTATCCAACTCAAGTTGCCATGGTAAACTGTCTAATGAAACATGCTTCCATCTGAATTTCATCACTAGAGGGTGATTAGAATGTAAATAATGGTGAGATGTGTAGGTGATAACATTTTTCTATTAAGAGAAATGCGGTGAAAAGCACATGCCAGTTGGAAAGTCACTTTCAATAGGTATGGCTACTGTTTATCACACACCAAAGCCCTGAAGCCTTTTTACAAAACCAACTGTTTTCCATTGAATCTTTCTGTAAACTTCCATTATGCTGCATGAAAAATATGCAACAATTAAGGCAATTTAAAATTTAAATGAATTTTGGGCAAGTGGAGCGAAGTCTATCATTTTTCTCACTGTAGGGTATACGTAGTGTATGAGTTAGCATCTGTTCGCAGTAATTCCTCCAATTCAATTACAGCACATTTGGAAACTGCAGAGATAGAGGCAAGGCATTATTTGAACCACAATTTATCTTTATTATTTATTTATTTAAGCTAAAATCCAGGATATAAATTCCTAATGAAAAGTAGGCATTTTATACTTTCCATTTCCATCTGTAAAATGCCCCCAGCTTTGAAAACCATATGCTCATTGAGGTAACATAGCCCTCCGGTGAAAGCTTCTGCCTTCTGGACTATTCAGACACTGTCATTTTACTTTGGCACTGAGATTAGGTGAGCAGGGTAGACAGAGGCGTCAGCACTCTTAATATTCCAAAGAGAAAGGGTTCAGTGTTTTTTCAGCACTCATTTATGTCTTGGTGCATGTGTTCATCCAATAAGTGTTGACTGAGCACCTACAATTATTGTCATCTCACATGGACTAGAACTGGGCGCACTAATGAAGCCTAGGTGCATGGCAAAGGTATGAGGCTACTTTCTTAAAGTCAATTGCCAATCTTTGTCCAAGACCACCCAACAGGTAATAAATAGCATTATAGAACTCTGCTGAGATACTGCAGGTGATGCAGAAAAATAACTTTTACTAGCTTTATGCTCTAATTCTATCCAAGATTGCAGCAGTGAGTCGTTGCTAGCATATGTCACATTTGTGAGAATTACAAGATGGCACCCTCTAAAAGACTAAATTACAAAAGCAACCCCTTTCTCAGAATTTTAGCTCCTTCCTGCCCGCTACAGGTTCCTTTGAGAATGTGCCATCACCACAGAGGAATGCTGGCTCCCTCTCAATGTCACCTGTTAGTCCAGAACTGGCCCCACCTCACCATTTCCTGCATATCTTGTATCTCTGGGGACTGATGCTACCTTGACCACTCTACCCCCAGATGGGTCTACATCCAGACGGGCTGTGACAATCCCTGGCCACCTTGGTCCAAAAATGCCCCGGGCTTCCCAAGTGTTCCTGAAAGTCATCTTGGTGATTCTTACAACTATTCAGAGACCCTTCTCCTTGTTCAGAGACCCTCTGTACCCCAAAATGCCTTGAGGTTTAATAATGCAGGTGACCGTGATTTTTCACACAACTTTCAGGACATCTGCCTCACCCCAATATTATACTTCTCCTAACTCTATTGACAGAAGCTAGACTGTGTCCTCTCCACACCTAATAGAAGTATGACGCAAAAACACATTCACACAGAAATTAGCCTATCATGACAGAATGCTCATCATGCTGAGAGCATGAGCTTGAGAAAATTGGAGGAAGATGGTGGTTTGAGTGCATGTCTCAGATCCCCTCTCCACCTTAACACTCTGGGAGCCAAAAACACCAGGCAAGCTGGAAGAGTCTGGGGGGTGCATTGAGGCCAGGGTTTTCCCAGCATTCTGAAAGAGAGAGTGGTGTGGACTCTCTTCTCCTCAGTGTCCATGGAGACCTGAAAGCCAGGGCTAAACAGAGGGGTGTGCAGCAACTTAAAGTAGAGGTGATCCCTCAGCTGTCAGAGACTGGGATTATTTCAGGGAAGTTCTCCACCTGCCCACTTGTAGCACGGGTTCTAGAGGACCTGCCCATTCCTGATGACCCCAGGAGAGCTGAGTTAAATTGTGCCATGTCCTTGGCTGGGGAGGACTACCACTGGCATCACTCTCAGAGAGACTTAGCCATGTTGCAGTTTGTTCACTGTGGGCATACCAGCTTGATGCCACTCAGAGCACCTCAACATCCTGACCAGTGCAAGGGCTGAAGAAACAACCAAAGTGAGTAGTTCAAAAAATATATATAAGCTTTTGACTATTTAAGAAGACCCTAACCTGAGGGAGAGAGAGAGAAGCAGGGATGAAGGTTAGGTGGAGGAACATCTGGATAGAGGGGCTCCCATTGGAGGAGAACTAGGGAAAGACAAAAAGATAACTTTTAATAGATGACTCACATGAACCCCTGAGGAGATTTAAGTAGAACATTAAAGCACGTTCTGGAAGATTAAGAGAGAAAATACCTAGATGCTATGAACTGAATTGTGTCTCTCCCCAAAATTTATATGTTGAAGTCATACCATGAAAAGAGAAGGCAGCCAGGAAAAGTGCTCTCACCAAAAACCAACCATGCTGGTACCTTGATCCTGGACTTCTAGCCTCCAGAAATGGTGAGAAAATAAATTCCTGTTGTTTAGGCTACCTAGTCTATGGTATTTAGACTAAGATACTTGATACCTTTATTTTAAAATTCATTATATAAATTGAAAAAGAAGACAATCGTGTCTAAGAACCAATTGAATGATCCAAAAGATTAAAAGATAACCCAAAACAACACACAATGAGATGAAAATCCCAAGGGAAAAGATAAAAGGTTTAGAAGAGCAATTGGGCCACTATATCCCTCAGCTCTATGGCAAAAGCATATTGTTTTCATACTTGCAAGGATTCAAAATATGTACCACCATTCAAGATATGTTCCCCAGTTGTGAAACAATAAGAAGTACATAAACAAATTTCAATTGACTGAGATCAGACACCCCAAAGAGGAAAAAATAAGGGGGAGAGCAAAGATTCTTTTGATCTAAAGCTACCTTAAGTGGATAATGATAGTGCCAAGAAATCTATAATATGAATGGTTTAGAAGGAGATTTCAAAGAGAAAAGATAAACTTAATGGAAATACATGAACAACTTTTAAAAATTATAACAAGAGATTGTAACATACATCTTTCAGAATTTGACGAATCAAGTAGAAAAATCAATCTATATTAATAATAGAGGAATATGCAAATTGTCCAGGATGCCATCATGTAATGACCATTCAGCAGGCTATGTCCCCGCCCCCTGCTCAGGCAGCTGCGAAGGATAGGATATGATAGGAGGGGATAAGAAAGGAGAGGAAGAGGAAGGCAGGCCTGCATGCAGACAAGCCAAGAGGAGAAATAGAAATACAGAAAGGGAACAAGAAAAAGATTCAGGAATGGAAAAGGAAAAGAAATGCAGGGCTGCACGTGGGAGGGGGTGGCGACCATGGGGGAGCAGAGCAGCTGCGCCCGGCAAGGGGTGGGGCGTAGGCGGTGCAGAGCCACGCATTAAGTGTACTTTGTTGACTAGAAGTTGGGGCATCCAGGGCGGGGAATGGGAGGAGGACTGCAGTGGGGAGGCCGGGGAAGGGGGGATGGTGAAGGCCTGGCCTGGGCTGGGCCCTGGGATGGGGGTTAACGCTCTCCGAACAGAAGCTTTAATATCAAAGTGCGCTCAGGCGGGGCTGGAAGCAGGTCCCAGAGAGGAAAGGGGAAGGTTAAAAGAGAAACCAGGGAACATGGCGGGGGCCGGGGGGAGTAATAATAGGGAAGGAGGGAGGGAGGCAGGGTTCAGGCTCACAAGGGAAAGGCGAATGGTGGAGAATAGATGGGAGGAGTAAGAAGGAGACAGACATGGGGAATGAAGGGAGAGAAGGGGGGAGGGAGGGAGGGAGAGGGGCCGTGGGAGGTTCAAAGGGAGAGAGGGAAAGAAAAGGATGCTAAAATGGGGTGAGGCCAGCAAAACAGTTAAATAAAAAGAAGAAGCAGAATGTGAGAGTGAGGGGAGTTTAAAAGGAGGAGTTAGTAAGAAAATTAAGTACAGGGTGATTTTTTTTAAATGTAGTTGGACATTCCCTGAGGGCTCCCAGACTGTGAAAGGACCCAGGCTTGGCTGAGCACCCCACCCCCCCACCGTGCACAAATTTCATGCACCAGGCCTCTAGTAATTATATAGAGGATTTGAATAATATAAGCAACAAGAACAGTTTAAGAAGTATAGAGAACTCTGCTTTCTACAAGCAGAGAATACAACTTTTATTTTGTATCCATATTGCAAAACTTGATCATATGCTCAGTCACAAAGAAAACCTCCCCAAAGTAAAAATCTTACAACCCATATTCTTGGTTCATATTCTAATTAAATGAAAAATGAGCAATGACAAGATGATCCCCAAACTTACATTATTAGAATTAAGAAACATTCCTTTATCTACTCTTTTATCAGCCATATATCTAAATTTGTTTGAACTTACTTTGAAATGCATCCAAAAACTAAACTCAATTGATGGATGGGTGGAGAGATGGGTAATTAGATGCATATATGATCCAATAAATAGAGCAAAAAGATCATTGTAGAGCATGGTGGTGGTGGTCATGGATTCACTGATTCTAAGAGTGACCCAGTGCAAGGGGGGACATTAAAAAGGAGTGGTGAGGGGGTCTCTTGAAGTGAAAATTGTTACTGCATTTGGCTTGTCTCCCAGTAATGACTGTGCAAAATTAACTGTAGGGTTGACCTCCATGAGGTCCCAATCAATTGTGCCTCTCTCCTGGTTGACATGGAATTATTAATAACTTACCCTTTACCTAGGAGTAGCATGACTCAGCCCAAATCCCCCCAGCCTGATGATGAAAATGCTGTGTAGAAAGGTTCCTGGAGTATCTAATACACACCTAGTCTCTCTCTCTCTATCTCTCTATCTCTATCTCTATCTCTATCTCTATCTCTATCTCTATCTCTATCTCTCTCTCAGAAAAAAAGGATCTGCTCTCACACGAGCTACTCCACACAGAGCCAGCCTGATTGTTCTGCATCACCTTTTGCTCACAAATTGATTATGTGTGATGCATTCTAGTCACTTCCAGATACAGCGGGTAAAGCTACAGCCGTCCTTCTACTGTGTGTAGCGACTTTCCCACTCTTCCATAAAATCTCACAGTTAGTGGCTTTCACAGTGAAACCAATCAATTCCTTTAGATGAAGTCTTCCATTCTTGGAAGGAGAGACCCCTTGATCATGTCACTCAAAGGTGCTATGAGTTGGCACATGTACAATGACAGGTTAGGAAAGCACTTAGAAAATAAACACACTGTGCCGATCTAAGAGCCCATGGTGTGTGCTTGGGTTCAATGCAACCCAACACATTTACTGAGACCTTACAATGTTCCTAGCATATTACCACAGAGGACAGTGTCCTGCCGTAGTACTCCCAGAACTGCTTAATTCAAACTAGCAAAAAAAAAAAAACACGTATTTTTGGTTTTAAGAGTGGATATGAAATTGTGAAATACACACCAAGAAGGCAGGTGGATTGAGGATATGTGTGGTAGTATCAGGACCACCATGTTACCCTCAGTAACATGGAAAGAAAGGAAATCTGTGATTGTGGCTCCTATTCCCAGGAAAGAGGAGGGATGGGCGCAATGATTCTGACTCTCTCACTCTTACATACGACTGCAGATTTGAAGCAACTGTTTCCAATCTAACACCATGATCCTAAGCTCTATTTAAATAGCAATTCTCACTGAATGTTTGTGTCCCCTGCAAAAAAAATTCATATGTTGAAATCCTAATCCTCAAGATGATGGTATTAGGAGGTGGGGCCTTTGAGGGGTGATTAGGTCACGAAGGTGGAGCTCTCACAATGGAATCAGTGCTCTTTCTCATGGGGAGACTAAAGAGGTATCTTGCCTCTCCCACCATGTGAGGTTGTAGCAAGACTGCCATCTGAAAGCAGGCTCCCACAGACACCAAATAGGCCAGCACCTTGATCTTGCACTTCTCAGCCTCCAGAGCGGAGAGAAATAAATATTTTTGTTTATGAGCCAGCAGTCTATGGGATTCTGTTACAGCAGCCTGGACACACTGAGCCTACTAAAGGCGGTGCTTACACTGCCAACCACCTAGATACCAAAGGCCAGCAGCAAGCTTTCCAAGGCACACCTCCACCACGCTCACTGAGAAAAATCAGATGTGAAGCACAGTCTAACTTTTGATACAGCACAAATATGCATGTATCCATATTGCTAGCACAGGCTATCTTGGAACCTAGAAGTGTAAAGGGACTGAGATAGTAGGGGACAAGCTAATGCCATATCTTCCAGGACAAATGCCTCTGGAAAGTTTTGTGTGGAAGTATGAGCCCTATCTCCAAATGCCAAGTAAACTGAGGAGATTAGGCATCAAATTCAAGGTTCCCAATTACTTTCACTACAAAGAAATATCATGCTGAGTGGGCAAAAGTGTTTTCTGTGAGCTGACCAATGTGGGTCATTTCCTCAATTCTCTTCCATTTGGACTATATCAGTGTCATCCAGTCGGTAGTGTGTGAACTAACTAAACCTTTAAATGCACGGGCAATGTACAGGCTGTCTTCTGTTCCTAGCAATCAACTCTAAATTCCTCATGAACTTCCCGTCTGCTGTTGCAGGGGGTCCTGAGGTACAAGAAACAGCAAGCCACTGGCATGAATGCACCAATAGCTCAAGGTTCTCAGCACAATGCGTGTCCCACAGGCCCCTAACTTTGGGGGAGTGCCATTTACCCCAGCATCGTAGCTAATTGACAGTCTGTCTGTGGAAGGGTCTTTGCTAGCACTGTCCTCTCAGCACGATTTTAGTTGATGGGATTCTGCAGATACTCATCTTTCACTTCCGGGCATGTCATCCTGCTAAATGAGGAAGCCGGACAACCTTTGGGGTCCCCTCAGGCTCCAGTGCAGAGGAACACATGTACTCTCACCTGACACAGCTCTGCCAGCCTTCTGAACAGCTGCTGTCCGGCAGCAGGAACAGCCTGAATGCCTGGCAACCCCCAGTAGCAGTGGACTCAGATCTCGTTGCCCCCATGCCACCCAGTGAAAGGTTCTATGACCTCTACGGCTTGAGCTCACTGGCAATGGAGATGAACACCTAGCGAGGAGGCAAAGGGCAGAGTGCTGATGTGGAAGCACCACCAAGGAAAATGAAAAACGATGTTTCACTGACCTTAGCCCAACCCTCTGTCCATGGTCTTGGAGAAGTTCCAAGCTTCCAGCCTTCAGAGGAAGCTCTGGCAGAACCCAAATGTGCTCTGTGTGCTCAGAAGTTCATCAAAGTCTCTCTCTCCTTCCAGCCCAGGCCCCATGGTGGAGGGGCAGGGGTACAGGGCGGTTCATGGATGAGAGCGCCAGGGAGTGAGGGAGAAGAGAGAATGAATGGAAAGTGGAGTGATGCCGAGCAGGGGCTGGACCTTTAAGAAGGCTGTACACACATGTCTTTCAATGCACAGGAGGGAGTGTACTAGTAGTGCAGGATTATGGGAGTCAAGGGAGAATAAGAAAGTCCCAGATGGGTAGCAGCCAGGAAGCTCATGCTTGCTCCTTTGCATCAACACTCAGCTGGATGATTTATTTACAATTGAAAAGGAAACAGAAGAAAGACTGAAACTGCTATCTTTGTGGCAGCTGTGTGTGAGGATGTGCGTGTGTGCATGTTTGAGGGGAGTGGGACAGGAGACTACAGGAAAGTGGGGGTGGGATGTTATTTGTCTTAAATAAGATAACTTTCAAATGTGCTTTGCGGGGGTAGGAGGGAATTTTTGTTTCATATTTGGATGATTTTCTTGCTTTCATAATTGTGAAATGCCAGCAGCTTCCTACCCAGATCCCATGCCTCATTGATATGACTTATGAGGGCTGCTGCCCCCCTTGCCTCCCACCCCAACCCACCCAGTTCCTGAAAAAAACTGTGTTAAGAGCAACAAGCATTGCCCAGCCAGTGTGGCTCAGAGATTGAGCGTTGACAATGAACCAGGAGGTCACAGTTGGATTCCAGTCAGGGAACAGGCCCAGGTTGGGAGGAGGGGGAATGCAGGAGGCAGCCGATCAATGATTCTCTCTTATTGCTGATGTTGCTATCTCTCTCTCCCTCTCCCTTCCTCACTGAAATCAATAAAAATACATTAAAAAAAAAAAAAGAGCAACAAGCATTAGAAAACCTAAAAAGAAATGTTGGCCAATACATAATGCTGTGAAAGTTGTGGTGATTAGCTAAATTCCCAGTCCTTACATAGGGTGTATTCACTGAAGTTTAGGCATGGGTCTAAAAATTGTTCTACGTGCCTTTCAGTAAAAATAACGATTAAGCATTCCACATCAGACATTGTGCTAGGTTCTAGATATATAATTGTAGACAAAAATGACTAGGGAGGGGCCTTTCCTTGTGTAGTCTGCAGTCTGGTAGAGGAGAATGACATTGTAAAAACCTTTTCTAATTTAAAATATGGATAAACGCTGAGAAGAAAAAGTGCAGACCACTTTGAGAAAGAATTATACGAGGACCAGGATAAATTATAGGGCCTTTTTGGCTAAGGTCTAAATGATGAGAAAAAGCCAGCCAGGCAGAGGATGTGGGAAGGGAAATCCTATCATGGGGCACAGCATGAAAGAGATTGACATATTTGAGGAAATGAAACAAAGGAAGAGTGGAAGGAGATAGAGACATAGAGGTAAGTAGAGGCCAGATTATATTGAGTCTTTTGGTCATGGTACCAGTTTTGTATTTTGAAAAAAGTTTTATAGTAAAAACTAATAATAATACTGGCAGACACCACCTTAACTTAATAAAGTTAACACGAGTACACAGTGGCATAATAGTTATCGTATGCCTCCTGATACGGTACACTGAGTAGGACTCAATATCATTTCTTTGGTATTCTTGCCAAAAAATGCTTAATGTGAATTAATCACTAAAAGCCATCAGACAACCTCAAAATGAGGGTCGTTCTACAAAACAAGGGGCCCATAATTTTCAAAAAATGTCAAGATCATGAAAGATCAAGAAAGATTGAGGAAATCTTCCAGATGAAAGGAAACTCAAAAACCACTTAACCGTGTGATCCTAACCCCTAGAAATGACATTAGTGGGACAACTGGTGACATTCAGCTACAGTCTGCATATTCTAGAATACTAATTCATTGATGTTAATTTTCTGATTTTGATGGTTGGACTATGGTTTTGTAAGATGTTACCACTTGGGGAAGCTGGGTGAAGAACATATAAGAATTATTTGTACTATTTTTACAACTTTTTCTAAGTCTGAAATTATCTCAAAATAAAAAGTTAAAAAATAAATTGAAAAAATGTATTAAAAATTTTTTTTTTACATTTCAGATTTCCTCCTAGGAATAATGAAAAGCCCTTGATGGGTTTTAATCTAGAGGATGTCTTGATCTAGTTCATGGCCTTAAACATCCGTCTCTGCACTCTCTGTGGGAAATGGGTTGGAGCAGGACCACGGGTTGGTGGTCAGGGTGGCAGGAGGTTTAAGCAAATGACTTCATCTCTCTGGTCCTATTTTCTCAGCTGTCAAATAAGAGTATCGAACTATCTGTATTTACCAAGACACATTAATGACTTACCTGCATTGGAGTCACCTGGGGCACTTCAAACATTCAGATCCCTGGGCCCTACTCCCTCAGGCCATTCTGCAAGAGGAATAAATGGTGGTGTCTCATTCAGCTCCAGCTGCCATACAAATACCATATACTGGGAGGCTTAAATAGCAGATATTTATGTATTTCTCACAGTTCCGAGGCTGGGAAGTCCAAGAATGTGCACACTCTGTTGTCCCTTCCTCTTCTTATAATGGCAACAGCCCTAATAATGAAGGCTAAATTAGGGTCCCACCTTCATTTAGCCTTAATTATTGCCTTAAAGGCCTTGTCTCAAAATACTGTCATATGGAGGGTTAGGGTTTCAACATATGAATGGTGGGGGGAGGCACTATTCAGTTGATAACACAAGGAGCCCAGGAACCTGTCATTTTGCATTAGAAAGTCTCCTGGATGATTCCAATGTCCTACAGGTTTGACATCTGCTGGCCCTGGGGTAGGGATTCTGTAACTCTCCACCTTCATTTCCACAATGAGTACCACTGGCCCCCTGTGGGCTGCTCTGCCTGGTAACTCATCTTTCTCACCAGCAGTGTTTTGCCAGAGCCCATAGTGTGGCTCCAAGCTCCTTCACCACCCTGCAGCTTACCAGCATGTGAACTTCAGCAGATCACTTGCCTTCTCTTGGCCTCAGCTTCCTCCAGTGAATAGTAAAGGGATTGCACAGAAGATTCTCAGCAAGATCCTTAAGCGCTCTAAAACTCTGATCCTTGATGGTAATATTCTAGGGACTTCTATTACGTCCAACCCAGAGTTTAGTAAAGAATTTTAAAAAAACACTCAGGATCCCTGACCCCATGCCAACCAAGAATATTCTACCTCCCAGGAAAATTTTTCCAACAAAGAATGTATTAGGGAAACCATAAAACAGAGTTTTCCTCTTGCTTTGAAGTCCTACATGTTTGCTGTCCCTACCATCAGTCAAAAATCCTTCTCTGTGTTCAGTTCCGGTCCCAAGTTTCTCTCTGGCTTCCTATGGCTCATGAATTTGTTGCCATATGCAATGGATGGTGCTTTCCACAACCACCCACAGCCCATAGTGATGGAGAGAGAACTTTGGAAAGATATTTAACCACTTTAACAGCATGGGTGAGTGATACCTAAGACCTACAGCCACTCATGTCAGAACACCAAGAGGGGTTGAGGAGGGAGAGAAGTTAATCTCTGCTTTGGCCACTCTAGTTAGCTTTGTCCAGCTTAAACATTACTTCTTCCAAGAAAGCCTTCTCTGAACCACTCCAGTCTACATGCTGTCCTCCCTCTGTACATTATTGTAGCACTCATGATTCCAGCCCATCGTCCATTCCCTCTTTTAAGCCCAGAGAGGCAGACATGTGAGTTTTGCACAAGACTGAATCCCTAGTGTCTTTTTTTTTTTTTAAAATACAACTATTTATTCTTTCCTCAGAAAGGACCTGGAGTTACAAACAATGTTTTTAACAAGGGGATCATTTAATTTTCACATTTCTCAATGGTAATTTTTAGCAACATTTTTAAAAGAGGAGACTTAGAATAAATATCAAAGCAACATGCCTAGCAATAGCTAACTCAAGGGGTAAAACTTATTAAGGTCAGCTGCATACATATGTCTCTATCAAACTGAAGCTAAGCTAACAGCATGTGATAATATCACGACTGTGTGAGTAGTGCTTCCTAAATCTGGTTTCTTTTTTTTTTTTTAATTTCTTTATTGATTAAGGTGTCACATATTTGTCCTCATCCCCCCACTCCCATCCCACATCCCTCCCCACGGATGCCCCAACCCCCTGTTGAACTCAACCGTTGGACAGGCTCATATGCATGCACACAAGTCCTTTGGTTGATCTATCCCCCCTCCCCGCAACCTCCCCTAACCTCCCTCTGAGGCCTGCTAGTCCGATCGATGCCTCCTTGTTTCTGGTTCTGTTCTTGTTCCTCAGTCTATGTTGTTCATCATTTCCCCTAGATGAGCGAGATCATGTGTCCCTAGATATATACTTACAAGAACTGAATGTGAGACGAGCAATAATAGTTATGCTGACAGGCAAATGAATCAGTCTGTAGTGAGTTTCTTTCTGGACCAACAGTTCTTTAGAGACCCAATTTCAATGTCCACCAGTTCCTTATGTGTACATGTCGGCACTGACCCCTCAGCTCTGGATGGTGGACAAATGGTAGTGTGCCTGGCCTAGAGTGAGTGCTCAGTAAATATTTGTGGGACCCATGAGTGGGCCATTTTCATCTCATGGACACTGCCGCCCACTGAGTTCTGTTTCAGGGAACATGTATTTATTTCTTGGTTCTAAGATAGACATGGTTCCTTCCTTTTTTTCTTTTTATCCCCAGCACCAACAAAGAGTCTGGTCCATTGTAAGCACTTCAATGCTTGAATGAATGAATGAATGAATGAATGAATAGCTGTGACTGAACTGGCATTTAGCACTGAAAGTAAAAACCTCAGGAGGAGGTTTAAGATGGAAATGAGAAAAGCAGGCACAAATCCCCATGCAACCACCCAGCTATCCTGGGGTGGTGAGGGCTTGATGGAAGCCCCAAGATGGAACTTCTTTCCGTTTATTAGATGACAGCTACAGCAGGTGCCCCTGGTACCACCTCAGCTTGGATTCCTGGCGCAGCTGTAGACAGCAGTTCCGTCACTGCCACTCTATTTACCGTCTGCCCAGGATCTTTACCTTCACCCTGCACCTCTCTCCCTCTCTCTGAGACCTGGGGAGGAGCCCATTCCATCCACTGCCATGCATAGCAGGGGAATCCTGGGAGGAGTCCCTGCCTCCTGGGGCAACCCAGCACCAGAGCCGCAGGACAGATGTTTCTCCAAGACCATCCTTGGGTGGACAGTTCGGCTGCAGCGCTTCAGAACGGCCTGAGTCCGGTCCCCCAGATCAGTGACCAGTCCAATAGTCCTCCCTTCTGGCTTTTTCTTCTTCCTCCTGTCACTCCCCCTGGCCTCTCACTTCTTTCTGACTTTGAAAAATGAGTACGTTTAGGCAGATGGAGGGGAGAGAGTGCACGCTAAGCAGAAAGAGAAGTAGAGTGAAGGCAAAAAGGAAGGGCGAGTAGAAAGACAAAAGGAGGAGGGAGATCATTGCTGCAATTACACTTGTGAATCAGGGTGAAGCTTGTAACCCAAATGGGTCAACAAACCATGGAACAGATGAACGCAGGTACCAGGCCACACTGGTCATCAAACGCAGTAAATGTGGCACGTGGGGCAGGGAAGAGGGAGACCATAAAATAGCCTGGGCACACGTGTGTGTGCGAGGCAGCCGCCCTGGCAGAGAAAGGCACCTACGCGGGCTCTCTCCTGTTTGATAACGTGAAGCTGCATCGCCAAAGCCATCCACAGCGAAGTCGCATCTCGTAGCTTTCCCATCAGTTCCAAATTGACTTGATCAGTTCTAAATAAGAGGACCATTGTGCCACCCTCAGGATGCATTTACTGGGACATAAATATGTAAGCAGTTCTATATTAGCATGAATTAGCCGCGGTAGCCTGTAAATGCCCAGCACAGCGCTGGGAAGCGTGATGGAATTGTGTATCTTCCCCTCCAGTAGGAGCAGTCCAGAATCATCCATAATGTAAAAGCGGAGCGTGCAGCTGGTAGCAGCAGGCTGGATCGCAGGAGATGGTTTCAACTTGTCTTTATGATCATGAAAAACCACCTTTCCATCCGGCCCCCAAAGCAAATACTGTGGTACAGCCCTGGGGGGGGAGCACAGGGTACAGAATCATAATACATAACAGTAAATAATGACCCCGCTTAGAGGCCCCAAAGCTGGACTCTTAGTTGATGTTAAACCCAAACTGATAGAGTCTAAAGGAGTGACAGAGTCTAAAGGAGTCTAAAGGCAGAGACGTAAAGCAGGTGCCACCCGACTGTCTGTGATGCTGATTCAGACACGGGAGATGAGCCCCGGCCATGAACAGGAAGCGGTGCCGCAGCTGGGGCAGCCCCAGGAAGGCGGCAGGCCCAGCGATGGCTCTGAAAAAGGGCCACCACAGAAGGAAAGCTTGTTTGAGGCTTTCGGCTCATCTCCTGGTCATAGAGCTTCCTCAGTGACTTAGAGCGGATCAGAGGAAAAGTGAGGGGAAAGTGGTGTCCTCAATTTAGCCTGTTGTTTTCCATTTCTCAACCACTACAGGCCTGGGATATGTGGGGGTTTTTGCCAATAGTTTTATTAAGGCCTGGCTGTGTGGCTCAGTGGTTGAGCATTGACCCATGAACCAAGAGGTCCCAGGTTTGATTCCCAGTCAGGGTACATGTCCGGATTGTGGGCTCCATTCCCAGTAGGGGGCGTGCGAGAGGCAGCCGAGGGATGTTTCTCATGTTTCCATCTCTCTATCCCTCTCCTTAAAGAAAAAAAAATAAAATAAATAAATAAATAACATTTTTAAAAATAGTTTTATTGAGATACGATTTACATCTTTTTAAAGTGTATAATGGGTTTTGGATTTATTAATTTTTAAAGATTTTATTTCTTTTTTTATTACTTTATTGATTTTTTACAGAGAGGAAGGGAGAGAGATAGAGAGCCAGAAACATCGATGAGAGAGAAACATCGATCAGCTGCCTCCTGCACACCCCCTACTGGGGATGTGCCTGCAACCAAGGTACATGCCCTTGACCGGAATCGAACCTGGGACCCTTCAGTCCGCAGGCCGACGCTCTATCCACTGAGCCAAACCGGTTTCGGCATGTTTAGTAATTTTTAAATTGTTTTATATATATAACAAAATCTGCCACTTTGGGTAGAATACATTTTTTACATAACAAAATTTACTATTTAACCATTTTTAGTGTACAATTTTTTGCCATTAAATACATTCAAACTGTGCAAAAAGGAAGGGAAACTAGAAAGAAAAAAAGGAAGAGGAAGAGCATTACTGCAGTTACAGGGTGCGATTCAGGGTGAAACTTGTAAGCCAAATGGGTCACCATCCATCTCCAGAACTTTTCATCCCCCCAAATATAAACTCTCTACTCATTAAGCAATAAGTCCCCATTCTGCCCTCTCCTCCTCACTCCTGGTAACTTCAAATCTATTTTCAGTCTCTATGAATTTGCCTATTGTAGATTTATTTTTTTTTGTAATGAAATCATACAATATTTGCTGTTTTGTATCCGGCTTATTTGACTTCGCATAATATCTTTGAGATTTATGCATGCTGTAGTATATATTAAAATGTAATCCCTTTTTGTGGCTGAATAACATTCCATGTATGCATGTGCCACATTTTCTAAATATATTCATTGTTGATGGATATTTTAATGGTTTCTACCTTTTGGCTATTGAGACTAATGCTGCTATGAACACTGGCCTGCAAATATGTGTTTGCGTCCCTCTTCAATTCTTTCGGGCACAAACATAAAAGTGCTGAGTTCATCCAGCTTTGTGAGGAACCAGCAAATGGCTTCCCATAGGAGCAGCACCATTCTACATTCCCACCAGCCATGTATGAGGGTTCTAAAACACTTCATATTTCTTCTTTAAACAAAATTTTTTTTATCTGTCCTATTAAGTGTGAAGGGATAGCTCATTATGGTTTTGACTTGCATTTCCCTAATGACTAGTGATGTTGAGCATCTTTTCACGTGCTTATTGGCCATTTGTACGTATCTTCTTTAGAGAAATGTTGTATTAGTTTGCTAGGACTGCCGTAGCAAAGTACTACAGACTGGGTATCTTAAACAGAAATTTGTTTTCTCACAGTTCTGGAAACGAAAAGTCTGAGTTCAAAGTGTTGGCAGGTTTGGTTTCTTCTGAGACTTCTCTCCTCGACTTGTAGCTGGTCGTCTTCTTCCTGTGTCTACACCTGGTCTTTCTTCTGTGTGCCTGTTTGTGTCCTGATCTCTTCTCATAAGGACACCAGCCCCATTGCATTAGGGCCCACCCCATTGACCTAATTTAACGTAATCACCCTTTTAAAGACCCTCTCTCCAAATACTGTCACATTTGGAGGTACGTATTAATTTGGAAGGGAAACTATTCTACTCGTAACAAATTGCCTATTTAAATCCTTTGCCCATTTTTTTTCAAATTGGGATGTACCCACTATGAGTTTTGATGTTGAATATGTAGTTTTATTTTGGAGGGTTGAAGGTCAGGAAAGAATGAGAGAGAGGAAGGGCGCCTTCACCGGTGGCTCAGTTGGTTGGAGCATTGATCTGTACACCAAAAAGTTTGCAGGTTTGATCCCTGGTCAGGGCACGTACAAGAGGCAACTGATTGATGTTTCTCTCTCACATTGATGTTTCTCTTTCTCTCTCTCTCTCTTTCTCTTTTTCTTCCTCTCTCTCTAAAATCAATAAACATATCCTCAGGTGAGGATTTTTTTTAAAAAGAGAGAGAGAAAGGTTATTACTAGGTGTTGTTTTTTTTAACATGTTGCATTTGATCGGGTCTAAGCACATGTACACTGTCCCAAGGACATGTGTGTCCATTTTTCTCTCTATAGAGCTCCAACCATACTATCTCTCACTAAAGTAATGCAATAATATCCATCAGAAGTAAACAAGAAGTCATATATGCCTAAATCATAGTAAACCTGTCCTCAAATGCCTGCTCGACTTAAAATTACTTGGCAGCAAGGGTTACTTCTTACTCAGCTTTGAGTCTGGCTCAGTGTTGGTTGGTAAGTCCTAGTCCTAAGCCTAAAAACATTTCCTCATGTAGTATTATTATCCCCTACCATAGATGAGGAAATAGGGGCTCAGAGGGATCAAGTGGCTTGGCCAAGGTTACACAGTAAGTGGCAGAAGGAAAAGGCCAACCTGGTTCTAGCCAACTCTTCTTTCCACTTTACTGTGATTCCTTTCTTCATAAAGGTGGAAATGAAATACAAGCGTGCTGTAAATGAGGAGCATTCATTCCAACGAGACTTCTGAGTGGGCTGAGCTCCTCTCCGAGAGGAAATTATTTAAAAGGTTTCATTGTCTCCATGGAAACTTTTTTCTCCCTTTCTTTACTCCCTAGCTTTTAAAATAAAAATAAGGCTTTGCTAAAATCAAAGGAGATCAATCCCTGGGTTTGACTCTGCCTACCAAAAGCTTAACGAAGTAAGGGGTCCTGAAGGAAGTTGTGCAATGTATTTTAAAAGTCTCCCATCTTCAGTGGTAGAAAAACAGCTATGTAAACAGGGCAAATTTCTCTATGTGCCTTCAGTTATGCACATTCACTGATGGGAATCCTCTCAGTATTGCTAGTACAAGTTAAAAATTATTGTCTAATCTCAGGTTTTATAATATCAATCAGAAAGGAATAAAGTGCTTTAATTCCTTTTGTACCTATGAATTAAATAGATGTTGCATTAATAGATAATGTAAGAATCAAAATTTTTTTCATGATAGTTCTAATAAAGACATGGGATCTTTTTTAAATGGGATGGGGGCAAAGGTTATGAAATGAAAGTTTCAATACACCTAGAAACTGAAAACAGCTCATGTTTATTCTTCTTGTAATTCTCAATCTAAGACAGTGATGAACAACATTCACAAATTATCCACGCTGATTTCAGCCCTCTGCTGGTGAGATGTTTGTTTTGCACACATCCAAGGCCTGGGCTCCTCTTGATAATAGACAAAGAAGCTTTTCAGACAAGTGACAGCCCAGCTCCACGGGCACTATCAGACAGCTGCCTCACAGACAGAAGGCGTCTGACCTCTTTATTTCTCCATGGTGGTAACTAGGGCCACGATGAAACCAATCGTCTCCCTCTTACGTCCTTTAATGAGGTTTAATGAGCAAGCTCTCCAATGGCTTCATTCACCATCGACCACCAGAACTGTTAAGACAAAGAAGAAATGTATCAAAGGAATTTTGCAAATAGCACATGTTCGTCCCTTGCTGAGATATTTATCTTTTGAGGAAGAACATACAGAGCCTTGTGGTAACTTATTTAATCATTAGAATTTGTTCATTCCATCTTTCTTCCCCAAAAGAAAAAACCGAATCACATATATAGAATGTGTCAGTGAAGTCTTTGTGTCATAAAGGAGTCTGTGATCAAGGGAGTCCCAGAACACCTTTTTATGTCTACATGTTTTTATTTTGTGCTTTATGATTGCAACATGCTAGTTGTTTCATGGGGCACAGCCCACCACAGCACATACTGGGTACGTTAGGAAAATGCATTATACCCTGAGCACCAGAACAAACTCCTAGTAGCATGTTCTCAACACTGAATGGTTGGGGTCATATATTCTGAACAGTTTTATAGTCTAATTCACACATAGCACTCTATGTATAGTTCTGGTGAGGGAATATTTGGGTGGGTTCAGTAACCAGTGGGATGAGATTGACCTCTCTAATCAGGTTGTACAATTTATTGCTCAGTGTTAGTTTCAAGCCTGGCTTATGTGTGGGCTTCTAAGAACAGGGAATCTAGAGCAATAGCACAAAATGGTTTGGGCTGGTTAGTCAGGCAATCTCATTATTCATTTTCTTACCCTACTTTCCCCTTTATCCCTGGTGTTCTGGTAAATATTCAAAACTGGCTCTCAAAAAAAAAAAAAAGCAGATATATAGGTACATACATTATCAATTTTGGTTTTAAGAGATGTGCAATACAATTTACAAATGATAATGAAGTATACTATATTTGTCTTTGTAAATTCCATATAGACATTTGCTTCTCACAGAATGCTTTCGTTAATTATTTTCCAAATTCTGATTCTATAGTCAACCCAGAGTTGCAACTGATAAATGAGTATAGTTTTGACAAGATGTTAGGGACTTTTTTTTTACCACTAAAGTGAAGGTATGTATCAAAGTTTCACTTGATCATTAATGGCCTGATCGACTCTTTTGCTGAATCAGATAATTTTCTAATGCTGGAAGAGTATTTCCTCACCTTTTTGTGCTATTCACAATGTAATGGCTACAGACATCACAATGTTCAAGTTTAACCTGAATTATTAATATTTTCTCCACTTTTAAGTCTAGACGGTCATTAAACCAATAAATCTGGCCCTAATTTGTAGCAGTTGTCAACTTTCATGGCATAAGGACTCCCACCATGGCAGATTTCAAGCTCCCAACTTGACATTGAATGTGACCTTGGAAAGAGATGCACAGAAGCATACCATTATATACTATTTGTATCATATAAATACAATAAGAAATGTAAGTGACCTCAAAAGGCTAGAGAGACAAGAAGGAGGAAGTGATGGGTATGTTTAATATAACTGATTGAATTATAAATGTCTACAACTTAGTTTTTAATAATGGTTGTATTTAACCACTAGTTCTCAAAAGTTTTGGAAATTTAACAATCAGCTTTTGCAAGCTGGTAGGAGCCAGTCCCAGCACACCACTACACCCAACCCCCGAAAGATTAGACTCCAACACCTGCGTTTGGGGGTGCTTCAACGGCAGGTAAGAGTATCTGATTAAAGGTGGCTAGACTCTGCCTCCAAGAGGGCCCACAGGTCTTTATTTATTTATGTCTTTAAAATGCCTGGAACGTGCTGAAAACATTAACGAGGCTCAGTAAACACTGTTGAATTGAATTTACTGCAATTTAGTTGTCATGTCACACATAGTGAGACGTCTCGATGCAGACCGATCAAGAGCTGACCGATCCAGGGCATTGGGTCAACGCTGTGAGGTTTTGGCCTTTTCCTTAGGGCTGGCCCGGCGGCTGCCACAGCCCCAAACACCACACCCTCAGAGTACGATGTGGAAGGAGGGAAGCAGCAGTAACCAGGCTATGAGGTATGCGTCCTTGAATGCTTTTCTGTTTTATCAAGTACATAGAACATGGTTTGTAATGAAAAACAGGTAAAGAAAATGAAGAAAGGGTGTCATTATGACAGTCAAATAATTTCCCTGGTTGCCTGCGAGGCCAGTCCAATGCTAAGAATCAAGTAGTATGAATATTTATTTCGGTTCAAGTATCTTCTTCTGAATGAAGTATAATCATTTCTCTAGAATTCTGTTCTTATTGAACTCCTTGAAGTTTTGCTTTAAAATAAAATAAATGATGAT
Source organism: Eptesicus fuscus (assembly GCF_027574615.1). NCBI lineage: Eukaryota > Metazoa > Chordata > Mammalia > Chiroptera > Vespertilionidae > Eptesicus > Eptesicus fuscus. The sequence continues at coordinate 65,462,930 of NC_072480.1, read as the reverse complement.
TCTTCCTGATTATGAAGTAATTACCTTTAGAAGAAAATCTAGAAAGGTGGTGTTTATGACAATTAGACTAAACAGGGTCTATATTAGATGATCACAAATCAGATTCTTAGCATAATAGACGTAACTACAAAAAAATCCTTTGTAAAAATCCCCCAGCCCGCAGAACATTCAAATAAAATACAGTAGATATAATAAAATTTCATAGGGAATGTGAGTGGTTCTTAGGAATACACTGTATATATTCCTGGGTTTTGATCCACATTGATATTAACAAAGAAAACAATTGAAAACCATTCACACTCAAAAATGTATTCACGCAACCCTCCGATACTTTGAGGAGCCTCTTCCACCTGATACTCTGAGAGCCCCCGGAAATAAACGCAGCTGACTTTGGGCTCCCAAGGCTCTCAGCCCAGATTCTAGTCACTGAAGAAGTTTAAGATTCTTTCCCACCTGTCACTGTCTAGACACTTCTGTGACAGAGAGAATCCCCGAGTTCAGGAAGAGGCAGCAAATGAAGTGTCAGAAGTAATAGTGTCTGGGGCTGAATCTTTTCAGACTCAGAAAAGAATAATAGGACTTTAAACTTCAACAGACCCTGGAGATTATCTTCTTCACTTATGTTCAAAACTATGTTTTCCATGGTCAGTTTATTCTGGAAAATGGTTTCATACAGATGAAATTGGTGGGAACTTGTGTACTGTGAAATCTCAAAACAAAAACACCACAACTATAATACCTAGCTTTTCTAAACAGAGTGTAACCACGGAACACCCTACCCCTTTTGTTTTGTAATGGAACAGATTTTTTAAATATTTTCATTTTAATTATGGTAAAATACATGTAACATAAAATTTTACCATTTTAACAATTTTTAAGTGTCAAGTTCAGTAGGGTCAAGTATATTCCTGTTGTTATACAACTGATCTCAAGAACTTTTTTATCTGACAAAACTGAAACTCTATATCCATTCATCAAAAACTCCCTATTGCTCTGGCTGGTTTGGCTCAGTGCACAGAGCATCGACCTCAGGTTAGATTCCAGTCAAGGGCACGTACCTCAGTTGTAGATCGGGAGGCAACCAATCAATGTGTCTCTCTCACATCAATGTTTCTCTCTCTCGGTCTCTCCCCTTCCCTTCCACTCTCTCTAAAAATCAATGGAAAAATATCCTCAGGTGAGGGTTAAAAAAAAACAAAAACTCCTTATTATCCCCTCTCTTCAGTCCCCTAGTAACCACATTCTATGTTCTGTGTCTGTGAATTTGACTACTCTAGGTACCTCATAGAAGTGGAATCACACACTATTTGTCTTTTTGTGACTGGCTTATTTCACTTAGTATAACATCAACAAGGTTTGTATATACCACATTTTCTTTATTCATTTGTCTGTCAATGGACATTTGGGTGGCTTCCACTTTGGTTATCTACACTAATAAAAGGGTAATATGCTAATTAGACTGGATAGACTGGACATCTTCTGGAAGTCCTTCTGGACAAAGCCATGGTGGTGGGGGCCAAGGTAGAGGCAGTTAGGGGCAATCAGGCCAGCAGGGGAGAGCAGTTAGGAGGCGATCAGGCAGGCAGGCAGAGTGATTAGGGGCGATCAGGCAGGCAGGCAGGCAGGTGAGCGGTTAGGAGCCAGCCATCCCGGATTGCGAGAGGGATGTCTGATTTTCGGTTTAGGCCCAATCCCTGCTGGTTTAGGCCCAATCCCTGAGAGATGCCCCCACCCACCCCCCGTGCATGAATTTTGTGCACCAGGCCTCTCTCTATATATAAAAGGCTAATATGCTAAGTGTCCAACCATTTGACCATTCGATCAGTAGCTATGACACGTACTAACCACCAGGGGACAGACACTCAATGCACAGGCATGAAAACATGGAACAGACTGATGAATCTCAGAGGGAAGGGGGGAGAGGGGAGGATGGGAAGTGATTAACCAAAGATCTTATATGCATACTAGAGGCCTGGTGCATGGATTTGTGCACCCGTGGGGTCCCTGTGGAGGCCTGGCCTGCAGCCTCCCACAATCCAGGACCCTTTGGGGGATGTCGGACTGCCAGTTTTGGCTCAATCCCCATAGGCCAGGCCAACGGACCCCACTGGTGCACAAATCCATGCACTGGGCCTCTAATTATGAATAATGCTACAGTGAGCATGAATGTGCAGACTCTGTTTTCAATTATTTTGGACATATATCTAGAAGTATGGACCATATGGTAATTCTATTTTTCATTTTTTGAGGAATTGTCCTACTATTTCCATAGCAGCTTCACCACTTTACATTCCCATTTTGCTTTCCCACCAGCAATGTGCAAGGGTGGAAACTCTTTTTAAAGAACATTTAACATGGGACAGAGTTTGAGAAACACGGTCTAGTCCAAATCCATCCTTTTGCAAATGAAGAAATGGAAGCCTAAGAAGTAAAAGATGTGTGCAATATGGTGAGTCATCCAGGGGCTCAGCAGGAAACAGTGACCATTAGTTGAAATTGTGGAGAGAGTTTGATGTAGGAATTACCAGTACTTACAGAGGTGTGGGTCATTAAGGGAACCCACCAGAGATAGGAAAAGCAGTGAGAAGCAATTACTACCCCTGAAGAGGCAGAGAGGAAATTATGTGATTCAGCCCAATGAAACCTAGCACCAGGAGGGTGGACACCAGCAGGAGCTGTGCTCATAGAGGACACAGTCACCTCAGAACTGAGACATGGATGTTACAGGGAAAGAATACCACAACCACTCTCTCCTTCAGCCACTGATCTCCCGCCAGTTTCTTCCATTGGCCAAACCCATCCAGAAGCCATGTGTCAGGAGGACCAATTGTATATGGTCAGTCCCCAGGGCCAGGAGGGGAGCAGAGAAGAGGAGGAAGAAAAGGGGGCAAGGAGAATGGGTATCAAGTAGAAAATTCATGGTGTCTGACACAGAGGGTGTCTTAGGTGGTTTCTATACCATTTACTGTTAAAAATTGAAAAATGTTCAGGACATTTGAAAAGCAAAAAAAATAAAAATAAAAATAAATAATACCAATAATTTCACCACCCACAGATATCTAAGTTAAGTTTCTTGTTTCCAATGTATAATGTGTGGTGAGACAATTTGATATATTAGTTGAGTTTGTCTTCACTGCTGTGCATCAGTAGCTCCAGAATGGCTCCCCAGGAGGCACAACGTGGCTGAACCAGCAGGCTGGGGACAGGCCCTTGACGTCACACTTGCTTACAGCACACTGGTTTCAATCAGATTGTATGTTTATTTGGGGGCTTTTTCTGGGGCTGTTGATAGAAGCTTTGTCTTTTTTGTCCTCAAGACATTTCTAGTATCTGCAGATACTAGAGAGGCTCACTGTTTTTATTTAGATGGCATGCTTACTTGGGGAGGGAGATGATGATTTATGTGGTAGGCAAAAGCTCCCCTACTCAATGCACCTCTTGACAATTCTGTGGAAGAGCTAATGCAGGGGTTCCTGGGGAATGGAGAGAATACCTCACATGTAAAAGGAAGATGCATTGTTGTAGCCAAAGGATGGTCTCTGTTAAATTGTGTTTTCCAAACGTTGCCATCATGATATGTCCTACCCCATGTGTTCTTTGTTACCTGAGCACTTCACCAGAATAGTAACTGGAAGTGACTCTTTGTGAGGCTAGGTCTTTTTTTTTTTTTTTAATTTTCATCTGAGGATATGCATTTATTAATTTGAGCGAGAGAGGTAGGAAGAGGGCGAGGGAGAGAAACACCGATATGACAGTGAAACATCCATCAGTTGACTCTTATACACGCCCAGACTGGGCATCCAACCTGGGACCTGGGTATGTGCCCTGACGAGGAATTGAACCCGTGACCTTTCGGTGTACCTGAGGATGCTCCAACCAACTGAGTTACACTGGCCAGTGACCAAGTCTAGATCTTTAAAATGCCACACACTCATGCCTTGCTGTCTTGGGAAGCTGGTGCTTGGAACCCAGGCACCATGCTGTGAGGAAGCCCATGTGGAGAGATTTTGTGCAAAGGACACACATGGGGGTTGAGCAAATAACCTAGCTGAGATCCTAGCTGATGGCCAGCACCAAACACAAAACATGTAACTGAGGAAGCCTCCAGATAATTCTATCTCCTAGCCTTCCAGTCTTCCCAGCTGAGGACTACACATTACAGAGCAAAGTCAAGCCATCCCTATTTTTCCCTGTCCAAATTCCTGATCCACAGAATCTGTGAACATAATAGAATGGTTATTTTATACCACTGAGTTTTGTAGTTTATTACAGGCAATAGTAACTGGAACAAATAATAATGAAAGCTATGTGTTTTAGTTACTGGATTCTTTCTTGTCCATTCCAAAGAAGCCTCTATGTTTTCTTTCCTTAGAAGACTTCTCTGGAACCCTACCACTCTTCTACAGACTACATCCTGAAGATGGAAAGGAGGAAATTGGTGCTTAGAAAAGAATGGGGGGGGAGAGAGGGGAAGGAGATAGAAGGAATAGAAAAAATACACACAAAAAAGGAGTGTCCCCTAAACTAAAGAACTAGAACAGGGGCAGAGACAGGAACTTACAGCTCACCACCAGGTTCCTCACCATGACCAAGGAAGGTGGCCAATCCTCAGGGAAAAAGGCTGCTGTTGCACATAGAGAGCCTGAACCCCAGACAAAGAGCAGAGCACTGGCAAAGACTTCTGTATCCTTGGTGATACAGAAGTAGCAGAACAAGCAATGGGCTTTGGCAATGGGCTTCTCAAGGGTAACCAGGACAGACCAAAAATCAGCTCCCAGGATAACTATCTCAATATATGACAGCACCAGGGTCTTGCTAGATAATGCCCCAAATAACTGAATGAACTCTTTGCCAAGCAGATAAGATAAGGACTTGGAGTTTAACTGAATTTGATATGAAGAAAATAAGTGTTCCATGACAGATTGCCAACCCCTCCAATTTGCAATTCATAGAAATTACATAGGCATAAAGTAAACAAATACATAGTCGTTGTTGAAAAGAAGGAAACTCTGGATGAACCAGAAATGTAAATAATCCCTTAAAGTTAGGAAGTAGGCAAGAATAAATTAGAGAGAAAAACTGCAACGCAAGATTAGGGTGGGAGAATTCTGTTATAAGCCTCAAGGATACACCAGACCAAGAGGAGGCAGCTCAGAGCCACCAAGGTGAGAGCAGCAGACAGGGCAACCCCAGAGCATCCACACTTCCTCCCTGGGCGTGGCAACAGGCAGCAGTGTGCAGGTTCTCACCTTCCACAAAGCAGTGGGTACAGGAACTCAGGGGGGTCAGTGTCCTGCTAAGCCTTGAAGACCAGCTGTGAGGTAGCCTGACATCACAGAAGCCTCTTCCATGCTCACTAAAGACAGTGTCGGGACAAGCCTCAGTGGCAATTCCCACCCCTCCTCAACCAGTCTACATAAACAGTTACAGCAGCTCTTGTAACAGGAAATTTTAACATTCAACTACATAGTTCAGAATCAAATTATTTGAAGAGAGCCAACACCATAAGACAGAGGAGGAAAAATAAGTGGGAAGGAGAAAGCTCCTAACTAAAGAAGCAGATTGAATTGTGCAATCACAGACAAGTTTTTTTTGTGTTTTTTTTAAGATACAACTATATCAAAGATTTAAGGAAATAATACAGCAGTCAAAAGAATAGAAAGAACCAATAAAAGCTATTGTTCATTAAAAGTATAATTGCTGAAATTGAAATCTTAATATGGTGGAAGAAAAAATAGAATGGGCACAGGTGAAGACTAAGTCTATTAGAAAATGGTGCCATGGAATTTGCCTAAAAGACAAAATTAAACGATTTATAGAATAAATCCAGTTCCATCATTCATATAATAGGAATTACATGAGAAGAACCTAGAGAAAATGAAAAGTAATTAAAAGTTAAAGAAATAATTGGGCCTGGCAGGTATGGTTCTGTGGTTGAGTGTTGACCTATGAACCAGGAGGTCACGGCTCGATTTCAAGTCAGGGCATATGCCCGGGTTGTGGGCTCAATCCCCTATTAGGGGGCATGCAGGAGGCAGCTGATCAATGATTCTAATCATTGAAGTGTCTGTTTCTCTCTCCCTCTCCCTTCCTCTCTAAAATCAATAAAAATATATTTTTAAAAAGAAATAATTGATTAGAAATGTACAGAACTGAAGTAAGACATAAAGTCTCTGAATTCATTGCCCTGTAGGTACATTTTTTAAATGATTTAGACACAGAAATAGAGAACAGTTGTGTCCATCTAGCTTAAATATTGGGACCAAGAATTAAAACCACCTATTTCAACATGACCTGATTTTTCCAGGAAATCCTTGCCCAGAAAGATAAAGCTGTAAATCAGTAAATACTTGCTGTTCACCTCAGGAAATTCCTGAAAACCAATTTGTCCAGGCAAACAGTTTACCCATCTGGGCAAACAATTGTCCTCTCTGGACAATAGTGTTTTCATATGAGCAAACAGCTCATTTGTCAAACAACAGTTTACATATCAATATTTGCTTAGAGCGTCACTGTGTCCACCAATCCTAAACTAGTATTTAGGAACTGTGCCCAATCCCAATCTGTATCTCACCTTCAAAGACATGCCTTAAATCACGTGAGCCCTAAACCCCAAATCCTACAAATATCCCCTGACCTTCTCCTTCTGAAACATTGCCAAGAGTCTCGCAAGGTTATGGTCTCCTTTACAGCAGTAGGTTTAATAAACTTAGCTTTGCTTTAGCAAAAGTTACTTTCAAAAAACATTTTGAGGAGTCAGCAGTTAAAAATCCTTAGAGAAACGTCATTAAAATAAAATAAACCCTAAAGCCTTCCAGGGGGAAATAAACTGGTTTTCTACAAAGGAAAAAAACTCTGGTTGGCCACCATCTTCTTGGCAATAGCAGTGGATACAAGACAGGGGAACAATTATCTTCAATATCCAAAGGAAAATACTAACTTTGAACTTAAAAGCATGTAGCCAAACAAACTATCGTTTACAACTGAGGTCAGTAAATATGGCTATTAGACCAGTCACCTATTTTTGTAAGTAAAAAAAAATTTTTGTTAATCCTCACCCAAGGATATTTTTTCCATTTGTTTTTAGAGAGAGTAGAAGGGAGGGAGGAGAGAGAGAGAAAGAGAAACATCTACATGAGAGAGATACATCCATTGGTTGCCTCTCATTGGTGCCTGACCGGGACTGGGGTTCAAACTCACAACCAAAGTACAGAACCAGGAATTGAACCCTTGACCCTTTGGTCTGCGGGCTGGCACTCTAACCACCGAGCAACTGGCCAGGGATATAAGTAAAATTTTATTAGCACACAGCCATGCCCATTCATTTATATGTTGTCATATATTTTGTCTATAGCTGCTTTTGCATTACAATAATAGAGCTGAATAGTTGCAACTGAGACCATATGGCCTGCAAGCCTAAAATAAAATACTTATTATTTTTACCATTTAAAAAAGTTTGCTGATACCTGATATAAAATAAAGACATCTACAGATATAAAATTTCATAAAATTTACTATCCAATGATCCTCCTTGGAAGAATCACTATGAGAATTATGGGGGCTTGCCGGAAACAAATCAGTTTCACTAAAAAGAGAGATGTTGACAGGAAGCCAGGAAGGCTGGTCAACAACCTTAATTGCTCTAACCACTCACCCTTTAGTTGAGACATTGTTAGCTGAAGCAGCCTCCACCCTTGTTTGTCCCATGTAAGTTTCTGTTATTTCCTGCCTAAGGGCTACATGTATATTTCTGTTTATCCTGGCTAAGATGTTTTCCCCAAAGCCTCAATAAAAGGGATGGCAGAGCCAGAGCAGTCAGTAGTTCTCCCACTAGAGGTGGACTACCGCCTGGCCCCCCATTTCGCCAAATTGAATTTCTTCAAGTCTCCTTTCATTTGTGTGCGGCCCTTCTCCAGAACCCGAACCCTGAACTGGAACCCTGGACCACGCGGGACGTGGAAAGGGATTCCTACAGGGGCTGGGAAAAGGAATGCTCCAGGAGAAGAGGTGAGATTTATAAAGCAACAAGCTACAAACACAGTAGTGAAATGTATTGTTACATTAAAATAAGTATTAAATATTTAAGTTTTAAATAAATTATCCTGTGCAGCGTGAAATTCCATGCAGGTAAGATTTCAGGTTGGAGGAACTAAAGGAACAATACATTCTTATCTTCTTGGTGCAAGTAAGGAGGGCAGAAGATAAAGATAATTCCAGACAAAGTTTATTATTTCTAGACCAGAGGCCCAGTGCATGAAAATTTATGCACTGGAGGGGGGTCCCTCAGCCCAGCCTGCTCCCTCTCACAGTTTGGGAGCCCTCAGGGGCGGGAGGCAACCTGGCAATCAGGGGAAAACGATGCCCCCATCACACCTCTGCTGCTGCCACTGCCAGCAGCGCAAGCTTTGGCCAGCCCTGGTTACCTGTGCCTCGGGCGGCCCTGGGAGGCTGGGCAGCTGCCATCTGAGGCTTGCCTGCACCTCGGCCTGGCCCTGGGCGACTGGGGGGTGAGGGCAGGTCCAGCCTCACTGTGCACCTGCCGCACCCCACCGCCCCCCACCCCCGGCTGGGCTGAAAGGACTGAGGGACTCCGGTGGAGCTGAGGGGGCTGGGTGCTGCCATCTTTGTGATGGTGTGATGGTCAATTTGCATATTCCCTCTTTATTAGATAGGATATGTCTAGATAATTATTCAGTCTAGACAATATTATGTATTTAAGGGTAAGCATTAAAAAATTGGGTGTAAGATACATACCTTTGCAAACTTACAGAAGCTAAACATGCAAAAATGAAAAAAACGAAATACGGATGAACCCAGCTAAAGGCAATGAGAAAGTATAGTAAGAAAAACAAATTAAGAGGACAGGAATAAATCCAAACATATCAGTGAATTCAATAGATGAGGCTCAGATACTTTTTTTAGTTCAACATTGTGTTGTTTATGAGCATACTTTGTGGCTGGCATTATTATAGGCACCAGAGACAGTTAGTGGCTCTCATGAACCTTATGTTTCAGTCAAGAAACAGACCATAAACCAATAAGTATCCTATATAATAAAAGCTTAATATGCTAAGTGTCCGGTCGTCTGTTCAACCAATCAAAGCATAATATGCTAATGATATGCTAAGGCCATTCAACCACTCGCTATGACGTGCACTGACCACCAGGGGACAGATGCTCCAATGCGTAGGCCAGCTTGCTGCTGGGGTCTGGCCAATCGGGACTGAGAAAGATGGGCCAGACACGCCCTAGAGCCCTCCCGCAGTCCCTCCCCAGCTGGCCAACCTCCCGTGTCTCTCTCCAACCCCAATCATGCACCGGGGTCCCTTGGCCTGACCTGCACCCTCTCACAATCTGGGACCCCTCGGGGGATGTCAAAGAGCCAGTTTCAGCCCAATCCCGCAGGGCAGGCTGAGGGACCCCACTGGTACATGATTTGTGCACCAGGCCTCTAGTCTATATATATAAAAAGCCAGCAACCAGAATGCCATAATGACTGGAATGACTGGTTGCTATGACGCCCACTGCAGCCAGTGAACTGGCCCAATGGGGGGGCGGGGCCAGCCAGCCTACCTCCTGAAGCCCCTCCCCCCAGCCAGCTCCACCCCTGATCAGCCCCACACACACCAATCAGGGGTGGGGCTGGCCGGCGAACCTTCCACAGCCCCTCCCCCAGTCACTGACCCCCGATCGGCCCCCTCCCACCCCATTCAGGGGCGGGATCTGATGGCCAATCGCCCGCGGCCCCTCCCCCCAGCTGGCCTGGCCCTGATTGGGCCCAATCAGGGCGGGCCGGCCAGCCAACCTCCCATCGTCTCCTCCTCCCAACAGGCCCAGCCTGATCTGCCCCGATTGGGGCCAGGCCGGTCAGACCCCACCCATGCACAAATTTGTGCACTGAGCATCTAGTGTAATATAATCTTTTAAAAAGAAAAAACTCAGAGTGCAGAGCTGAGAGTGATGTATGTTGGTGACTTTGGAGGCTACTATATGATTCCATTTATATAAAGTTCAGAAGCCAACTAGCCAGTGGTATGAGAAGTCGAGATAGCAGTTCCTGGGGTGCAGCAGGGTATGACTGGAAGGTGTCCAGGGGCCTCTGGAGTCTAATGATGGTTTGTTTCTTGATCTGGGTGCTGATTACACAGATGTGTTCACTTGGTAGAAATGCATGAACTATACAATGACACTTGGTTCACTTTTCTGTATGTCAGTTATAATTTAGTAACCTGATTATTAGCAATGTCAATATAGGTACCCCCTGTCCAAACTCACACCATCTGAATTCAGGAACCAAAGGGATTCAGGCATTAGATAAATCCCTCATTCTCTGAACTCTCACTACTCACATTCAAAACTCTAGATTTGGATAGTGAGGGGCACTTGTATTTACTATTAATCAGAAATTACATTCTTTGAAACTATTTAAACTTATGGTAAATATTTTTAAATACCAACTTTAAAATGTGCAATGGGAGAAGCAAATTTTTGAAAAGTTTTTTTATAGCAAAAACCTTTGAATATAACAGCCTTAATATACTTCTTTTGAAGTATATTGTTCAAGCAGACCAAAAACAAAACAAAATAGGCAAGCAAGAATACATAAGGTTTTAATATATTCACAATTAACAAGATTTTAAAAATTATCTTGTATGTATTCTCAAAGTAGATGTTCATTCTTTTAAACAGCAAATATTTTTTAAAATTCGCTCTATAACAAATCACACCAAGTTCAATACATTTCCAAAAATCAGTATCATACTGTCCCCATTCAATACCTATAATATAATTTTAACCCCCAAATATTTTTGCCTGAAATTTTAAAAACATACACCTGATATAAGGTATATAAATGTTGAATCACTATGTTGTATACCTGAGACTAATATAATGTATATCAACTATAATTAAAAATAAGTTTTTTAAAAATAAAAACATACACCAATTCTGCTCTTGAGTTAAGAGGACATTAAAATAGGAAGAAAATAATAATGTGTCATTTCTTACACTTCCCAAGTGATTGGAGTTTCCTTTAGGACTACTTGTACCTACCCCCAGCTGCCACATCTGCAGTATATTCTACCCTACACTGAGACTGCCCTCCCTCTGCCAGAAAGCTAAGAGTTCATTTTGTTCTTGGCTTTTATATTTTTCTTCAGTGAAAATTTTCTGATTTAAAAAAAAAAAAAAAAGCTTCTCTTTTTCATTCTTCTACTATAAGACTTTTGGATTTTAGCCCTAGCTGGTTTTGCTCAGTGGATAGAGTGTTGGTCTTCGGACTGAAGGGTCCTGGGTTCAATTCTGGTCAAGGGCACATGCCCAGGTTGCAGGCTCAATCCCCAATAGGGGGCGTGCAGGAGGCAGCCAATCAATGAGTCTGTCTCATCATTGATGTTTCTATCTCTCTCTCCCTCTCCCTTCCTCTCTGAAATCAATATTAATATTTTTTAAAGACTTTTGGATTTTAGATTTTGACTCTAGGAAGTAGCTAGTGTATATACATACATATATACATCTTAAAGGATAGAAATTTTAGGGTAGGCTGGAGATCATCAAAGGTTACAGTTTTTAGGGACGTCAGAGCTTGACATGCTCTGGAATTATGTATGGACTTTCCTTCTCCCCTTCCTCTTAGACTCCAGCCAGAGAGCTTTCTGCTTTAAGGGCTCATGTGACCACAATGGTTCCCCGACTCCCTACCTCCATAATCCAGAATAATCTCCCGATCTTCAAGTCACCTAATTATCAATTACAAATCTTAATTACATCTGCAAAGGCCTTTCTGCCATGAAATGTTATATACTTACAGGCTCCAGGACTGAGGGTTGAAATCTTTGGGGGGGGTCATTCTGTCTACCACCACCCAAATTTCCTTTGCTGTCAGGCAGATCCAGAATCTATTGTGCCCAGGGCAAGCCCTTTGTACTCAAGAATGCCTTTTATCTGCTAGACCAAGCTCTGGAATTCACCTCCCACCTTGATTCCTTAATCTGACCCATTGTCCTACCAGGAGCTCGGATCTCCTTGTGACACAAACACCTATTTGAGAAGCTGATTCTTGGGTCTATAGCTGTTAGCTGCCTCCCCAGGTGCTTGCTCAGAGGCTGGTGCTGTGCTACAATTGCACAGCACTCCAAAAACTGGCTACTCCAAAAATATCCTCTGTGTAGTGAATTGGTTTCCACCATGCCCTGTCCTACACACAGGATCACTGCTACAAGCAATTGCCAGAATCACACCTCAGCTTCCATCCTCTCCCCACTATGACCCCCAAAGAGACTCTCCCTTGCTATGCAGCTGGTGACAGAAGAGTATGAACAACAATGGGCTGTAACGTTGTGGGTCACCTGCGTAAGGCATAAATCAGGACCAGCTAGGTTTTCTGTTGGAAATCCAGTAAATATTTTTAATGAAATCAGATTTTGTAATTTGTAGGTGTAGGCTATATGTTCTCCTAAATCTTGCTTATTTGGAAACATTTCTCTCCCTCAAAGGAAGAAATATGTTCTAGTTCTCTTTTCTCTAAGCCCAGATAATATAAACAGCACCAAGAATTTATATAATAAAGGTTTTATATTTCCCACCTAACTCCTCATTTTTATTCGGCTCTCAACTCCTACTCAATGCGATTCCCTAAGGGAGTCTAACTTCTTACCCAATTCACATACACAATCCTGAAGCAAAGAATAGCACCAACTCTGTAATAAGAAAAAGGGACAGGAGGGCAAAGAAATCTGACCACACATAACCAAACATGCTCCTTGACACATCTAGTAGGTGGCTAGATAACTGATGTATCTCCCCTGCTTTGTCTTCCATCCCCCCGAGCCATGCATGTTTCCATACAACCAGACCACCCTGAGCCTGTACACACACACAGTGTGAGATAATTTGTAAGTGTTTGTTCTATGGTCCCTTTAAGAAGGGTTTGTTAACTTCATGTAAGTATCCATGAATCAGTCTACAAACTCAGGTGCAAAGAACAACCCCTCTCTTTATATACATCGATCTGATTTCAGATGCCAATGCTAGTTATGCAAGGCTGGTAGAAATGTAACCTCCATCACTTTCGAAGTTTCTAGCCGGATCCCTGGAGCTATCACAGGGTTATGGAAGCTAGCTGTGATTCTGTGATCAGTCCCCGCTGTTGCCATCCACAAGTGGGATCCCATCTGCCTAAATGACCTGTGTAGCCCAGCCAGTGTGGCTCAGTGGTCGAGCATCTACCTATGAACTGGGAGGTCACAGTTTGATTCCCGGTCAGGGCATATGCCTGGGTTGTGCAATCCCCAGTGTGGGGCATGCAGGAGGCAGCTGATCAATGATTCTCTCTCCTCATTGATGCTTCTATCTCTCTCTCCCTCTCCCTTCCTCTCTGAAGTCAATAAAAATATATTTTTTAAAAATAATTAATAAAAATAAATTACCTGTATAGCCACAGTCACTTCTCCCTTGGGTCCTTCAACATCCTCAGATGTTTATTGGAAGCAGTTAATCAGGACCTTCTTATTGGCACAGCACCCTCATCTAACACAACATGCAAATTTGGAAAGCAATAAACCCCGGATGCACTAACAACAATGCGATATCTCTACTCTGGAAGCAAGTCAGTCAGCCACAGGCCTTCTCTGAACAAGGAATGTCAGCATCTGTTATTATCTGTTAGAATAAAGAAAATAAAGGGAGAAGATTGGGCTGAAAAATCATAAATATCTCAAAATGTTATTTAGCGAATCAATGAAAATACAGCCTTTCTCACTCAAACATGAGTGTTCCAATTTATGCTCACATCCAACAGAAAAGAAAAAAAAAAATTAAAGAATTCCTGAAGTCCGGATGAGCCCCTGCCAATTTCAGTGATTCAAGTTTTTCTTCGCATCCTGAGCTAGAAGCGGGGAATCTACGCTATAGCTGCCAGGACAACTCTGCCCTTTGGGAGCCAAACAGGCTCTCTCCCTTCATGAAAAGTCTGCAGGTTATTTTAGCATCAGTGGACAAGAATGTAAAAGAGAAACTAGTTAGGGGTGGGTGTTTTTCTGCTAGTCACTGCAGGGTTGCATTCTTACTCTTCTCCAACAGAATGAATTACTCTTTCTTTTATTTCCACACATTGTGAAATTTGTAGGTACTTTTAGCACTTACTGTATTCTGCCTTCTCTGTGTGTAAATAAGCAAAGACCACACAGGTGAGCACAGGGGAAGGCTAGTTATTCAGAGCTTACATGGCAGGGAGGCAGCCACTATCACTTGCATTTCAGGGAGACTCAAAGGCAGGCAGGGGAGTGGGAGAGCTTTAGTGTGGAGAAAGGGAAGACTCCCTAACCCCCAGCCACATCCCCGCCTCTCTGCAGCCCGGTGGGTGAGAACTCCGCGTACCACACCACTCTAGGCTGAAATGATCCATTTCTGATGTCTGTAATCCCGACTGGCCTGTAAGTCTTTCCACAACAGGGGTCATGCCTCATGATTCATATGTGGATCTCCAGTGTTTAGTGTGTAGCCTTATGCCTAACACATAGCAGGTTCCCAAAAATGTTGGTGGGTCTAGCCCTGGCCAGGTGGCTCAGTTGGTTGGAGCATCGGCCTGTACACCAAAAGATTGCAGGTTTGATCCCTGGTCAGGGCATGTATGGGAGGCAACCAGTCGATGTTCCTCTCTCCCTCTCTCCCTCTCTCCTTCCCTCCCTTCACACTCTCTAAAAACTCAATATGAACATATCCTCGGGTGTGGATTTTAAAAAAAAAAAATGTTGGTGGGAATAAATCAACCCATGAATGATTAAACTAATTAAGGCACCATCCCTCAGTGGTTTAGTCTTCATTTTCCAAATACAAGATTTTTCCTGGGATCCCCACAGAGAGCTGCTGATATGGCGCAGCACCCTCATCTAACACAAAGAACATGGAAATTTGGGGAGCAATAAACCCCGGATGCACTAACAACAATGGTGATGTCTCTACTCCGGGATGGTACATTTAACTTGTGTTTAAATTAAAAGTGAGCGCCTTTGAGTATTTCCCAGTTCTTAGTACAAGGGCTCGTTATCTCAAGCAAAATGCAGTCTCAGATAACAGTGACAATAAAGCTACGTATTGTGTCTATAAGAAAAATGGTTTCAGTGATACCCTGGTTATATTGTCTTTATTGTTCAGAATATCTGAGCCTGAAAATTCAGAAGCAGAATGATTACTATATTGTAGGATCATGAAGAAGGACATCATTAATTTTTAAAATGTGCAGTAAACTCAGTCCTACCATTTTTGCTTTTGTTGTTGTTGTTTTATTTAATTTATTGGAGTGACATTGGTTCACAAAACCATACAGGTTTCAAGTGTACAACTCAACAAAACATCATCTGCATACTGCATCATGGGCCCATTGCCCCAAGCAAAGTCTTTTTCCCTCCCCTTTGCCTACTTCTACATATCTCCCCTACCCCGTTTCCCTGTGGCTGTCATCACACTGTTGTCTGTGTCTATAGGTTATGCGTATATGTTTTTGTTTTTTTGCTTAATCCCTCCTCCTCCTTTCATTCAATCCTCCAACCTCCCCTCCCCTCTGATGGCTGTCAGTCTGTTCCATGTATCCATGCCTCTTTCTATTTTGTTCATCGATTTAGTTCATTAGATTCCACATATAATGAGATCATATGGTATTTGTCTTTCTCTGACTGGCTTATTATGTGAAATAAGCGCTACTGTTGATTGTAACTGTTTAACAGCTCAATTCTCACAGCTCACTGCTCAGTTGGCATTAGGTGTTATCTAAATGCAATGCATGTCATTCAAGAACCTGTAAAAGAAAACAACACGGAACTCTGTTAACCTTGCTGTCATCACAGTGAGATCTCCCACCACCACCTCCCTCTCCACCCTGCCCCTTCCCTCCCCACCCCCACCACCCACCCCCCGCCAAACTCTCCCTTGAAGTTGAAAAGCTGAGGCTAAAAATGATCAAACACCAATTAAGCCATAATGACCTAAGAAGTATGCAAAATGATGACTTGGAAAGGATTGTCTGCTCCTGAAAGATAAATCATGAATCATGCAAGGGAAAGAAATATTAATTCCAGGTTAAAGTATGTGATTTCAGTGTGGCAGACCATAAGCAGGACCGAATTCATCATTGCTTCTTTCTGTTTCTGATTTCTGTCCATGGCACCCCATCTCCCCACACACCAAGACTCAGCACGTGGCATCAGCTTTGGTGCCTTCTCCCTCGCCCTCAGTGTTCGTTTCCACATTGTGCCAACACAGCCTCCCAAATTCCTCTCACTTGTGTCCCCATCCCTTACTTCCTGCTGTCACATCCTACAAACCTATGTTCAGCCTTTGGTAACTCAGGATTATTAAAGTACCTTCTAGCTGGCTTATTGCCTCCAGATTTCCTCCACTGTAGTTCATTTATTAATCCCCATCACTCATAGGCTTGATTCACAGTGGAAAAACTACGAGTGACATTCCATTCTCCAGAGAATAAGTCACTGATGCCTTGCCTGACATTTAAAGCCCTCTACACCTTTGCCCTGACTTACCTTTCTTCACTGACGTTAAAGTGAGCTCTTTCTGTTCCCCAGACACATTCCTACTATCTAAGGTGGGGCTCCCCAGGGGCCCTGACAGGAGGGTACCTCTGCAGGTGACTTAATGGGGAAGCTAGTCAGGGGAGGGAAAATCCCTAACCCAATTATACTGGTTTCTGTGTAAAGACATTTGGACACACCAAGAGACACCAGAGGGGCACACAGAAGAAAGACCACCTGAGGACACTGTGAGAAGGCAGCCCTCTGCAAGCCAAGAAGAGAGTTCTTAGGAGAAACCAAATTTGTGTAAGTCCCTTAGCCCCTCGCCCCGACTTACATGAATCAGCTCTCGTGGCTGCTCTAATTGGAACCACTCATGATTAGGCACCAATGCTGTGTTGTTCAATAGCAAGCCCCATGTGAATAAAGGCAGGACCCACAAGGGGAAATATAAAATGGGTGAGATGGAGTTGAAGGATTTATTAACAGTTTTATTGCCAAAGTTAAGAGCTGTAATCTTTTTCTACTTATTTAGAAATATATTGCTGCACTTTATGAAAATCCAATAACATTCTGGCAGGTATTATGAAGTGGCTGAATAATATTTGCTTAATTAGATTAATTGCCTGCTATAATTACCTAGATACTTTCTTCACTCTTATCTCCCTTCTTTTTTCTCAGCTCTTTCCTTCCAGAGTGTTTACCAGTGGGTGGTACATTCAAGATTGCTGGACACTGGGAGAGTAGGAGAGAGAAAGCAATTGCCAAGACGTTTGTTACCCTAGAGACATTTACCTAAGCTCCTCCCTTCTTTGTACCCCTTGGCCCCTGTGACCCACTTCCAAAGCAGCCAGCATCACCGCTGAGAGAGACATAAGGTTTGCTATGCAGTTGGAAACCAAGGTGGAACTGGTCTGAGGTGGAAGGGATGAGGATAGAAGTTACAGATGTGAAAAAAAAAAAAAAAAGGGAGAAAGTTATAGAAAACTAGAGGCCCGGTGCACAAATTTGTGCATATGTGGGGTCCGGCAAGCCCTGCCCCCTGATCGGGGTATAGGGACCCTTCAGGGCAGTGCCAGTTGGAGGGGGGGGAGAAGGGGCCCAGGCAGTTGACGGGCCAACCCTGCCCCCTGATCGGGGTGGGAGGGCCGATTGGGGGCAAAGCTGGCCAGGGGGGAGGGGGCCGAAGGAGTTTGGTCAGCTGGCCCCTGGTCCCAATCGGGGTGTAGGCAGCCTTCAGGGCAGGGCTGGCTGTGGGGAGGGGCTTCGGGCAGTTGGCTGGCCCTACCCCATGGTTGAACTCTGGGTTAAACTGGTCTAACTCCCAGTCCAGGGGACAATTTGCATATTAGCCCTTTATTATATAGGATGGGGCATAAAGGAGAGGAGATGCTTAGAGTGGAAGAGAAAGAGAAAATAAGAGTGTTGTGGGTTGAACTGTGTTGTCCTCCCCACCACCACCAAAAGCAAAACACACACACATTGAAGTCCTAACCCCCAGTACCTGTGAATAGGACCTTTGTGGGAAATACGGTCTTTGACAATGTAATCAAGTTTAAGATGAGTTCACACTGGAGTAGGGTGGGCCCTAATCCAACTGGTGTCCTAATAAGAAGAGGAGCATTTGGATACAGACAGCCACAGAGAGAAGACAGTCATGTGGAGACAGAGGCAGAGATTGGAATGATGCTGTCCCAAGCCAGGGAACTCCGGGCACTGCCAGAAGCTGGAAGAGGCACGGAAGGGTCCTCCACTAGAGGCTGCAGGAGGAAAATGCTCTTGTCAACACCTTGATTTCAGAGTTCTGGCCTCCATAACTACAAGAGAATACATATCTATCGTTTTTAAGCCATGCAGTTTGTGGTACACTGTTTCAGCAATTCTAGGAAACGAGGACAGTGTAAAGAGCAGAAGGAAGCCTCCAAAAGGGGTGACTGCTATGGTGCCTGATACATTGGGGGTGCTCAGAAAATGTTTGAATTAATAGACTAGAACAGTGATGGCAAACCTATGACACACGTGTCAGCACTGACACGCGTAGCCATTTCTGATGACACGTGGCCGCTGAGGCGGCCGCATGCCAAGGGTGAAACATTTGCTGCTCCTGAGGATGAAACATTTGCAAAATAATGTTTTTTCCTCAAAGTGACACACTACCCAAGTTATGCTCAGTTTTTTGGTGAAGTTTGACACACCAAGCTCAAAAGGTTGCCCATCACTGGACTAGAATGAGAGTTACTTCCATGTACACATGGTACTGAGAGCAGCAGTGAGAGAGGAAATAAAGTGGGGAACCGATATATCTTTCATCCCTTCGCCCTTGGCTAGCTAAGTGCCTTCCAAAACACAAGTGCTTAACAAATGTGTTGATTAACTGAGTAATTCATTTCCCCCATCGCCTAACACTTATTTAGAGATTCTGGGTGCACAGTTCTGCAGTGAGGTAATTTGTTTCTTGGAATTGGAATAGCGATTGGACAGAACAACAGGGCATCTCATCATGGACAGTTTATTTTTTTAATCTCCTCCTGGTGAACAAAGGACTGAGGGGGAGACCAGGAGACAGAAAAAGAGAAGGGGAGAGGACAGAAAAGGAGCAGAATGAGGAGTTCTTTCAGCTGTGAGTGCAGGAGAAGTTGTGGGTGTAGGTTCTGCATGGTTCATCAGTGGAGAAAATGTCACTCGTCACTGTCCTCCTTTGAGAGAGAACTGACCTTATTTGGAAGAATGCTGAGAACCTGGCTCAGCAGGCATAACATTTTCAGGGTGGGGGAAGATACTTTCAATGAAACCAGAGGAGGAATTTGGCTAGTTTGCCTCTTGAAAGAAAGAGAAGTGGTGATGGTGGCAGGGAGAACTAGAGATGGGGAGAGAATGGCTGAGGAGCCAGTAGAAGAGGGTGATGCTGGGATGAGCTGAAGGATAAACACAGTGGTGGGGCAAAATTAAACAAAATTTAAACAAAAGTTTAAACAAAATTAAACTTTTATGCCTAGAAGATTGGTTCAGGTATGTATTGCTCTCCAGCAACCCACCCTAAGTCTGGACTCACCTGGGCGTTTATTTTGGCCCACATGATGTGAACTGGGTCAGAAGACATCTAGGAGCTCAGTGGACATCTCCTTAGGCCAAATCCATAAATTCATTAGCTGTAATTTCCATATCCACATTATCACAGGTAGCTGAAACTACAAACTAGCTGGGTACTCAACTAGACTAGAATGTTCAAGATGGCTCACCTGCATGGCTGGCAGTGGATGCGGGCAGTTAGCTGGGAGTTTGGGTGGGCACATGTCATCTGGAGCTTCTCACATCATGGTGGCCAAGTTCAAGAGGAGATATCCCAAGGACCAGCATTCTGAGAGAGAGGAAGAAGAAGTTGCCAGTCCTCAAAGAAAAGGACTCCAGTTAATGTCCACTGCATTCTATTGGTTGAGCTGTTGTGGGCCAGCCCAGAATCAAAGGGAGGGGAAATGAACTCCACCTCCTAGTGGGGAGAATGGCAAACAACTGGTTGCCCTGTGTAACTAACCACAGGCAGCTGATGGAGCTGGAAAAAATGGGAATGTCTTCCATGCCCATGTTTGCTTTGCTTCAATATAAACTTATCTCTAATCTCTTTGGGGAATGTACATTGTTTAGGAAAGCTTTGTGTGTGTGGACTTTTTAAAAAATCCAAACAAATATTGACTTTTAGCTCTAGATTAATGTGAGATAAAATAAATAGAGCAGGAGTAGATGCAGAAAAATAGAGGCAGAAAAGACCATGAAAACACATGTCCAAATGGACATAAATACGATCTCTAACACTTATAAATAAATACATATATAAAGCAGTATTATCTTAAGTTACACAAATAGTCATTATGAATAAGAAAAATAGAAATATTTAAAATAGGGGATCTTAGCGAGTAGAACTGAACACAGAGGTGGTACAGAAACCATGAATTTTAAATTTTTTAAAAATAAATATTTTATTGATTTTTTACAGAGAGGAAGAGAGGGGGCTAGAGAGCTAGAAACATCGATGAGAGAAACATCGATCAGCTGCCTCTTGCACACCCCCTACTGGGGATGTGCCCGCAACCAAGGTACATGCCCTTGACCGGAATCGAACCTGGGACCCTTGAGTCCGAAGGCCGACGCTCTATCCACTGAGCCAAACCGGTCTCGGCCCCAGCTGCTTTTTTTAAAAAATATATATTTTATTGATTTTTTACAGAGAGGAAGAGAGAGGGATAGAGAGCTAGAAACATTGATGAGAGAGAAACATAGATCAGCTGCCTCCTGCACACTCCCTACTGGGGATGTGCCCGCAACCAAGGTACATGCCCTTGACCGGAACTGAACCTGGGACCTCTCAGTCTGCAGGCCGACGCTCTATCCACTGAGCCAAACCGGTTAGGGTGAATTTTAAATTTTCAAATACTTTACTGATAATATTTTTTAAACAAAATTAAACTTTTATGCCTAGAAGATTGGCAGAGATTAAATATACAGACAAAATCTATTTGGGCAAGGTATTGAGAAATAGGCTTCTGCAAACTGTTGCAGGAAACATAAATGGCTATGACCTTTCTAGAAATGTTTTTGGAATTTGCCTTAAGATAATCATTACCAAAATGTGAAAAATGTTGGCAAAAGATGTTCAGCATTGTTCATAATGATGAAAAATCAAGACACCTAAAGGCCCTAAATTATAGTACAGACAATGTGATAAACTCCAATGAACATAAGTGATTTCTAGATCTAGATTTAAGGAGCTGAAAAGGTGTCTGTGACAAATTATTGAGTAATGATGTTGATTGCAGAACATGCATTACTCTGAGAGAGAGGAAGAAGAAGTTGCCAGTCCTCCATCACTAGGAGGTGGAGTTCATTTCCCCTCCCTTTGATTCTGGGCTGGCCCACAACAGCTCAACCAATAGAATGCAGTGGACATTTTTAAAGAACAAAAATACAACGTAGTAAACTTAAAGATATTACTGGCTTTATTAAATTATTCATGAATTGGGCAGCATCTCATCTAGCAAATAGAAAGGAACTCTGAGGAGCTGTACAAAATGGAAGGTTTTTATAGGCTGAGGAAGTGTGGGACAAGGCAGTTAAAAGAGTGGATTATTTCAGGCAAGGTCACTTTCCTTTAGGGCAGCAATTTTCTTTTTTTCACTGACTTTTAAAGAGAAAAAGGATAGGGAGAGAAACATCGATTTGTTGTTCCAATTATTTATGCATTCATTAGTTGATTTTTGTATGTGCCCTGGCCGAGGATGGAACCCATGACCTTGGTGTATCAGGACAAGACTCTAACCAATTGAAGGGCAGCGATTTTCAACTGGTGTGCAGCACCCACAAGATGCACAGTGGTGTGCCTCAAGAAATTTTAAAACATGCTACCTGACTATTTAGTGAGGGGCACTGACCTCTTTTCCCTTAGATTGTCAATTAAAAAAATGACAACAATCAACACAACAGTAGCCATCCCATGTGAATAAATTCAAAGTATACTTATTTTTTTGGCAAGTCAACAAAAAGAAAAAAAAATATTTTTTTTGGTGTGCTGCAGAATTTTCGTAATTAGAATACCATGAAGAATAACACAAAGTGCGCTTTGGCAAATGCCAAGAGAAAATAAACAGAATGTGTGTCATCATCTGTTTTAAATGAAATTATTCTATCTAATTCTCTTGAATGTTTTTTCCAGAAATAAGAATAACACAATTCTAGGCAGCAAGCCAAAGTTTTCATATAAAGAAGGGAAAAAGGAAAGAGTCATCTACCTGGGGGTGACTTCTAGTAAGAAGAAAATCAGGCAAAAATGTCACTAAGTGCCTTGAAATTGGTTGAGCCATTTTATCAACCTGGGAGAAAACTGAGGTCATTATCACTTTTAATTTTGCTGATGTCTTGCTTGAGCTCTCACCTGCCCTATTTATCAGAAATTTCATTTATCTCCTTCTGGAAAGCTTCCTTATACCTGCCAAAAATCCAAAGTTTAATTACTCAGCCCCAAAGGACCAGGCAGAGGAACTCTAAGTTTTGCAGATCAAGCCCAGCACCATCTTTCTGAGCTACCACTATGCCGATGGATGCCCGGTTGGTTGTTATGGCTCTTGGTTTCAGATACAGGAGTGCCCTACACTTGGATCTTAAGGTTATATCACCTTTAGTTCAACCACATGCTCAGCCTTTTTTTTTTTTTTTCCAGCATGAAACTCTGCCAGACCAGTTAGATATAAGAAGGCAACAAATGCCCTGACTGGTTTGGCTCAGTGGGTAGAGCGTCGGCCTGCGGACTGAAGGGTCCCAGGTTCGATTCCGGTCAGGGGCATGTACCTTGGTTGCGGGCACATGCCCGGTAGGGGGTGTGCAGGAGGCGGCTGATAGATGTTTCTCTCTCATCGATGTTTCTGACTCTCTATCCCTCTCCCTTCCTCTCTGTAAAAAATCAATAAAATATATTTTTTTAAAAAGAAGAAGAAGAAGAAGAAGAAGGCAAGAAATATTTAAAGCTTGTGCTGAGCATAGTTCACCAGCCCGTCCCACTTGAGGCCTAGGTGACCTTTCCCATCAACTGACTTTAGCTGCGTCAAGGCCAGCTTGACTCATCAGAAAAGCCTCAAGAAAGTGGAATCTCAATGGTGAAAGAGTGGAAGGTGAATCTCATACCCTTTTCACACAAATCTACCCACCACCTAACTCAGGGCTTTGGAGCGAAACCTGTTAGGTTTCTGTTAAATTACCATGGGTAATGGTCCCCTAGTCATCTAACCTTTGTATCACTAAAAGGGGTGGTTAAAGTGACTCCCTTACCCACCCTGTCCCACCCCCAAAATCTCTACTCGAAAGAGACTTGCTGCAGAGGCTATACTAGACAAGTGCTAGCAACTTCTCTGCTATGAAATCCTAAATTCTGCCTAACTAGATATCGTATTAAAAAGCTTCCATTTAAACAGAAAAGGAGGGCAGTTGAAGCTGCCTGTATAACTTAAAATTCCATCCTCTGTTCATAATGTGTGCCAAGACCTACCTCCTTGAATCGGCCTTAATAATTCCAGGAACATGTTAGGCACCAAAACAGCTCATGAAAATGATTTCTCCCAAAATAGTAACGGAGTGACCTGAGACCTGCTCTGGAAATTAAGCTTTTTTCTTTCTTATCATTATAGCCAAGCATTCCTATGTGATCTACACCTTACTTTTTAATTAGACATACTTAGTATCTTCCTTTGTATTAATTATGTCAATCTATAGAGAGCTGACCTCAGCTGGATGACTACCATTGAAATACATGAGACATCAGTTGAGAGATGGGGAAGGCATGTGTCTGACACTGTTAAGAAAAAGTCCTTAAAACTTGAAAATAAGGCCAAAAAAAAAGTAGGTTAAGTAGGTGACGTTTTCTTTTACTGTCTTACTGGGTATACTAGTTTAAATAGTACCCCCACCCCAAATGTATGCCCTTCCCAGAACTTCAAAATGTGAATTTATTTGGAAATAGGGCCTTGGCAAAAGTAATTAGTTTAGATGAGGTCACACTGAAGAAAAGTGCACCCTAAATCCAACCGGACTGGTATCCTTGTATTGAAGACAGGGAAACAGACAGACACACAGGAAAGAAATGCCATGTGAACACAGAGGCAGAGATTAGAGTGCTGCGTCTACAAGGCCAGCAACAGCAAAAATTGCCGGCCACCACCGGAAGCTAGGGGAGAAGCATGGAGCAGATCGCCCGCACAGCCTCCAGAGGGCTGTCATTTGCCTGCTGTACTGACTCTTCGGTAAGAGCTCTGTGTCTGTAAAGTCCATGTTAACTTGTAAGCCTTATCCAGCAGAGATGTGAAAAATGTCTGTATGGTAAAAAGAATAATCCTAAAGGCTACAGTTTTATTGCCCTGTAGGTCAGCCTCCGACATGGTGTGGGAGGAAAGGTCTGTGGCTACCGTGGACCACCAGAAAGATGAACAAGTGTGTCCTAGAGCAAATTAAGCCTAATCCATTGCTAGAGGCAAAAATGATAAAACTGAAGCTGTCCTACTTCAGGCATATGTGAGAAGGCAGGGGTCTTTGGATAAAGCAAAGAGGGCTGGACATTGTGGAATGATTCATTCACAGGGGCTCCAGGAGTCAAAGCAGATCCAAGGGCATTAACCAGTTTTATTTCAAACTCAGCAAAGCTATATCAGAATGTCTTTTCTGGAGGTAATACCTATTCCTCTCATTTTATTGAACTAGTTTTATCATCTTTCTAGTTGAATAAAATATTTTTTATGCTAACATCTATGGGAGACATGTTTTCAGCTTTTTGAAAATGATTCTTTAACAGCAACCATAATTGTCAAGGTCAAGACATCCTTGTGAGGTTACCTTATTCAGTGTCTGAATACAGAAAAGAATTCCTTTCTCAGTACACTTGTCGTTGGCTTGTTCAGCCTGTCCTTGAAGACTTTACTTGATGGGGAATTCATGGTTGCTTATTTAAGGTAGCCTGTTCCATTTTACATATTTACTATTAGAAAGTTAGTTCTTAGACTGAGGCAAATCTCCTTCCAACTCGTACCCGTTAGTTTTAATTGTGCTTAATCGAGCACAGAATGTGACTGCCCTTGGGATAGTTAAGATCATACCCGCCTTGGTATTTTCTCCCCCAGGCTAACCATACTTAGATCCCTATGCACACTAGAGTATTCCTCATAGATAGTGGTATTGAATTTGAAAAATCAAATTAAATTCAACACACTTTTTATTTATTTATTTTTATTTTTTTTTATTTTTAGTTTCAACTGTATTAAGCCCCGGGGACATAGAAAGGGAATCAGATACCATTTATATCATAGTGAAAGAAACAATTCTCTGAAAGGAAATTAAAAAGTTAGAAAGATTTTCACAGCTTTGTGGGATCCACGGAGGACCCAAGGGCAGGCATTCGGAATTCTACATCGAGATTAGAGACAGTGCTCCTTGAACTGGGTCCTAAGGGTAAGTGGGAAGCACTCAGGCGGTCAAAGTAGAAAGAAAAAGATATGAACCAAAAAGCCAGGCAAAAGGTAGGTAAACGTATGAACAAAAAGCCAAAGAAAATTTCTTAATCACAAGGTACTAGCATGCCCTTCAAATTCCATGAGAATTACAACAATGTAAGTATAATTTATTTTTTTAAATGATAATTATGGAAGAACAGCTTATTATTAAAAATAGTAGGCAGGTGGGTATTGGTCTGCACGAAGATCATAAAACTTGAGCTAAATAGCAAGAATTTGTCAACCCAAGGAAAAGGAGGATATTAGGAAGATTTTGTATTTTGAAGGAGAAAAACAGAAGTTTGAACAAACAGTAATTAGATGGGAGGCTACCTTGGGTAACGATTCAGAACATTGGGATCTGGTGTCATGTTGCCCAGTGCCAATTCCAGCTCTGCCCTTGATTTATGCATGACCTTGAGCAAGCTGCTTAACATCTCTTAAGATCCAACTTCCTCATCTATAAAATCAATAGTAATAGCACACCCCAAGGGGTCATTAGGGTCATATAAAATAATCCATGAAAGAAAGCATGTATCACATGCCTGACACGAAGCTATCAGTTAAGGGGAACTATTTTACTTCCTCTTCTAACATCATGCTGGTTTCCTCAGTTGTTTCAGGACTTAAAGTTTAGATTCAAATATAACTATATAGGCTCCATAAGCCTGTTTGCTTAATTTATTATAAAACACCTAGTATTGAAAATGCACATTAAAATGAAAATTTATAGAAATACTATATAAAATATAATGTTTTAAGATTAAGCAACTAAAACCATTTAGCATTTCTCTCCAAAATCTTTTATATATTTATACCAAAAAAAATCTACACTTGACAAATATTGATTGACCTACAGTAGTTCTCAAGAGCTCTTGAGAAATCTGGGAATTCTAAAAATAGAGATGATCACAAACCTGCTTGATTCCAGTTCAGGGAACATGCCTGGATTGCAGGTTCGATCCCCAGAAGGGGGCAGGACATGCAGGAGGCATCCAATCAATGATTCTCTCTAATAGATGTTTCTATCTCTCCCTCTCCCTTCCTCTCCTTCTCAAAAATCAACATTTTTTTAAAAAAAGAAAGTAGTTAGCTAATTAAAGGATAGAGTAGATAGCTAACTTGTTGAACTTTGGTGAATCAATGATAATGTAAAATGTTTCTGAAAAAGTAAACAATACATGAATGGGAGGTTTATGTTCTTTAGTATCATTAACTTTAGCTCAAGGGGGGAAAAGTATCTATTCTAACCTGTACTGTGAATTACATTTTCTTCTTAGCTCTTCAGACACCATGATCCATATAATATGCATATATTTTTTTTCTCTTTTATCTTCAACCTCTTTCTCTCTTCTGATTCTTAATTCTCAGCATACAAACAAAATCTTTCATTTGTTACAAATAAAATCCCCCCTTGACACTTTATCCCTTCCAAGTGCCATCAGCTAAAACACACTGATGGCTATCTATCCAACATCCCCTCCTCTCAATAGGACCTCCAAATTGTCAAACATGAACAATCCCCTCCTCATGTGACTTAGGGAAAGAAGACTGCATACAGTAAACCCTGATGATCAAACTCTGTTTATGCCAAACTGTCCACTTGTCCACATCCCCCGAAAGCCTCTTCCTTCTGTATTTGCTGCCCTGTAAGTGGCCCCATTGGTTAAAAATCGATGTGGAAATCATTCCAGGTTTCTCTTTATACTTCACTCCCTACACATAATCAACCACTAAGCATTGTCAACTGTAATTACTAAATATTTCCCAAATTCCCTTCTTTTTATCCCCAAATATTTAATTTCACAAGTAGCCCTTCTCCCGTGCACTACCATAATTATCTGCTTAGAATCTCCCTGCCTCTAATCTTACTCCATTCCAATCCATTGTTTGCATTGCTGCTGGAGTGGTCTTTCTAAAAACATTTCCTGTTTCTTTATCTTTCCATTGTGTTTCATTACCTTTACCCCCTAAAAGCACTGAAAGCTTTAAATTTTGCTTCTTCCTACTTATATCAGTCAGAATAAACTACAATATGCTGCAGTAACAAACAATCCCAAAATATCAGTGGCTCACCCGACAAAAATATGTGTATTTTTCTGTGCTACAGGTCACCATATGTTGGAAGAGAACTGTCCACTTTGGTTTCTCGAGGACCCAAGCTAATGGAGACTTTACATTGACATATGTTTTCAAGATCATCACAGCTGTAGAAATGACATGTGCTACATTCAATCTGACTCTTACATCTTCCATCCAAAAATGACACATGTCTCTTCTGCTCACATTTCATTGGCCAAAACAAGACACATGGGCTATCCCTAACTGCAAAGAGGATGGAGAAAAGTAATCCTACCATGTGTCTGGGAAGCAAAGAGCTAGAAAAATTTGGCAAGTAATACTAATGACCAGTGCATTATCCATTCATACTCACCTGTCTCCAATTCCTCATGCATGGCCTGCACAATAGGCCAACCAAAATGTATTATACATTTTCATGTCTCTATATTTTTGTTCAGTCCAATTCATTTGCTTAGGATACCCTCCGAATTTATCTGATTTTTCAATAACTATTAATCTTTCAAGAACTAACATAGGTATGCTCTCTTTTAGAAAACTATCCCTTCATCTAAAATTTCTCAAACCATCTGTGGTGAAGACATAAGTTTTTATTTCTAGTCCATCCTGGACCAATACTTTTTAAAAGTACAGTAAAAATAAATAACAAGAAACATATAATTTAAACAAAGACACAGAAATACACAAGCCCAAATAATTAATCAATTCCCCAGGCATTATCAAAAAGCTACAAAGTTTCTAATGACTCATAATGTGTGTACTGATTTCATTGCAGATTGCAGACCAGTAAGAAACATTTCATGGATTGGCATGGCCCAGGAACCATGCTTCTGAGTAGTACTGCTCTGACACACTCCTATTTTCCTCCCTTCTTCACTCTTACCTGCTGGGCCTTGGGCACATTCACAAATCCCTAAACAGCTACATACACTGAGTGGCCAGATTATTATGAGCTCTGAACGCATAATAATCTGGCACGGTGCATGAATTCGTGCTTGGGTGGGTCCAGCCAGCCTGGCCAGGGGGCGGGGACATGGGCAGTTGGCCGGCCTGCCTGCTGGTCGAACTCCTGGTGGAGGGGACAATTCGCATATTAGCCTTTTATTATATAGGATATACACTGAGTGGCCATATTATTATGCATTCAGAGATCATAATAATCTGGCCACTCAGTGTATATAAAAGGCTAATATGCAAAGTGACCCCTCCAGAGTTTGACCAAGAGACCGGGAGTTCAATCACTCGTTATGATGTGTGCTGACCACTAGGAGGCCCTGATTGCCAGCCAGGCCTAGGGACCCTACCCATGCAAGAATTTCATTCACCAGGCCTCTAGTTCCTCTATGAGATACTCACTAAGCCTGGTTGCAATTGTTGGTTTATTTGTCTATTTCCTTTATGCTTCTAGGCCTGTATGCCTAAGGGCATGAGCTGTTGAGCTCTGAAACTTTGGTATCCAAAAGAGTGACCAGCAGATAGCTGGCATTCAGAAAAAAAAAAAAATTTTTTTTTTGAATGAATAAAGTAAATAAATAATTAGCCCACCATTTAAGTAAGTCCCATTTAATATAGACAAGGGCATTACTGGAGTTGAATCAACAAAGTAGACAATTTTATTCAAGCTTAAGATTTAAAAGTAAAAGTGATTCATTAAATAACACGTTTTAAATATTTAGGAAATACAATTTGCCATAAGTGACATTGAAAGAAATTGCAGAGAATTTATTTGTGGGAAAAGAGGATTGTGTTTATTATATTTTACTGAAGAGCACAGAAAGGTCAAGGTAAAAAAATGTGGAACTGTTGCAAATAAGTTAGTAGGTAAATACATTTGAATATCTGAGAAGTTTCAATCTGTGGATAAACCATTATTAAAGTATATGATTACCTATAGGATGTAGTACAATGTGGTACAAGTCTTATTACGCTACTAGAGGCCCGGTGCATGAAATTTGTGCATGGGTGGGGTCCCTCAGGGTGGCCTGTGGGGGGCGGCCCCCAGCCTCACAGCCCTGCAGCCCCACCTGGCACCCCATTTGGCCTGGTGCTGCCCGCTCACTGGCACCGCCCCCACCACCACCACTGGTTGCCGTCTATGGGGCGACCTACAGGGCAATCAGGGCCCCGCTTGCACCCGCCTTGACCTGGCACCACCCGCTCACCTGTTCCACCATCTGCTGCAGTCCCATTGGGGCCGGCAGCACCTCCACTGCCGCCTGCTGCCAGCACCACATCGACGATGTGTGCCATGTTCCGCACCGCCCCCTGGTGGTTAGCATACATCATAGCGAGCGGTCGAACTCCCAGTTGGTCAAACTCCCACCTGAGGGGACAATTTGCATATTAGGCTTTTATTATATAGGATTAGCTGCCCACAAATACTTCCTCCACTCACTTCTCAGGTGGCTCCACTCTCTGCCTTATAACTCTCCTATTGGTGGTACCTTGCTTTAGCTGTGGCAGGTATTAAGTGCATGTATGTTACTTGGGGAGTGGGGGATGGGGGGAGGGCAGGCTAAGTGGGTAAGAATGAATGTCTTTCTTCCATCTCAGTAGCGATGTCAAAAGTTGTTGGAAAAAGATGAGCCATTTTGAGCCTTTGGGAAGGAGGTAAGTACTTTCATCTGTTTGCAGATTTTGGTGGGGTGCTTGAAATATTTTGGCTTCTGGGAAGTCTTGGGTCTCTAAAATGTGTACAGCCAGTCCGGTGTGGCTCAGTAGGTGAGTGTTGACCTATGAACCAGATCACAGTTCAATTCCCAGTCAAGGCACATGCCCAGGTTTTGGACTTGGTCCCCAGTAGGGGGTGTGAGGAGGCAGCTGATCAATGATTCTGTCTCATCGATGTTTCTATCTCTCCCTCTTCCTTCCTCTCTGAAATCAATAAAAATATATTTTTAAATGAGAAATAGAGATGATATGTATCTTTAAAGATTAAAAATAAATTAAAAAATTGTGCAAATGGGGTGCACTGCAATTTGTGTGACTAGAGTCCTCCGGAGTGACGCAGGGCACAGCTGTCACAGTGTACATGGCACCCCTTGATGCATCTACTGATGTGATCCCCTTGACCCTGGGAAGAGCGTAAGTATAAGCCGGGGGAGTGGGGGGGGAGAGGCTGATGGGGGGCTGAATTTCCTTCTTGCTTGCCACCCCAGTTAGAAGTTCCAGCCCAGGAACAGTGTGTGCACTGGAGAGCAGCAACAGCCCTCATGGTATGCCAATCAGAGACTAAACAGTGACAGCTGGGCAAGGGACCCACAAAACCTGTCCTCAAAAAATTATGTACACGCCCTCCAAAAGGCTCAAATGGCTCATCTCCCTCCAACAACTCTGACACCTGCTGCTGAGAAAAAGGGACAAGGTATGAGGGGGAAAAGACAATATTTACTATCTTCTCAGTTCCATTTCGCTCCAGCCCAAATATCAACCTCATTAAGCACTTTAGGTTTCTTTATTATTTTCTCAATTACAGTTGACATACAATATTATATTAGATTCAGGTGTACAACATAGAAATTAGACATTTATATAACTTACAAAGTGAACACCCTGATAAGTCTAGTATCCATCTGACACCGTACATAGTTATTACAATACTAAAGGCCTGGTGCACAGATTTGTGCACCCGTGGGGTCCCTCATCCTGGCCTGCGGGGATTGGGCCAAAACCACTCTCTGACATCCCCCGAGGGGTTCAAGATTGCAAGAGGGCACAGGCCAGGCTGAGGGACCCCATCGGTGCACAATCAGGGCCAGGGAGGGGCCATGGAAGGACTCCAGGGCGTGTCCGGCCCATCTTGCCCAGTCCTGATCAGCCAGACCCTAGCAGCAAGCTAACCTACTGGTCGGAGTGTCTGCCCCCCGGTGGTCAGTGTGCGTCATAGCGACTGGTCGAACCGTCAGACACTTAGCATGTTAGGCTTTTATTATATAGGATTACAGACTCTATTCCCTATGCTGGACTTTACATCCTCGTGACTGTTTTTATAACTAACAATTTGTACATCTTAATCCCTTCACCTTTTTCACCCATCCTCCCAAGCCCTCTCCCAACTGTCAACTATCAATTTGTATCTATGAGTTTATTCATTGTTGCATCATTTACAATAGCCAAGATATGGAAGCAACCTAAACTTCCTTCGACAGAGAACATATGGTGCTATATGAAATGGAATATTTATTCTGCCATAAAAAGAATGAAATCTTGCCATTTGCAGCAACAGCAACAAGGGTGGACCTAGAGGGTATTATGCTAAGTGAAATAAGTCAGACAGAGAAAGATAAATACCATATGATTTCACTTGTAGGTGAGATCTAAAAAACAAAAGATCAGGTTCTTTACACCTCCAGCTACATCCCTCAGTTGTACACCCAGTCTTGGCTCCACTAAGAAACGCCCTGACCACTTGACCCTGGACCTCTGAGCCTCTTTTTCTTCGTCTGTAGAATGAGGATAATGATATTCACTTTAAAGAGTTTTTGTGAGAATTTTTAAAATAATATGTGCAAATGGTTTAGCACAGTGCCTGACATATACTCAGTGCTCAAAAAGCCTGCTTTCTGTGTGTCTGGTGACCCCAGGGCTCCTGTCCAAGCCAAGGGGTGAGGGCTAGTACATCAACCAGCAGCAAGGAGATATTCTCTACATCTTATACTTATTAAACCATGAGACTGTGAAAGGCGGGATCAGCACCAGGTTTACCTTTGTATTTTCCACAGAGCCTGTCCCTATGCTTGGCACATACACTGAGTGGCCAGATTATTATGCATGCGTTCAGAGATCATAATAATCTGGCCACTCAGTGTAGTATGTTATCGTTTTGATCCTGGCTGGCTCAGCACTTACAGAACAGAATACCACTCTATTGTTAGGAGATTCTAATTCTAACTCCGGCATTGCCAGTGACATGCAGTGTGACTTTCAGAAATGAACTGTCCTCAGAAAGACATTCTGAATGCCTGCTCTGCGGAGGGCATGGCAACTGCAGGGGGTACAGTTAAGACGGACATGGTCCTTGCCTCTGTGGAGCTCTAATGATGGAGCTAGACTTTATACAATGGTTAGCACATGGTTAGTTTGTTGCAATTGTGATAAGAACTATGAAAGTATAGAGAGAGGAACCTGCGGGTGCTTGGAGAAATAATTCCAAGGGAAGGCTTTTCTGAGAAGTTTACCTTTGAGCAGAGACCTGAAGGATGAATTAGAGTTAGGAAGGAGTCGCGGAGGAGAGCAGGAGGGAATGCTGCAGGTGTATATGAAAAGCTCAGGATGGAAAGGAGCCCACGCTGTGGGACCATAACAGGCCAAGGTGGCTGAGCTTAGGCAACAAAGCTGACAGGGGCATGAGATGGTTCAGGAGCAATAGGCAAGGGGCCAGGGCACGGAGCAGCATCCGGGCCTTCAATCTAAGAGCAATGGAGAGCAGAGGTGTGCCAGCAGGGGCCACAGTGAGAGTGGATCGTCCTGGGATCAGGAAATAAGGAGGGCATTATCTGTAGAAAATTGAAAGACAATAGTAAAACTCAATAGAACTTATATTCACCATGAACTGCTAATTCTAGCAATGTCAATCAGTAGTATACTAGTAAAAATGTTTAGGCATTGGTCCTCTTGGGAAAATAAAGGTATATATGGTCACCGATATAAAGGATATTTAGCACAATATACACATAATGATAAAATGTGCAAATACCTTTTATTGCAAATTCATATAGTTGGTGGATTCTCATGGAATGCTTGTGTTAGTTTTTGCCCAGGGCTTGTACCTGTATCCAGCGGATGCCTGTAATTCAACCAGGCCTGATTTCACAAATGGAATTGCATCTCCATCTGCTCTTTTCCCGAACAACCTTATTGTCATTCAATATATGTGATCTGTTAAACTATTTCTCGACCTTGTACAGATTAAACCCATTAAACTAAACTCTTTTCGTTTCAGCACTAAGCATAACACATGCTAAGTATGATCTACATTATTAACATTTTCTCTATCACCTTCTTAAGTCTATAGAGACAAAGAGCAAAGCAAATCAAAGCTGAGTCATAATGTTTGTCAATTTCCGTGGTGTAAATAATCCCACGGTGGCCCATTGCACTCCACCAATGGGACATCCCTGAATGTGGTTTAGGCAGGCACAGGCAGCACAGCACTGTACGTAGAGCTGAACGTGGAAAGAAGTGGACAGACTTGACAGACATTTAGCAAGCAGAACCTTGGTGGTTTGTCAGGTGCCAAGGGTACACCCATCACTAGCACAGGGAAGAGGAGCAAGAAGTGAAAGCACGCGATTCCTTTCTGGATGTGTTCTACCTGAGATGGTTGTGTGACACAACCACGTGGAGAAGCTGAATAGGAAACTAGATACATGGGCCTGGAGGTCAGAGAAGTAAGGGCCAGACTCATAAATTCGGGACATATTGATTTAAATCTTGGCATTAAATCATGCAGGGGAAAGGTGTGGCGTGCAAGGAATGGGCGGAGACCTTTAACATATGTCATCTGGAGGTCATGGAGAAGCAGATAAGCCAAGGACACGGGGGGAGCAGGAGGGCAGAGTACCGCTATCACCAAAAGAAGTGCGCGTGTTAAGGAGGAAGAATGAATTTCGCTGAGAGGTCAGGTAACCTGAGGAAGGAGAGTGTCCTCTGGATTTGGTAATTGTTGGTGTTACTGGAGGCAGTTTCGGTGGAGTGTGAAACCAAGACGTGAAAGGGAGCTGGGAGACTAGAAGAATGTGGGCAGGCAGCTCTTTCAACAACTTGGGCTGAGAGTAGGAGAGAGGCAGGGTGGCATGGGAACGGTGCGCGAGGTCCGGGAAGGCTGGGGACTGATTCAATGCTGTCGATAACACAGATTCAGTCAAGAAAGAGGTAGAGGTTGATGTTAGCATGGATTCGGTGATACTGGAAAAACTGCGGGGTAGATTGGAATCTGCGCTTTAAAGAGTAGGTTGGTAGGTTTGGAGGTGGAAAGTGGACACAGTTTCTCTTTTTCTTGAAGCAGGAGACAAAGTAATCTGAGAATAGGGGTCATGGCGGGGGGAGGGGGGGGGCAGAGTGGCAATCCTGTTGGGACTGGAAGTTTAGGGCCAAGTGACGATTCGTGAATGAAGACGGATGGCAGATTTCGCCAGAGCAGGGTTCCTGGGTCAGCAGGAGAATGAAGACCCTGGGACCTTGGGTGAGGAGCTGCTATAAACAAAAACAAAAGCCGCAAGGCCTTGGATGGAAGAAGGCAGTTTCCGGTCAGTTCTGAGAGGCAGAAAGTGGAGACACACATTGTAAGTAACTCCTCCCTGACAGTAAGAAGTCTAGAGTTCTGGTGGTTCCGATCCAGCTCCTTTTCCTGCAGGGAGGCTGCAAGAAGCTCGGGAGAAGACAGGAAAGGACGCGGCGCTGGCCGACGACAGGGAACAGCACGCGCCTCCCGTCTCCCGCAGCCCGCCGCACCCGGCCGGGTGGGACCGCCCCTTCCCGCCCCTTCCCGCCCCGGCCCGCCGGGACTCCACTACCACAACTTCGCTCCCTCCTTTCCCGCCCAGTCGTCCAGTCCCTGCGCTTCCTTCGCCGCCGACAGCCCTTCGGGCTTGACGTCCCGGGTGCACCAGCCAATGGGCTGAAGAGGGACGGCTGCAGCGGTGAAAGTGACGGCAGAAGCAGCCAATGGCCGCAAGGAGGGGGCGGACCGAGCAGGAGTGGGAGAGTGAGCGCCCGCACGCGTGGGGAGCTGCGGGAGGTGCGGGCGGCGGGCGGCGCGCGGCGCGGGAGGGGGGCGCGGCGGGGCGGCCCCTCCCCCCTGCCCAGCTCTGGGCGGGCGACCAAAGCGGCGGGAGTTTCCGCGCCTGGGAGGGAGATGCGGCTGCCGCCCGGGCTCCTTGCAGGTAACGCGCGGGGCGGCTCCTGCAGGGCCGAGTGGGGCGGAGCACGCCGCGGGGCGAGCAGAGTTGGGTGCGGAGTGGACGCAGGGTCCCCGCTCCGCGGCGCCCGAAGCTTCGCCCGCCGGCCCGGTCCCCGCGGCGGGTCTGCTGGAGGAGTTGGCTCCGGGACCGCGATTGCGACCGGGGGTCACGGGTTCGCGGGCCCCGGGCGCCCCGGTGTAAGCAGCACGCGGGACAAAGGGCTCGGCGCGGAGGGTGCGCGCTCCCCTTGCCCACGCCCCGCGCGCGTTTCGGCTCCTGAGTTCCCTTCACGCGGTGCCGTGGTCACCCCGCCTGCTCCGGCGGCGCGGGCGCCCCCTCATCGTGGGGGGTACCGGGAGCCTGCGGCACCTGGCCTCGGGGACCCGCGCCTGGCCGCGGCGCCGGCGAGGGCTGAGCGCAGCCTGGCCGCTTGGCCGTCTGCCCGGGGTTAAAGGCGGCTCCCCTGCAGCGCAGCGAGTGATCACTGCTCCTCGGTGGCTGCGGAGCGGAGCGGCTGGGAGCCGCGTGCCACTGCCGGGGGCCACCCCGCCGTCACTCCTTGCGCAGGCTTGGAGTTTGGGGAAGCCGAGCAGGTGGCCCAGCAAAGAAGTGGGAACCTTGGATACTACGGGAGGGAAGCTGCTAAGAGGCGGGGAGCCAGGCAGAATGGAGACATGCCGAAGGCAGGAACTGGGCATTCCAGGTTCTCCGAGGGCCCTGCAGGAGAAGAGGAGGGGGAGACCCACTCAGCTTTCTTGTTGACTCCCCAGGATCCGGCCCTGGCCCAACAGGGCACCCCAGATGTTAGGGTCCACATCATGCCTTAATCTTCTGTTGCCTGCGCACCAAAAGATTAGTCTGTTACAATCTGAGGCAACAGGTGAGGCCCCACAATTAGTTAAAGAAGCACAAATTATTTTCTGATTCAGTATTCTTCCCGTGAGGCTATTTGACCACCTTTTGTGAAATCATATTCAAATATGTGGGGCTAAAGTAGATACCACCAAAGCCATCTGTCATGTTCACAGCTCTGTGGTGCATTTAAAACTGGGAAGTATTTGCTTTCTTCCACGTTAACTTTTGAAATCAAAGACTACTTGATTATCTCCATATTAAATCATGGGATCTTTCTAACTATTCAGTCTGGTTTATGTATCTATCTTAAGTAGTAGGAGTAATTTGTTTAGCTGAAATGTAGACAACAATGAATGGTTGGGGCCTGCATGAGGACCTGTATTGCGTTTGCAGCTGTAATTTGGAGTTGAGCAATAGTTTATCCTTTCCTTGGAAAAGAAAGAAAAGGCAGCAGCAGGTAGCAGCTGGAATTCCCCCAGCACCTGCAGAGAGCATGCGTTCTATCAGGCGGGGAAGCTCCAGGGACCAGCAAGCAGTGAGAGATGCAGAGCCTTTTGTCTCTGGATTGGAAATCTGAGAAGGCCATCAGATGATGAGTCCTGTTGACTGTTGGGTCTCTCTTGACATTCACGCAGAAGCCTATCAAAAAAGATGTCTTTGACCTCAGAGGGCCTCTGTGGCTGACTTCTTATTGATTCCATAATCTGGGCGATTCCCTGGGAGACCCGGAAACAAATGCAATCAAACGGCCTTCCCAGTCCAGGGGCCTGGGATTCTCCTCTGTCTCAGCATGAAAGGATGGGGGCAGGTCCCTTAACTAGGAAAGACAAGGGCCTTGGTACCAATAATTTTCAAAAGAAAGCAGTTGTGTGCCTGTGCTTGCACCCACCTTGAAGAAGGTACTTGTAATGACGGTAACCATCCCTGGGCATTTATTAAAGCCAGTGTTTCTAAGCTCTAGGTGGATGTCCTGGTTAACCCTCCTGACAACCATGTAAGGTCAGCACAGTATCACCCTCACTTTAGAGGTGAGGAAACTGAGGCCCAGAGAGGTTAGGAACTTGCCCAAAATGGAACCCAAGCAGTCTGACCCAAACATGGTTCTGGTAAATGCAAAAGAACGGACCTATTCAGGGTGTGGTGGGAATGGGGACAGATAACACGTGATTTGGGGAGGTAGTTTGATATTGGTTTGGGTGAATTCCAAGGCAGGATGCTCTCGCTGCTGGGAGGTTACTACGCTCTGCAGAGTCCCACAGGAAGTGGACGCTGAGAGGATAGGTGGCATCCTCCAGGCCAGAGGACTAAGTGGCAAGGCTGAGACAGACATTTCTGGCTTTAACATTTTGCCTGTTTGAAAGAAAAGGTAAAAATAAATGTGTATTTTTAACTTGACCCCTTCACAGGTATTGAAGGTCATAGCCTCACCTAGAATCACTTCCCCTCCTCTTTTTGATACCGCTCAGCCCTTTCTGGAATAAGGTATTACCTCAAACCAGTCAGTCTACAACATTCTCTCCTTCCTCTGTCGTCCGTGTGTGAACCACTGACCTGGCCATCTGTGTGCCCTGCCTCGCTATCTCTATTAAACTCCTCTCCCAGATTTTCATCTAACTGGCCTGAGTTCTCAGAATCCCAGTCATGTTTCATGCCCCCCCCCCCCATCCCCCACATACAATGTGATAAGACCAAACCGTGAATATTTATTGATTTTTCTTGATTGGATGCTAAGATGGTAACTAATTTTTTTAATTTTGTAAACTGATTACACGGCTGTAAAAAAGTTATTTCCAATAGGAGGTTGATAAGTATAGGAGTCCATTACATCAGTGTTTCTCACAGATAATCCAGCATCGGAAACTCAGGGGTTTCCGTTTGCTAGGCTGCAGTTGGGCCCAGGAGAATCCGAATGTGTCCCAGGTGACTTTTCTGCCCACCAGAAGTTTGAAAACTGCAACTTAAACTTTCTAATGAGTGCATGCTCTAGAATTGCAGCATAGTGGCTGTCTAACTCTTACTCAAGGTATGTCCACTGTGGAAGCATTCCTAACAGTGCACTGATAAATAATTATATCACTGTTATTTTTCTCGCAGATTTCTAACCAGCATAATGCTGGAGCCGGAGACTGACAGCCTGCAGTTTTCAAAATGGCCGAGCTGGAGGCCGATTTGGAGCACATCATTCCATCCTCTGTCCCTCCTTTCTGGGCTAAGTTAGTCGTGGGATTTGTTTCCCTCCTGTGTTTCGCACGTAGCTATGATGGAGAGTTTGTCTTTGATGACTCTGAAGCTATTGTTAACAATAAGGTTCGTATCTTAATTCCTTCCTGATAAACTTACGTTAACCACTTGCCTATGTCTCAGTAATCATCTAAGTTTGTGTTGAATTATTTTCTATTAAACTTGGGTTAATGCCTGGGCTCCAATTGTACTCTGGATTCCCCATCTCTTTTAGATAGTGTCTCCTGGATTTAGGGCCCCTTTTATTGCTGGCAGCAGGGTCTCCAACCCCTGCCTCCCCTCGGGCTCTACCCTCCCCATATACCCTCTGTGATGTGAGGCCACAGGCCTCCCACATGTACCAGAGATGCTGTTATTCTAAGATTTCAAGGCAAGCGTGTTGTAGGGCATTGCAGACAGAGTATTTCAGGGTTTGTGATAAATCTCCCGAACTCTAGGGCAGAACTGTTCCAGGAAAAAAGAAAATCACACATATGCTGCAGTGATCATCCACCAAAAGGTACATCCTCAGCAGCAGGCAGCGAGCTGGCTTCTTTGTCCTTCGATGATAGCATCAGGACAGCTGCTGACAGCTGCTGGAGGGTGGGGAGCGCTGCAGTTCCTGCTCATTTCGTGTTCAGAGACTCAAATTTGCAGAGTCAGCAAAATCCCAGCACTTCTGCTCACCAGTGGGTGCTACATCGGTCCAGGGAAAGTGCTATCTCTTTCCCTTGCTACCTAGGGATAGGGAAGAAGATATAAGGTTGTGGGAAGGAAAGAAAAAGATTTCAGCGAGCTTAAAGAAAACCAGAACAAGTGAGTCGGAAGCAGGCAAGGGCCTAGAGGAGAAAGACCATGGAAATGGCCCAGGTTAGAGTCCTGTGACAATCTAGTTACTCAGCAGATGTTTTATGTGTATGCCTTCACCAATGAAGAGGGTTTGAAGGAATATACTAGTTTTTCTCTCTAGTAGGTGCAATTGTAGCAACTCTTTGTACCACTGTTTTTTAATGCTCTTAAATTTTTGCAGTCATGGATTCAACCAAATGTGGGAAAATTCATTATCACATTGAAAATATTGGGGAAAATTGTCTGTGGGACAAACATTCTTTTCCAGGAGGGGTGGGAGGAATGACTGTTTTGCATATATTTTATTTTAATGCGTTGCAACTGATTTTCTCTGTTTTGATGGCACAAACGACAGCATTGTTGATGCTTGTTTTTAATTCAAGTTCTTCATTTGTAGTTTTCCTCAATTCACCCAGCAGTTACTGCAGATGTTTCTATTTCAGTTCTCTTTAAAGCCAGGCTTAAAGGAAAAAGAAGGACGTTTGTAGCCCTAAGCAACTATGTATGTCACACTCGTGGCTTAATAGCTATAGAATTCCTAACAAGGATCCGAGGGTATGACTTGACTTTAAAATATTTATTCTTCATTTTATTGAGAGTTTCTTGACTCTTCCACTTTTGTTAAGTGGAAGGTATTTAAGGTGTTAACTTATATGGGGGAGAACTTCGATAAGCAAGGCCGGGACAGCTTGAGCTCTGTCGGATGTAGGATGCCCTGGGGGGTGGCTGTAGTTCTCTTTCCTTCTGGGTGGGGAAAGGCAGATGAAGCCACGTCGAGGCTCTACGGCACATTGTCTTGGCAGTGTTTTCTAGAGCATCACACTGCCCCTCTGTCAGCTTGCTAGCCGTCCCTTTTTTCTTTCGTGTTTCATGAAAGGCTCTTCTCCATTCATTGGCACCGTGCCTACCGTAATGTGCAGCAGGCTGTTACCGGGTGTTATTGGTGTTAAAGGCTGCTTTCCAGATGCGTCCTTGCAGTGTCGAGTTGCCTTCTTTCATTGAGATGATGATTTTCTCTGAGACGTGAAGTTAGCAGGAATTTCAGACATAACACGTCTTTTCCATAAATCCTTATCAGGAAAAATTTGCCTTCCTGTAGCGCGCCCTGCGTGTGTCGGCTACACCTAATCAAATATTTAGAGCTTCGTTGGTGTTTATTTACTGCTCAAGGGGAAGACAAGAGCCTCTGCCCCTTTCACAACCGGACAGGTGCTTCTGGGACAGTGCAAAAGGAGATGGACTCCAGTTTCGGAACTGAGTGGACTCAGTTGGTGGGTGGACTACAGGGCCTTCCAGAAATATCTGACCGACTCAGAGAGGGTGTTGGTACACTCAAGGCCTCTGAAGCTGACACCCAATGGAAGAGAACTGCCGCCTCAGAGTAGGTATCAGGTGACCAACCTTGTATCTCTTGCCTCTTCTCAAGCCTGTCCCTTTGAGCCAGCAAGCCCTTAAGTAGCCAGGACTCACTGAGCTCCACTGTGTGCCATGGACACTGGGGGCTCCCTGGACCAGCCACGATTTGACACACTTCCTCTGTTTGGGGCATTCCCCGCCTTCTGGTTGTCAGACGCTACAAAGACTGTCCAGTTCAGATACAGACACAGGCGTCGGCTCTCCTGTCAGGGGTACCACCTGTTGGAGTGAGGAGCTAGTCTTGCTCAGAGGTGGGGTCTGGAGGCGCCCAGGCAGCCTCAGGGAGGGGCCAGCGGTGGGAATTGTGGGTGTGCTTCTGGCTGCACAGTCCTGACCTGGTTTCCCAGCCCACCTGGGAGTCCGGGAACCTTGCACTAACTTTAAAGCCTTCCCTTTTTGCTCACGTTAATCAGAGTTGATTTTGGTTACTGCACAGTCTTGACTGATAATATCATGCGGTGCTCAGAACATCGTGATTTCTAGTCCCTAAAATATTCCTGTGTAATTATGCTTTAAAGAGAAAATTAATATCCAGTTTTGTTACTCCACAGTAGCCTGTCTGCCTTCCTTCTTGTTGGACACAGTTTAAACAATCTAGTTTCATATTTAAATGTAAAAAAAAAGAAAAAGATGTATTTTTAAGCATCTGTAGTATAGTACCAAATTACTTTAGTAGCAAGATAGGTATAATTTTTTAAATTACTTAGTGATATTTATCTTTAAAAATTATGTGGAAGTTGTTTTTCCTTTAATATTACTATCTGCTTAGCTCCTGACTAAAAATGAGAAACTTAAAAAAAAAATACATGTTTGTCCACACTCATGAGAGAGGGTAATAGTGATCTCATTTAGCTATATGGTCCATTCATTCATTCAGCATAGATTAAGCATCTTCCATGTACCCCCAGCAAACACCAATGTGCCCCAGGCCTCTCAGAGCCCCAGGCCAGCGGGGCAGACAGATAATAGTCACTAGACTATAAATCGCCAGTGTGCCAGGTGCTCTGAGGATGGGTGCAAGATGCCCAGGACCCACAGAAGGGAAATTGCATCAGCTTAGAAAGGTCATAGCTCAATGGCTGAGATAAGAATGGCAGGAGGAGCTGAGTTGTGAAGAGTTGAGGAGTGACCAGCTGGATGGAAACCTGAACATGCAAAGCCTTTGAGTGGATGGTAGCAAGAGCTGTGTGGGGACCAGACGAAGGCCATTAGCAGATCACTGAGTCCAAGAGATGATCCTGCAGAGGCTGGTGGGAGCCAGAGCACCCGGACTGTGGCATCTCTGTCAAAACGTCAGCTTTGTCGGGGGAGAGGAGGAGCTGTAGCATTGTTTTAAGCTGAGGTGGGTAGAGCAACTCGATTTGCATTTTGGAAAGAGCAATGTGGAGAACGTGTCAGAGGGCCCAGGAGACCCGCCAGCAGGCCTGCCTGTGTCCTAGGTGAGTGATGATGGTGGCTCAGCCCAGGTGGTGGAGGCGTTGGAGAATAGAGGTATAGGGAACTTTAAAGAAGGGGACGCGGTGAGGGCTTAGCTCTGGGTTCAGGAGTCATGACTCCTTTGTCCTGAATGTCCTCTGGTTGTGTTCCTGCAGGACCTCCGAGCAGAAACGCCCCTTGGGGACCTGTGGCATCATGACTTCTGGGGCAGTCGGCTGAGCAGCAACACCAGCCACAAGTCCTACAGACCTCTCACCGTCCTGACTTTCAGGTGAGGTATGGCTGTGGGCTGCACGCGAGGGCCACCCACAGCTTGTGCATTATAATATACCAGGTTGCATGTGACAGGATTCCCGGGGTCTAGGAGTCAAGGGAATAGTTCCTAGGGAAGCATAAGCCACTCACCTCTATGGGCTTCCAAGAAGTACGTGATAAT
The DNA here is from genome assembly GCF_027574615.1 of Eptesicus fuscus. Classification (NCBI taxonomy): domain Eukaryota; kingdom Metazoa; phylum Chordata; class Mammalia; order Chiroptera; family Vespertilionidae; genus Eptesicus; species Eptesicus fuscus. The sequence continues at coordinate 65,420,194 of NC_072480.1, read as the reverse complement.
TCTAACTGTTAAGGAGTTGGGTCACAGGAAGACGGAGAGAGCCTGCCTGTGGAAACGTGATTGCAGGGCTTGCTTTGGCAGGAAAGGTGCTAAAAGTGGAACAAAAATACAGAGGTTAGCATGGCCCCTGTCAAGGATGACATGCACATGGGTGAAGTGTCTTATTTTTCACAGCTCTTGGAGGTTGGACCCTGTGCTAGTGCATACCTAGGAAACAATATGAGACAAGGCAACATGTGGCATCACATGAAATTGTCACTTTTTTTCCCACTACAAATAAAAGGCATCCATCTTCCTGCTGTTACCAAGTCAATAGGCAAAAAAAGAAAAAAGTTAAAAACAATCTCACTCTCCCCATTAATCAGGGAGCTGTTTGCATGAAAGAGATTTATTCACCACACAGAGTTTCTATTCATAGCCATTTCTTTGACGCATTAAATACTTGTCTATAGATCTCTCAAAGAAGCATGGAGATGATGAAATGGAACCACTGGTAATGGAAACGCAGTCAGAAATAAGAATCCCTGACAATGAAAAAGTGGTTCATTGTTCAGAAGGCTGGTAGAAAAACTGTAAAGTACTTTTTTTTTTTTTTTTTTTGAATAAGCAAGTTACATGACTATCTTATATCCAGGTTCCTGTGGGGTAGCCATGAGTAATGTGTGATCAATTTTTTTTTTCAGTCTTGCCTTTTTTGCACTTAAAAAATTCCTCTCGCTTTCCCTCTCCACGTATTTTCTGTCCCACTCCTCTGAGATCCCCTTGTCGTCTATTTCCCCCTCTGCAGCTAATTGTTCTTGCCTTCTCTCCAATTTTCTTAGCTTAGCGGCATTGTTTATCTGGGTGTTACTGTAACCAACATTGCACAAAGTCTTTCTCTTCTCCTTTTAATATTTTTACTCACCAGCCTTTTCCTTTAGATGGCTTGCATTTTACTTCAGGTGCTTCTGCGCACCTGGTGTGAGCACCCTTCCTTTGCTACAGGATTAACTACTATTTGTCGGGAGGCTTCCACCCCGTGAGTTTCCACGTGGTCAACATCCTCCTGCACGCCGGCATCTCGGTCCTCATGGTGGATGTCTTCTCGGTGCTGTTTGGCGGCCTGCAGTACACCAGCAGAGGCCGGAGGTTAAACCTGGCCCCCAGGTCATCCTTGCTGGCCGCTCTGCTGTTTGCTGTGCACCCGGTGCACACTGAGTGTGTGAGTATCACCCACCCGCGGCCTCTGCACGTGTGTCGGTGTGTTTCCTAAAGCAGGCTTCCTTTAAATGCTCGTAGGGCTGTGGTGGTGCCCTGCCAGGCGTTTGAGACCATTGAACGCAGGTCCAGCAGGTCTCTCTTACGGAAAAATGCAGAGTCCCCAATTGACGAAGACTTTATAATGGCAGCATGGTTTGCTCGCTGGTGATGCTCTCAGGTTCCCTCCTATACCCACGCTGTGAAGGTATGCATGTTGCATGTTGCCTGGCTTTGGGGTATACAAGCTAGAGGCCAGGATTACCTTTCTCCATTTTCCTGTGTTAGCTGAGAGGTGTATAGTTTGCAAAAGACTTCCTCGTACTGTCGCGATTGTCACAAAAACTCTGTGGGATCAGATGGGGCAGCATCACAGTTTCACTTTACAGAAGAGGAACTGGCCTGGGAGAACAGGTAAAGGACTTCTCCCAGGGCAGTCATGTGGCTGCCGATGTAGGAATAGAACTGGGAACCTGGTTGTCCCAGGTCTGTGCAGAGACGCTGCCGCCATACTCTTGAGTTGAACTAGAAAGTGGGTCCCCAAGTCCTGCTGTGAAATTACTCACGAATTCTCCCCACCTTCCTTCTCCTCTCCTTGGCGCCCCCTGCATTATTCTCTTCCCCTGGACATGTGGTTTGGCAGCTCCTGATGGGCCTGACCCGCTGTCCTGTGGGCCGTGCCTTGATTCCACTGAGCTGCTGCTGAGTATATTTGGTACAAACCATACGGGGTTTTCAGAAACCACGCTACCCCCACCTCCATGGGAACCCTTTGAAAAAGTAAATCATCAATGTTTGCTGAGGTAAAATATTTAATTTTAATCATTCATTCTGTGAGCATGAAGTACCTCATATAAAATACTACATGTACTTTATTACTTCTCCACAACTGATTTCTGCATTCAATGTGTTATTTAAATACCTACACGTTAACCAAGTGCTTTGAGCATCTTGGAATTAAGTTTCAAAATATTGAGCAGAATTCCTGCCTTTAGCGTCTGATTTTATAAATTTTCTTAAACTACCTATTCTTTGGCATTAAGAGGATTGTGGAATTGTTCTTTCAATGTTCTTCTAATATCTACTTTAAAGCTTTAAAAAATTCTCATAATTTTTTACTTCAGCAAATTCAGAGGACTTAATGTATTGGCAAGCTGGGAACTGCTGCAAGCTATACATTGTGTTCAAATTAGAATTTGTTTCTGTCCTAGTTCTCTTTATGGTCTAAGTGTTTGTTGGGATTCAGAAATAGTGTACACATTAATCAGAAATAAGGGAATTTCTGGCAGAAGTACTGATTTGGTACTTATCTGATGTTGTGTGATCTTAAAAGCAAAATCAAACATTTGAATTATTAACCAAAGAAGTTTTTCTAAAACTCTGATTTTAAATATTGAGAAGTTAGTTTATAAACAAGTTTGAAATGCCAACAAGTATAACTGGATGTGCACACACCTCCCCAGATAAATGCCCTCCGGGGATGTTACCACCAAAATTCTACATTTGCGATATTTAAAAATAAGCCCAAAGAAGTCTAGCTTTAGGAGAAAGGGGAGTATCTGAAAAAATTTCTTAATGTCTCCCACCCTTCCATTCTGTGAAAGTCATTCGAATTCATAATGCAAGGAAAAGTTTAGGGTCATTAGAAATTAGCATTCCCAAGACAGATAATTTATATATTCACCTTTCATTGTTTTGACAAATAGTCAGTATTCAGTTTCCTCTTATCTTCATCTCCCTGTTTATTTTCTCCTCTACATGTAACCCAGCTTTAAAGTGAGCATAAAGCAGGACTACCCCAAGGATCAGATGGAGGGAGAGCTCCTCAGCGGGTTCCAGGCCAGGACCGAGGAAGCCGCCCTGTGCTGTGGGCGGGGGCCTGGGCACAGCATCCTCACCTCCCACCCCCGCTGCGCATTGACCTGGGATGAGGATTGAGGATTTGGGAGTAATTGTGCTGCTTCTGTTTACGTTTATTAAGGGAAAGTAGTGGCAGTGTAGGCCCCTCCAGTGTTAGTGCTGTACTAGTAAATGTCCCTATATTAACTTCGATGTGCTTTGTGTCTTGACATGAATATTGAGGATGTTTTTGCACACTGAAAATAAGAACCTGCATTTTCTGTGCCCTGGCTGGGTGACTCGGTTGGAGCATCGTTCCATGCACCAAAGGGTTGTGTGTTCGTTTCCCAGACAGGGCACATACCTAGGTTGTGGGTTCCATCCTTGGGGCGCATGTGGGAGGCAACTGATGGATGTTTCCCCCACATTGGTGTTTCCCTCTCCCTCCCTTCCTCTCTCTATAAAAATCAATAAAAAACATATCCTTGGTTGAGGATTTTTTTAAAAAAAGAGCCTACATTTTCCAGTCTTTGGGGTGATCAGCCATCCACTTTGCTTAAGACTAAGGGGGTTATGGAATAGCCGTAGGCAACCTGAGATCGGTCAGTCACACCCTACAGACTTCCTATCTCATGGTCTCCAGTTGGTAGTAAAATAATTGTAATCCTTTTGGTTGTTGTTTTATTTTATTTTTAAAGTTTTTATTGTTGAAAGTATTACATGTGCTCCCTCTTTCCCCCCATTGACCCCTTCTAGCCCACCCCCGCCCCAGCCCTTCACCACCCTATTATCTGTGTCCATGGGTTATCCATATATGCATACATGTAATCAGTTTTATTTTGCTTTCCAATTCATATGAATGTCTCTTATTTTCAACTATGCCACCCCAAATCACTCTGGGGTATTTGTAGATGGTAAGGGCTCCAACACACTAGTCACCAGAAGAGGGAGGGGAGCTAAGGGAGGAGGTTCCCCAGTTCCTTGTCTCTTTGGAGACCAGGAAGCAGTCCTGGGGGTTCCCTGAGGACACGGTGCAATTGTAAGTTTTCGTTTTCTTCAGAGCATTGATGAAGATGTCAAGTTGCTTGAATTTGGGTATCAGAGAGGGATGCTCAGGCCTCCTTAATCTGCCCATTCAATAAACCCAGAGCTTAACGCTGAAAGAGGTGGGTGGGGAAACATTCCCCTGTCACCTTCTCCTAATTCCTCCCTGCGGCCCCTGTGCACATTGTTCCTAGTGGGGAAAAAAGTGAGCCACCTGCTTTAAGGATTTGGGAGGGTTGTGGGGAGGGGGGATGGTTGGCAGTGATTCCTCTAGAGAACTGTGGGGGAGGAAGAAATTTTAGTCTAGGTTTTTTCAGCTGGTCTAATAATTAAATCAACATGAGACAGATTAACAAGAGAAAATAACCAAATTTAATTACCTATGTATGTATGGGAGCCCCACATACATGAGAAAGTCAGAGATCCCACATACATGAAGATTCAGAGACAGAAAAGGGAAAATGAGGTATAGAAGGCATCCTGCACCAAGGAATGATAGGAGATGCCTTGGGGTATAGGAGAGGGGGAGGGAGAGAAATTTGCAGTCTGATAAGAGCAGATGTTCAGTAATTAGAAGTTTGCCCTGCCCTATAGGTAGTTCATGAAAAGTTATTTCTGGTAATAAGTCATTAAGGGCAAGGCCCCCAATTTAGATTTTTGGATAGTTAAGGGAAGAGCAAAAATTTCTCCTGAGCCCACAGGGTCTCAGCTGCCTTCAGCTCAAAATAGCAGGCCAAAATGGTGCACCGTGGGGAAATTTGTTCTGAACCCCTTCACAATCCTGATATGAATGTTTCAGGTTATTTGTAAGAAAAAAATAGCCTTTGTAAAGAACTTTGCCTGAAAATATGTTATGCAAAAATCAGAAAGGAAGAGTCAAGTCTCTGTACTCATGCCCGTTTCCCAGTTAGATGTGGTGCCTGCTTGGATAGCCTCTTACAATCTTGTCTGTGAAATCTCTTTAATATGTGAAAAATTTACTGTAAGGACTAAATACTCTTCTTACTTTAAAACAATTGCCATAGTGTTTTAAAAGCCGTTTTTCTTTATGTCAAACCATGTAATGTATATTGCGTAAAACTTGGTAGCGTCTTCACCAGCCAGCCAAAGGAAGAATATTTGTTTTAAAAAATAAGTGATGTGTAAAGTTCACATTAGTGAACCTGCATCAAGAGTTCAAGACCAGAATGCATAGTTGCCCTTAGCATTTCATATCTAATCTGTGTAGCGGGAAACTCCTACTAAAAGGTTAGTCTTTTACTGTCCCTAGGTAACAAGTGGTTGGTTGTTTTGGCCCCTGTTCTTGGATTTATCCAAACCGCTTCCTTCCCCTCCACTCCTTTCAAGGAACCTTTTTCTCTGAACCCCCTTCCCAAACCCTCCATGATCTGAGGACCCCTTTTGGATAAGCTCCTCTGGGTTGACTTTGCTTGTTTTATTCTCTCTAAGGAATTAGGGTTCCGGGCCATCCTCAGGCTCTGTAGATAGCCACAGCTGGAAGATGCCCTCCTTTCTCTCCCATCTCTCTCCTGGCGGCAGGCCCACAGGACCAGCTGCTCCATCCCTCACTCACCAAGGTGCTCTGGAGCCCCTGCCTGCCTCACCCTCAGCTGCTGTGTCCTGTTTTCATTCCTTTCTGCTCCTCACATTGACAGAAGCACAATTTGGGATTCATGCGGGAAACTAACCTTTTGCACTCGGATGTCGAGTATGACTCGACACGGTTAGCATCGGTAGCAGGAATCGAGAAAAAAGCAAGCGAGTGCAAAGGGTTAACAGTGAGCCAGGACCTACTGTGTGCTCTGCTCGGTTTCACTGCATTCCTGTTTTACTACATCCCTCATTGAGTGAGCTACAGGCCAGACTGTTCAAGAACTCTCATTGCATATTTACTTCACTCGTGACGTGATTGCACAGTTTAACCCTCTGGCATGCCGGCATAGTCATTCAGACCTGTGGAGCCTTAGTCCTTAGCTTCCTTCTTGGATGTGGGTGGCATTCACAGGTTGGAGTCATCAACCCTTTCAGTCTTCTCAGAGACTTTGGGACACCCCAGGCTGCCACGTGCACCTGCATCGGGAGTTCAAGATCAGAATGTGTAATTGCCCTCAGCTTTCATAGCTAACTAGTGTGGCGGGCAACTCGCAAAAGGCTTTCTTTATAGCTATTGCTTATACACACACTCGTGGTATATATGTAAATATAGTAATTTCATGTTCATTGTATGTTATCTTATTTCCATTTATAGAATAGTCTTTATTCTGTATCTCATATATCATATATGCCCTTTAAGAAAAGGTGAACTTACCAGTCATTAAAGTGATACCTAAAGAATCACTTTGATAAATGTCACATCCAGGCGCTAGTTAGTAAAGAATGCCACATAAACTAGCCCAATACTCATGGGTGGAATTCTGCGTCTTTCATTGCCACGAAACATTTGGAGAACACTAATTGAAGTAATCAGCCTGAAAGAAATGAAACGCGAATTGCATATTGCTTCATTGTCACTAATATAAAGAAGGGAAGGACAGTCGGCAGATGTAGAAAATGGGGGGAGGAATGGTAGAAATGTTATTCTGTTTTTGTCTTGTCGATTGCCTTTGAAGCATTCTTTCCAGATTAACCCACTTCATGTGGTCTGAAGGGAGGAAAAGGTGGCAGAGGCAGCTTTGAGTAATTATTCCTGTCTTTTTCTATCTGCCTGATGACTCTTAACCCTTATTTCCCACCTTCTCTTCATGTTTTGAATCAAATTTTCTTTTTTAAGTATCATTCCCTTTCAGCTGATAGCATTTTCCACGTGACAGTCCACTTTGGAGACATCAGAAGCACAGGTCTCTGCCGCCCTTGGGGACAGGGTGCTAAAGAACAGGGCTTCTGCTGCGTACATGCATCGCTGACTGTGTCCAGCCCACACAATAGCCATCAGTGGATTCAAAGCAATCCGACTTTCTCTTAGAAACAGTTAACTCAAGTCCTAGACCAAAAGCATAAGAAAACCAATCTACACTAATAAAAGAGTAAGATGCAAATTGACCATACCTTTGTGACACCCACCAGCCAATCAGGAGTGAGTATGCAAATTAACCCAACAAATCTGGCAGGTTAATTTGCATATGCCGGTGCTGAGCGGCCAGGGGCGGGGCAGCAGGTGTTCCACACAGCCCCAGCCACTCCGGGCCTCTGGGCAGCGTGGGAAGGCGGAAAGACGGCTCCAGGCCGGAGCGAAGGTGGTGCCAGCAGTGAGGAGAAGGAAGGCCTGTTCTTGCATGAATCTTTGTGCATCGGGCCTCTAGTTCTAAGATAAGACCACAGGCTGTTGCAGGTACGCAGATTATTTTAATAGAGATGGCAGAGTCTAATAAGGTTTTTGTTTTCTATTTCTAAGGAATTTGTATTTCCTAGGTTTAGGATTTGTCAAAAAAGAATTTTTTCTAATGTAAATTTCTTTTTCTTCCCCTTCTTTTAAGGTTGCTGGTGTTGTGGGCCGTGCAGACCTCCTGGGTGCCCTGTTCTTTCTGTTATCCTTCCTGGGCTACTGTAGAGCGTTTAGAGAAAGTAAGCGTGATGTTTGTCTTCTTAATTTTGAGATGGGAAATTATTTGCTTATATAAGGTCATCCCTTTGAGGGAATGTGGGGAAAAGGTGTATGCCCTCTGTAGGTGTCTTGTTTCACTCCATTGCTTTTTTAATAACTCAGAGTTTGTACATCAGTCGTCACACAGGAGCAGCCTGCTGTGCGGCGAGACCAAGAGCTTCTGCCCTAGGCACTGAAGCAGTTGTGATTGATTTTTGTGATTTTATTTCCAGCAAAATTGTAGGAGAAAAAATGCTTTTGGTTCTTTTTTATTAAAACCTCATGGAAGGGAAAAAAAAAATAGAAAAATGCTGAAATGGATAGCTATGCACCTGGAGTGTGAGGTTCTTTTTTTTTTCATTGGAGCATTATTAATACTTACAAAGTCTGTTGACTTTTCTCAAAGACAACTCTAAAGTTTCAGGAAGTACCATTTTATTAATTTTAACATATCTTCCTTTAAAGTAACTACTTTCTATTCTGAGTAGATTTCAAAGACATCAGAAGTGCTTTTTGAAGGAAGTATTAAATGTTGATAGTTTTAACATATGTCGGGCACATTATTTAGGAGGTATAATAAAACCTCCCTTTAATTCTAAAGATTGTTCTTATGAAATAATGGAAAAATTATCAGGACACTAAAAATTCTATCAAGTGAATTGATACATTTATTAGTCTCCTTTAATTGAATATTCTCACAGAATGGTGAAAAAATAAAGACATTGTATATTGTTTTCCTGGGTCCTTTTACAAATCTTTTTTCTGTTCCAATTTATATACATATATTTTCTGATATATGTGTCTGTTTTTAATTCATATGTAAATTATAAAATTATATCTGAGAGCCATTCAGACAAAAGAGAAATTTTTTTTTTTAATAAAGCCTTTGGAAATGTAATACCACAGGTAAAAGTGCTTAATGTGTGATGCGTTTTCAATTAATACTTTGATTCATGAAAAATTAGTCAAGCATGTTTCAGTATTAATGGAACTATCTTAACTCTTAACAGCAACATAACCTTTCTTTTTTCAGTTCAGGAGCATTCTTTTCACATTTATGACATTTTTACTTTAAAATTGGAAGGAGACTTTATAAAGAGATTTGTTATAGGCCTTTCATGTTAAGGATGCAGATGTTTTCGAGAAAGCTAACCTGGGAATATTTAGTGTGTGCACTCCAACAACAGTGGTTGATGTGGCTTCGGCGGAAACCCTTTTAGGAATATGAATAGGTTTTCATTTGGTTGAAGCGACTTAGAACAGTTAGGAGACAGATGGATGGGTAAGGAAGCCTTTGAAGAAGCCTTCCTGATGGCCTCGTGTCTACAGGAAGGCCCGACCTTCCCGGGCTTTGGTGTTCTGTTCACTTGAACCCTCCTTAGGAAAAGGAAAGAGTGGATTAAATGGAGCCTTTGGACCCACCTCCAGACGGGTGTGGCCCCTCGCAGTCACCGACAGCTTCTTTAGTCTTTGGAAAATAGAAATCTGTAGGAGGTTGTCCCTCTACAGGCATCCAGGCCTCAGGGTCTTGACCCTGGAAGTTATTTTTGGCCACAGACTTTTGCTTCCTTTCTGTCCTCTGACTGTGGCCTCTTGCCCACGCAGGCATTGAGTTAAACTGTCTCAGAATGATTTCTTCTTGGACGTTTAAAGTGGGCTGGGTGCTCAAGCTGCACTCTCCATCCTTGTGAGTTGGTTTTCGCTGCTGCTTTCAGTTCCCACCCATTGTTTTCACAGACGGTGCTGGAATGATTCAAATCTGCCTCCCAAGCTTGTTGCGGGTCTGGAGGTGCAGAACAACGGGGACTCTGGAGAGAGGAACTTACACTCAGTTACTAGCTTATTTGGAGGAAGTCCTGTGTCCTACACACAAGGCAGTTCTCTGTCCCCTCCCCAAGAAGGTTCTGTGTCCTGAGCCCCACCCGCTGTAACCTCAGGATTGAGCAGACCAGATGCCCAGCCCTGTCCCTTGCTCTACTCAGGCGGCACCACTGGAACAGCCCCTCCACGCTGCCGGCCGCTGCCCTGTCCTCTCCTGTCCGCAGCTCCCAAACCCCTCTTTGTCTCAGCGCTGATGAAGTTGGGTGGAGCCTTTCCTCGTCTCTGTTGACACAGGCGCTGTGTGTTCAGCCTCTCTTCTGTGTGTCAGATCCTCCGTACTCCTTTTTAAACGTGCTAAAATAGAAACTACTTCTGCCCTGGCCGGCGTGGCTCAGTGGTTAGAGCGTTGGCCTGCACACCAGAGGGTCTTGGGTTCCATTTCTAGTCAAGGGCAAGTACCTGGGTTGCAGGTTCCATCCCTGGCCCTGGTGTTTGGGAGGCAACCAATCGATTTTCTCTCTCTCGCCCCCTTCCCCCGCCTTTCCACTCTCCAAAAGTCCATGGGGAAAAATATTCTCAGGTGAGGATTTTAAAAAAACACAGCTTTTTTGTTTATAGAGAATTAACTTTCTGGGATAATTTTTAAACATCATGTTAATGTCCAACTTCACAAATATGATGGCCGAGTCTTGTTTAAGAGGAGCAAACTTTTCACAAACTAGTAATAGCTTTACAGAGGAGAAACAGTGAGAGCTCCGTGCAAAAATAATTCTGGTTAAGGAATTCATGATGAGACACTTCTGGTTCTGTTCTAAAATGGCACACAGGATTATCAGGGTTGGTCATTCATTCTTTCACCAACAATGAATCAAACAGGAGGGCATCCTTTGTAGCAGGCCCTGGGTCAGGCACACAAAAACTAGAAGGACACAGCCCTGCCCTTGAAGGACGTAGAGCCTGGCATAGTTTGACTAAAATAAAGCTTCCATTATTCAGATTGCTCAGGGAACAGAATATTCTGGTTTCCCATACTACCCTGTCAACTTTTTCCTCCCTGTAGCCTCCTCACCGCAGGTACTCAGTAGGTATCCCCTTCTTTTCGTGGTGTGTTTATGCAGAATTGATGACTGTGACCTCTGTACTGCTAATTTCTTTGTTTGCCCTGGGATGTACAATTTATTATTTTATTGAGATATAATTGACCTATAACGTTGTATTCGTTTTAGGTGTACATCATAATGCTTTGATATATGTATATATTACAAAATGTTCACCATAATAAGTCTAGTTGATATCCATTACCCCACATAGCTATACCTTTTTTTTTTTATATAAGAACTTTTAAGATTTACTCTCTTAGCAACTTTCAGATATACAATACAGTATTAACTGCCGTCACCATGGTGTACATTACACCCCAGGACTTATCTATAATAATAAAAGGGTAATATGCTAATTAGACCGACATCCTTCCGGACAAAGCCAGGGCCGGAGGGAAGCCAGCCCAGGTCCCAGGTGCCTGTTGGTGGCCAGAGGGAGGTTGCCTGGGTCCTGGGTGCCAGAGGGAAGCTGGTGCCGGTAGCTGGGGGAAGGAAGGCCTACTCTTGCATGAATTTTCGTCATCGGGCCTCTAGTTTATTTTATAACTGGCTGTTTGTACCTTTTCACCACCTTCATCCACCCCATCTCCCACCCCACCTCTGGCAACTACTACTCTGTTCTCTCTATGAGTTTGGTGTGTATGTTTTTTTAGACCCCCTCATAAAAGTGAGATCATACAGTATTTGCTTTTCTCTGTCTGACTTATTTCAGTTAGCATAATGCCTTTCAAGGTCTGTTGAGTTGCAAATGACAAGATTTCCTTTTTTATGGCTAGATAATATTCCATTGTGCACATGTGCCACATTTTCTTTATGCATGGTCTGTCAATGGACACTTAGATTATTTCCATATCTTGACGATTGTAAATAATACTGCGGTGAACATGGTGCATGTGTCCTCTCGAGATAGTGATTTTGTTTCCTTTGGGTAAATACCATGAAGTACAATTGCTGGATCATATGGTAATTCATTTTATATTACTAATTTTTTTCATTTACTCTCTATTAAATTTCTTGATACTAATGGACATTGGGTGTGTATATTTTCATCTGGACTTTGAGATATCTCAAACAATAGTCACACATTTTTATTTTCCCCCATCGAGTCAGTGTGGACTGTAAAAAACACTGGGGGAGGAGGGGGGGATAAACACGTCATGGCAATGAGGAATCCTTGGGCCAATTGCTCGTGTTGTCCACATGTTTGCAAGTATTCCACTGGGACCCAAAGCTCTTCTGTGGTGGAAGGTCAGCCCAGCATTTATTGAATACAAATACTAATGCTATTTATGATTTAAATTTATGTTTAAAGTGACCTGGTCTTTGTTCTTCTTGGAACTGAACATAAATTCAAAGAAAGGTCTAACATTAGTTGCATATAAACTTGAAGTTCAAGAAAGGTTTTTGCAGAGAAACAGATTTAATATTTTTTTATAAGGAAACAAAATATTGAGTACTCTAAAATTAATGATGGAACTAGTTCAAAAGCTCTTTCAGAGGATATATATTTTTTTGATAACCTCATTAGCTTTCTTTATAGATGCGATGTCTGTATTATAAACCTTGGGACAATTTTTAACTGCCTGAGTTTAACAACAAGCCATTCTGTACTAACCTCCAGAATCCTGGGGTTTTTATAAAATGAAAAAAATCTGCACACATAACATTTGCCCTTTTGTGGGTGTGTGCTTAAATTGAGTATCTCTAAGCAAGATCTTTTGAAACAGAATCCTTTTTCAAAAAAAAAAAAAAAAAGAAGTTTCCTTATAAAGGAAGCATACATTTTCTCATAAAAAGAAAAAACACTAAGTCAGATGAAGTCGATGGTGCACTAGTTACTATTTCTGAATGCCCAAAACAAAAAGTTTTATTCTTATGATATGACATCTTTTCAATATTTATCTCTCTCTTAAAACCTCATACTTCGAAAAAAAAAAAAAAACCCCTCATACTTCGGATTGGGAACATAATCTCTCTGCGTGATAAACTTGCTAGAATGACCAAAACAATTTTTCAAAATTGATACCTTAAAATACATGTTTCATGGAAGTGAGAACTATGAAGAGAAATTTAATCAGTCTCACTTATAGTGGGGAGGAGGGAATCTTTTCGGGGGTGGGGGGCAATGAATTTGCTACATAACTAGAACAACCATTTTAAATTCTAATCCATTGTAAAAGACCAGATCTTAAATCTCAGTTGTTTTAAATTCTTAAACTTTATTTGCTAATTGCTTTCCTTATCATAGTTCAGGCAGCTGAAATAGAGTAACTCTAACTCTTGAGCTATCATTTCCTCATATTTTTGTTCTGATTTAAGACATCTCTTTTTCTTTGACTTAGAATCGTGCTAGCTTTAAAAAAAAAAAATAGGTCAGTTGAGTAAGTCACATAGTGTAGGCCTCTTGTTTTTGGATTTGGGGTCCTTGCCAACTGAATTGTGACAGCAGTATTCATGTGTGTTCTCTTTCCTCGGCCCTCGTGTTCCTTTGGTTTCTGCATGTCTCGATTTCCCCGGAATGGCCCTGTATTTTAGCACGGCAGTGCCTGTCTTCTTTCATTCTCTGGGGGGAAGCACTGCTTAGTTGGCTCCAACTTTTGGACAGAGAATCTGATGCTCATTGTGTCGCTCTGGCAAAGAGAGTCGGGGCCACCTGTCAGGGTGGCGTGGTTCCCACACGCAACACGACGTGCCAGTTTCAAGGCGGCGGAGATGCCAGGCATTGAGTGGTGAAGAGGGTAGCTGGTATAATGCGATGCTTTTTCTGAAAGATCTTCCCACTGGAAAATAGTGCCAAATCCGAGGCACGTGCTTCATTAAATGGATCACATCTGTTGGCACTTGTGGGTGTTAGCACTGACAAGTATCTTTCCATTAGTGAGTGCATTTTTGTGTTCCGCCCCCTCCCCCCCGCCCCGTGCTCCCTGTACTTCATTAATCTTTGCCTCCATTTACCTAAGTGGTTGAATTATCTTAGATGGTAGAGACATATACAGAAACAAGGAAAATGTTTTCTAGGCCTGTCTCTATTAAATTCTGGATCATAAACTGTTGATGTTTCCTATGCTGCATGATTATCTTAGAGCAAGTTGTCTTCTTAAGTGATGGGAGATGTCTCGTGGTGTAAAAAGAGCTTGTGGTTTTTTTCTCTTCTCCTGGGTACTAAAACTGTAGCAGACTGAATGGAGGTGAGATGGAGAATGCTGTCAAGCAATGCACCAGTTAGAATTCCCTATTTGGGGGAGATTTATTTTAATAAAAATATTCATAAATGCAACTACTGGAGACCACATCTGCCTCTCAGGATTTATTTTTACTGTTTTTACAGTTACTTCCAAATTTAAAATTAAAATAGTCCATTTTTCTTATGCCTTTTTAATATTCCTTATCTAATTTTTTTAAATTGATTTTTTTTAAAAAGAATCACACAATGAAGAATTTAATTTTCCATTGTGAAGAGTTTCAAAGACTAAATTAAAAGTGGAAAGACTTGACTTTGGGCTGTATTCGTTTACATTAAACAAATTGTTAACTTTTTGATATTAAATTACCAAAACGTTAAACTGCTTAACAAATATAATTAAATAAGACTTCCGGTAGACATGAAAATAAATGAAAGTACTGATTGGACAGATATTTATGGAGTGCCAACCATACACAAGGTGGCCTACCACTATCTGTTTCAATTGTTTTATTAAAATGCTCAAGTTTGGTTTGCATTAGTCACTAAATAAGAACATAGTCACAAAAACAGTCCAAATTCATCAAGATTATGCTGTATATTGACAATTAGTCACCTTGTATATTAGCATTCATCACTTTGACAAATAAAGACTCAAACAAAATCTTACTTTGGGGAAATCCCTGGGTAAAACGATACCACAGCAGGTTGTATTGCCAGAAGTCCACTAGGCTGGGTGGTCCTCAAACTCAGGACCAGCTTCCCAGTAGATTGTTTAATCTTTATGTGTCCTTTCTTGTTCACCGCCTTACTGGAAACACTTGCCATGGGTTATCATGCACATACCTGCCACACATCTGTAAAGAGACCCTTTTGACTTATATAACATAGTTGATAAATATTACTTAAGTTTCCAGTTCAGATTCTGGAAAAACTGAAGTGCATGTGAATGCTTAGTCTTACGACTCCTGATAAAATATCAAATGGCTAATCTGGGGGGCAAAGAGTTGGATTCAAATAGGCAAAATCATTTCACATGTCCTGTTTTCAAAGGCAGGCTTGGAATACAGACATAGCCCTGTGCCAGTCATTTCATCTCTGAGCTGGTCTTTGATCACCTGATGTGGACAGTGCTGTGCAGTAGAAAGGCATGAGCCATACATGTAATTTAAAAGTTTGTGCTGGTCACATTATAAAAAGAAATAGGTGAGATGAATTTGAACAATACATTTTATTTAGCCCAATGACTGATTTCAACATGTAATCAGTGTAAAAGTTTTATGAAATATTTTACAGACTTTTTTATACTGAGCTCTTCAGTATCAGGTGAGTGTTTTACAGCTAAAACACGTCAGTAGTAACCAGGTGAATTTCAGGCGCTCATTAACGCTAATGCCCATGCTTCTGGGCAGCGGTGGTCTAAGTGGTTTTCTGAATGTGAAGCCATCACTGGTTTATAACTGAACACTGAAATTCTGTCTTTGATCTGATATTGTCACTGTTGAGATGTGACCTCAATATTTAATAATCACTGAAATTGAAGAAACATCCAGAAAGAGACAGTTGTCTGCATATTTTCACTCTAAGAAAGAATATGCTAACAGCCAAAAGTTTAAAAAAGGGAATGGGCTGTTACCATACAAAGTTAATACCCACCCATCTCCAAGTTACTGAAGGGAAGGCCAGGTGGCCCCCTGCTGGAAGCATTATGGAAAGGAGTCCAACATTTCCATCACTGCAAAACCTCGAAGAAGTACTGCTCCAACTTTTACTTCCTACGTTGTGGTTTTGTGATTTGTGGGCTTATTGCCCCTTTCGGTAGATAGTGAACAGCTATTTCATTCATTGACCACTTGTTGCCTGTTCAGGGGCAGGCAAGCTTTAGCTCAATCAGGATCACCTGGAGGCCTGGTTAAAAGGCCAGTTGCTAGGCTCCACCCTCCCGTTTCTGATTCTGCAGATCTGGGTGGGGCCTGAGCATCTGTTTCGAACAGGATCCAAGGGCAGGTCCATGGACCACACATTGTGAGTAGCACTGGTTTAGGGCAAAGATCCCATTTCTTTTCCCCTGTCTCCAGGACATTTGTCAAAATCTGAGATGTTTTGTTTGTCACAGCTGAAGGCTGGGAATGTTACTGGCATCTAATGGGGAGAACTAGGAGTCCTACTAAACATCCTGCAATGCACAGGGTAGCCTGCACAAGGAATTAACCAGCCCAAATAGTAGTGCTGAGGTTGGGAGACCCCTGTCTTGGGGAAAATGAAGAAAATCAAGTATTTGTAATAAACTGTGTGAAGAATGAAGGGATAGGTTGTGGTAAGGGCAGTGTAGAATGCTGCAGCTGATGTAGGGTGTCAACCAGGGGCACAGAGGTACAGATGCTGCTCTCAGGGGCACCAGACATGCACACAGTAGGCCCATTTGCTGTTTTAACTGTGGAGTAAAACTGGTGAATTGAGAAAGGACGCTACCTGGGAGGGCATGGATGAGGTTTCACAGCGTAAGTGACATTTGACAGCTATATAAAATGGCTTGGGTTTTGCCAGGGGCATTGTAGCCAAGGAGAACTGATCATGGGGGCCCCCAAAAAGCTAGAGAGGTTTTATGTGGCCAGGTCACAAAGCCTTAAATGCCATTATTCTCAGGAGGGTCACCTTCATCCAGTAGGCACTAGGATAAAGGCTTAAAACAAGAGTGTTCAATGAGGCTTTGCTGCTGGTCCGTTGGCCTTGTGGAGAACCTTAAAAGTGCCTCAGCTATACTAGTCAGATAAGATTGTTTTCTATTATATCTATTCTGCCTCTTTGTACATTAAGCCTGGAAATTTTATATACAGAGATTCTGAAGAAAAGATGGAAAGTTCAGAAAATATTAGCCCATGCATCCTTTCTGCTTGATTCCCGAATGTCTCCTGCTACTGGAGCCTGTTTGTGAATGAGAACATTTCTCAATGAGCCGACAGGGCCTCCAGCAGCCTGCCAATGCCAGAGTGGGTGTCGGTCACTCGAGGGTTAGTCCTGCTCGCAGTTCGCTCAGCTGGGTGGAGACCCTCCTCGTCTAGACACTGGAATGTGTGCGGCTAGGAGGGCCTCCCACTCCAGAGCCCATGGCTGTTCCTGGACAGGAAGCCTGGGTATCCGTTAGGACTTCCGTCCTGGGGCTTTGCTGATTGGGTCTTAAACATTCACAGGACTTCTTAATATCACTTCACTCAGAATCTACATCATGACACACACCCATGCCAAATACACTTGGGTTGGTTTTAGTATCTCTCTTCTCTCTCTCCTTCCTCCTTCCCTCTCTCCCCACACACTTAATTGTTGGTTTCATGATCAAGCAGTTTAATGAAAACCAAAGTGTATCTTTTCACTGCATGATGAGCTGGGCACATTTTTCTTTTTTTCTTTTTTTATATATTTTATTGATTTTTTACAGAGAGGAAGGGAGAGGGATAGAAAGCTAGAAACATCGATGAGAGAGAAACATCGACCAGCTGCCTCCTGCACACCCACTACCGGGGATGTGCCCGCAACCAAGGTACATGCCCTTGACCGGAATCGAACCTGGGACCTTTCAGTCCGCAGGCCGATGCTCTATCCACTGAGCCAAACCGGTTTTGGCTGGGCACATTTTTCTGACCAGGTGATGAGCAGCTGCGGCCGGAACCACTGCCTCATGGCCCCCTGAAAATCCGCCTCCCTGGAACCGGGGCAGGTTTGCTGATTCATGTGCAGCAAACGTGTATTGAATGCTTTTTGTGGCCCCACTCTATACCAAGTGGTTTTTTTAGATGTATGGTTTTTAATGCATGCACACAGTTAAGAAAATTTTAAAGATAAGAAAAGGTTATACTATGAAAAGTAAGACTTCCTCCTCTACCCAAATTTTCCTACTTAAAATTATTCAATATAGTTGGTTTCTTGTGTGTTTTCCAGAGATATGTTTTGCATTTGCAAGCATATTTATGTAATTTTTAACATGGGTGTCCAGATATTTCTATCTAAAATTTCCCTCTCAAATGAGGAATATACAGTTAATGTTGCCCCCATTTTATAGGTGATGTCACTGAGACGGTGAGTATAAGTAACTTGCTCCGGGTCACATAGTAGATGCAGAGCTGGAATTTAGACCAGAAGCTCTGGTTTTAAGCAAAACTAAACCAAGATTCAAGGACACACAGGCAAGCTAACCTCGTCCTCCACGCAGGTTCATTTTGCCCCACCGCAACGCTGTGTCTTTTTAGGTGTTTGTTCACTGTCTGTCTAGATGAGGAGGTGAAGGCCTCAGCAAGGAAGAATAGAGATGACCACCACCCTTATCCTCTCCTCTCCTTCCAAGCAGTTCAGCTCTGGCCCCCAGATTGCAGATGCCACCCACCAAACAGTGTCTAGCCAGGCACACCCTCCTCAGAAGGCAATTTAGGGACCAGGGCTTATTACTCAAGCTCAGCCCCACTCAAGCTTCCTACTGCAGCCTTCGCATTTCTGGTGATGTTTTTTCTTCCTGGTGATGCCCGAGTTCCCATGCAGGATGGCAGCCCAGGCTGACCTGTGCCTTTATCTGCCCCGGGTGCGAGGTGGGTGCCAGCCCTCAGTCAGTGGTCCTGCGTTGTCACAGGTCTGAGCCATTCCACACCCCCTAATGCTCAGAGCCCAGACTTCCAGCGCAGCAGTAGCAGAGACTCAGAGCTGCTCAGGCATTCCCATCACTCCTGCCGTTGACAGCAGCTGTGACTGCTGAGGCCCTTATGCATCCAGGTGCAGTGCTCCCGCTCTCAGTGGGAGTTCTCAACATAACTTGTCAGAATGGCCTATTAGGTGATCAGTAGGTTGGGGAGAAGGAACTTACCCCATGGGGACTGTGAGATGAGAGTCTTTGTGGCCAGGACTTTGTTACAATGCCTCCCAAAGGCTCTGGGCACCTGCTAGGGTTCACCTTGAGAGGGGACGTGTGTACATTTAGAGGGTGTCGCCTCATCAGGAATTCAGGGGTCTAACACACACAGCGACAGAGAAATGCTGTCAGAGACCAAACTCCGGTTTTAAATTGTGGCAATTTGAGGTGCATGCTTCGAATTTTTGTTCCTAGTGCTAATAAAACCGAGCTGGGTTGCATGGCTTTTATGTTTGTCATTTCTCTCAATTGGCAGGTAACAAGGAAGGGACCCATTCTACATTCTGGGTGTTGCTGAGCATCCTTCTGGGCGCTGTGGCCATGCTGTGCAAGGAGCAGGGGATCACTGTGCTGGTAAGACCTGCTCTGAACGCACCCTTCCCCCTCCTGTAGAGACAGAGCGAGCCGGCCCTGCCTGTGTGACCTCCTCTATTGCACCCCATTGCCGGCCTACAGTGGTAGACATTTCTGGACCAATTACTTGTGCTCTCACAATCCTGGTGTTGCATCAGGGAATGAACTGTCTCAGCTGACGATCATTAGCGACTGGTGGGAATGGAGAGTGGGAGGTTCTTAAAGAGTGGTGATTAGTCCTCTTAAAGAGGTCCCATGGAAAAAGGTGGGTTTTCTTGGGTGCTTTCATATTTGTGCAGTCCTAAATGCAACAGTGGGCTAACCCCATTAGTGCTTCTGGTCCTGGTTAAAGAAGTACTGAGTGTAGATCACGTTATATTTGGCTTCCATTGGAAATGTGAAAGGAGAGGAGAGGGCCTTTTGAGGAGGAGAGGCACGCACCTCCGATGGTTGATTTGAATTGAAGCCCCTAGAAGGGAGAGGCATTGAAATCCACTTTCCTTTTTTCTCTATTCTAACCAGTGTTCTGCCTTACATTATTAGAGGGAAATCTAGAAATTAGAGATGTGAGCAGAGGTAGAGAAATGGAAAACAAAGGTGTGGGGTGTGAATGGCCCATGTAGGAATACCTTGGGGAAGAAAGGGCATTCAGAGCTATTTGGGGATTGACACAAGTCAAGGCAAAGATGAGTGGTTTTATTGGACTTCGTCCATAATGGTAAGGTTAGCTATCTACAAGATGGTGTAGAAGGAATTACTGTGCCAACATCCTTGAATTTCAGGAATTACTTTTTATTTTTTTTATTTTTATTTTTATTTTTATTTTTTTTAGGAATTACTTTTTAAAAGTGTGCTCTAAGCCAGTGTTTCTCAACTTTGCTATTATTGACATTTAGGGCTGGATCTTTTTTCTTTCCTTTTTTTTAAGTCTTTTTATTATTAATATATGTATATATATATGTATGTGTGTGTGTGTTTGCTATCTATAATAATCCTATCTAATAAAAGAGTAATATGCAAATTGACCATCACTCCAACACACAAGATGGCTGCCCCCATGTGGTCAAAGATGGCTGCCCCCATGTGAACATAAGTTGGCCAGCAGGGGAGGACATTTGGGAGGGACCAGGCCTGCAAGGGAGGGCAGTTGTGGGCGATCAGGCCAGCAGGGGAGGGCAGTTGGGAGGGACCAGGCCTGCAAGGGAGGGCAGTTGGGGGCGATCAAGCCTGCAGGGGAGGGCAGTTAGGGGTGACCAGGCCAGCAGAGGAGAGAAGTTGGGGGCGACCGGGCCTGCAGGGAAGGGCAGTTAGGGATGACCAGGCCGTCAGGGGAGGGCAGTTAGGGGCAATCAGGCTGGCAGGGGAGCAGTTAGACATCAATCAGGCTGGCAGGGGAGTGGTTAGGGGGTGATCAGGCTGGCAGGCAGAAGCAGATAGGGGCAATCAGGAAGGCAGGCAGGCGAGCAGTTGGGAGCCAGCAGTCCTGGATTGTGAGAGGGATGTCCGACTGCCCGTTTAGGCCCGATCCTACCGAGCAGTCGGACATCCCTCAAGTGGTCCCAGATTAGAGAGGGTGCAGGCTGGGCTGAATTTCGTGCACTGGGCCTCTAATAAAAGTATAATAAGCTAATTAGACTGAACAGCCGAACAACCTTCTGGATGAAGCTGGGGCTGTGAGGGCCGAACCGCTTGCACGAATTTCATGCATTGGGCCTTTAGTGTGTGTGTGTGTGTGTGTGTGTGTGTGTGTGTGTACTAGAGGCCTGGTGCATGAAATTTATGCACAGGGGGAGGGGAGCCCTCAGCCCAGCCTGCACCCTCTCCAATCTGGGACCCCACAATCCAGGACTGCTGGCTCCCAACTGCTCGCCTGCTTGCCTTCCTGATTGCCCCTAACCACTTCCACCGGCCAGCCTGATCATCCCCTAACCACTCCCCTGCCAGCCTGATTGATGCCTAATTGCTCCCCTGCCAGCCTGTTTGCCCCTAACTGCCCTCCCCTGCCGGCCTGATCACCCCTAACTGTCCTTCCCTGCAGGCCTGGTCACCCCTAACTGCCCTCCCTTGCAGGACTGGTCCCCCCCCCCCAACTGCCCTCCCCTGCAGGCCTGGTCTCCCAAAACTACCCTACCCTGCAGGCCTGGTCCCCCCCAACTGCTCTCCCCTGTAGGCCTGGGTCCCCCCCAACTTCCCTTCCCTGAAGGCCCGGCCACCCCCAACTTCTCTCCTCTGCCGGCCTGGTCAGGCTTGATCGCCCCCAGCTGCCCTTCCTGCAGGCTTGATCGCCCCCAGCTGCCCTTCCCTGCAGGCTTGATCGCCCCCAGCTGCCCTTCCTTGCAGGCCTGGTCCCTCCCAACTGCCCTTCCCTGCTGGCCATCTTGTGGCAGCCATCTTATGTCCACATGGGGGCAGCCATGTGGTGTGTTGGAGTGATGGTCAATTTGCATATTATTCTTTTATTAGATAGGGTAGAGGCCTGGCACAGGTGGGGGCCGGCTGGTTTGCCTTGAAGGGTGTCCCAGATCAGGGTGGGGGTTCCCTTGGGGCCTGGGGCGGCCTGGGCGAGGGGTCTGTGGTGGTTTGCAGGCTGGCCATGCCCCCCGGTGACCCAAGCGGAGGCCCTGGTATCTGGGATTTATTTATCTTCTATAATTGAAATTTTGTAGTCTTGAGCAAAGGCCAGGCAGCCAGGGTGGGCAGGAAGCTTGGCTTCCTCCATCACCGGGGCAACCCAAGCCTCCAGCTCTCTCCAGCTCCGTGGCTGCTGCCATATTTATTGGGTTAATTTGCATACTCGCTTCTGATTGGCTGGTGGGTGTGGCTTGTGGGTGTAGCGGAGGTACGGTCAATTTACATGTTTCTCTTTTATTAGATAGGATATATTCTTATTGATTTCAGAGAAGAAGGGAAAGGGAGAAAGAGAGATAGAAATATCAATGATGAGAAATAATCATTGATAGACTATCTCCTGCACACCCCCTATTGGGGATCGAGCCTGCAACCAGGGCATGTGCCCTGACCAGGAATCAAACCATGACCCCTGGTTCATAGGTCAATGTTCAACCACTGAGTCCTACTGGCCTGGCATGGGCTAGATCTTTTTTTTTTTGTTATTGTTAATCCTCACCCAAGGATATTTTCCCATCGATTTTTAGAGAGAGTGGAAGGGAGAGGGAGAGACAGAGAGAGAGAAACATTGATGTGAGAGATACATCGATTAGTTGCCTCCCGCATGCACCCCGACCAGGGACGGGGAATTGAGCCTGCAACCAAGGTGCATGCTCTTGACCAGAATCAAACCCATGACCCATCAGTCTGCGGGCTGACACTCTGTCCGCTGAACCAAACCAGCTAGGGCTAGATCTCTTGTCTTATGGAGGGCTGTCCTGTGCTCTGTAGGATGTTTAGCAGCATCCCTGGCCGCCAGTAGGACCCCCTCAGTGGTAACAACCGAAAATGTCTCCAACGTAGTCACGCATCCCCTGAGGGGCAAAATCATCCTCTTGGGAACCACCGCTCTGAACCTGTGCTCCTCCGGGTGTGGTTTGAGGCCCAGTAGCATCAGCATCACCTGGGACTTAATAGAAATTTAGGTTTCAGACCCCCACACCAGGACTGCTGCGTCAGAATCTCCACTTAGCAAGGACCCACGGTGATTCCCATTTACGTTTGAATTTATGTGAAGAAGGATACGGTGAAATTTAGCTATTTTCAAAAATTCGATAAGAACGTGGACATTTTTTTAAAATATATTTTATTGATTTTTTACAGAGAGGAAGAGAGAGGGATAGAGAGTTAGAAACATCGATGAGAGAGAAACCTCGATCAGCTGCCTCTTGCACACCCCCTACTGGGGATGTGCCCGCAACCAAGGTACATGCCCTTGACCGGAATCGAACCTGGGACCCTTGAGTCCGCAGGCCGACGCTCTATCCACTGAGCCAAACCGGTTTCGGCAAGAACGTGGACATTTTGAGGATGTGGACATTTTGAGGATACATTTAAGTGGGAAGGAGGAGGGAGGGCCAAACGTGTGTTTGGCTCAGTGCTCCTGACAGCGAGGCCCCGTCACCCCGTGGTGACTGCCCTACAGCTCACAGGCAGAAGCACCAACAGTGTGAAAAGACAGTGACGGCAGCCGCTCAACAGGGAGCTCTACCTCCTAGAAAACAGTCCACACGCAGGCAGAAATGGTCTCCTGTGACTCACTAAATCATGTGTCGCTTGGGTGAATGAAATCAGGGTTCTTGAAACGGTTAATCCAGCGCTGGCCCGTGTATTGGATAATGAATGGCTCCCAGCATTTCTGGGAGGGGGTTAAGTAGGAATGTCATCCTTGCCCTGAAAGCCATGAATCACCACTGGCTTCTGATGATTTATGATCTTTGCCACAAAAGTCCCGTATTAAAAAGACACAAGTCATTTAGGGGCGGTGTTGTCCAAATACACCGTGTGTATTCTGACCACTTTATCCAGATCGGGCAGCGACAACTGTGGGAAGTCCATTGAAGTGCAGACAATAGAATTCAAGGCTCATCTGGCCGTCAGCCTGTAACGAACTATAGGTATAATAGCTGCAGAAGCAGCCCTCACCTGCTAGAAAGAAACTGTCATGGTGGTATTGGAAGCTGTTAGCATAGGTGGAGCTACAGTATCTCGCTCTCAAAACCCAGTGGCACCACAGAATTGGCGTTTTTATCACTCACCTAGCCGTTGTGGACAGGGCTTCGCGTGGCAGAGGTGACTGCCCTCCGTACCGTGGCCCAGGCTGGCGGAGCCTCTGCCATCTTCAGTGAGTATCCTCATCGTCTCCATCACAGCCAGTGGGAAGGGGAAACCGAGTGGTGGAGGGTGTCCAGGTTTATAACCAAACCTCCAAGGTGGGGCGTTGTCACTTCTGCCCACATTCCATAGGCTGGCACTCAGTCCCATGACCACACGTAGCTGCAGGGGAGGCTGGGAAATGCATCCTGGCTGTGTGCTCGGCAGGAACAGAAAGCTGCACCTGACCCATGTGACTCGGTTGGTTGGAGCGTGCATCATCCTGTGCACCAAAAGGTTGCCAGTTCGATTCCTGGTCAGGGCACACACCTAGGTTGCGAGTTCAATCCCCAGTCAGGATGTGTGGGGGAGGCAACTGATCTATCTATCTATCTATCTATCCATCTCTTTATCTCTTTCCCCTTGCTCCCCACTTCCCCTCTCTCTAAAATCAGTAAAATATATCCTTGGGTGAGGATTGCAGAAAAGAAAAGAAGAATAGCAAGCTGGTGGACAGTTAGGAGTCTGAAGCTAAGGGATCTCCAACGGCCCATCAGAGACCCTTGTACATGTTCTGCTCCTGCTTCTGCTGCACTTGCTGAAGTCAGTCAGCACCTGGGGTTCCTGAGGTGTCATTACTTATGTGGCTGGGTTTCCGAGGTTGGTGGCTGCCTTTGTCTTCTGAGGCATAATAACTGCCCACATAACCACTCTGTTATATCAATTAAGGGGCCCTCTTAGTGTAAAAGAAATAAAAGGGGGAAAGGAACGACTTTTGAGGAGGTCCAAATTTCTAGTTATCCCAAACCTTACAGTATTCTAACATGCCGACTATGAAATTATGACTAACAGGTACACATTAGCTAATAAATTTGACATATTACTGTGAGCTAATTTCGTAGGAACAATGGTTGTTTTTCCAAGAGCTGAAGAAGTCTTCCGTAATCACCTAATCCACTACATTCCTTACCTAGATTTACCAATATAATCGTGCAGTATAATTGCTACCTAATCAGAGTTAGGCACTCGCATCATTGATTGCCTTGTTTTGCCTCCTTAGGGCTTAAATGCGGTCTTTGACATCTTGGTGATAGGCAAATTAAATGTTCTGGAAATTGTCCAGAAGGCACTGCACAAGGACAAGTCATTAGAGGTGAGTGTGTACTTTTTGTCTCCAGCCCTGACATGGAAAATGTCAAGTACCAGCTGATTTAAAATGCCATTTTCAAAGTCCTCCCTGCGAGTCTGAATTCTAAAATAGCCAGCCTTTTGAAGCGCAGTGTCAGCACAGTTCGGGTAGAATTGCTGCACAATTGTCCCTGGCTGGGCCACCCTTCTGTTTGTGACATCAGGGGCTTTGCGGTGTCTTTGCAGAACATTGGCGTGCTCAGAAATGGGGGTCTCCTCTTCCGAATGACCCTCCTGGCTTCGGGGGGAGCCGGGGTGCTCTACGTGCGCTGGAAAATCATGGGCACCGGCCCGCCACCCTTCACCGAGGTGGACAACCCCGCCTCCTTTGCCGACAGCATGGTGGTCAGGGTGAGTTCTGCGTGGGTCCACCCAGGTCCCCGGTCCTTCACCCCCCCCTCCGCCTCTCACTCCCAGCACACCCACAGAATCCCTAATAAACGGAACCCCTCCGTGTTTGTTTGCCGCCGTGAAGGACACATTCCAGGGATGAAACCAGGCTTTTATCAGGCGATTGAGCAGGTGGGAGCCCCCTGTATTTCCATTCTAATCAAAACTGAGTGGTTCCTTCCAACGTCAGGTTTCTCGCCAGCCTCGTTAGTGTCTCCTAACCCCGAGACTTTCGTTATAAAGGAAATGGGCATGGCGGGGTTACGGTAAAATATAGCAATATCAGTGGTATCTTTAAAAGTCTAATGGTGTCGAGACTCTATTGCAAAGGTTGGCTTTATCTGAAGGCAAGGGGGTCAGGGCTTTCATAGAGCAGTGCGTTTCACAGAGACCGAAATCAAGAGGAACAGCATGGAATCCTGTTCTTACGTGGTTAGGCACCTGGGTGACCTCTGGGCCTCAGATTTCCTGGGTCACAGACTTCGGGCCTCACTACGCAAATGGGTCACAGACTGATCCGACATGGGATAACTGTACAGCAGAGTCTGGCGGCTACCCTGCATTTTTCTCTCTTAAAATCTCAATGCACTTCATAAATTGCACATTAGAGCCCCTCACCCACGGTCGAAAGTGGCAACATTTTACTTTCTGTAACTGCTCTCCTGGAAGAGAAGCCTGCGGATGCCTCCGAAGTGAAGTTAGGATACATACGTCTATTTTCAAGTTTAGTATGAAGTAAATGTTTGTTTTCCTTTTGACTGACAGGCCATAAACTATAATTACTACTATTCCTTGAATGCCTGGCTGCTGCTGTGCCCCTGGTGGCTGTGTTTTGATTGGTCAATGGGCTGCATCCCCCTCATTAAGTCCGCCGGTGACTGGAGGGTAATTGCACTGGCAGCACTCTGGTTCTGCCTAATTGGCCTGATATGCCAAGCCCTGTGCTCTGCAGACAGTCACAGGAGAAGGTAAGAGACAGCGCCGAGTTTTAACTTCCACCCTGGGTTAAGTCAGAAGCATTTTTGCTGAATCCATCACTGATCATTTTAACGATTTTGTGGAAGTAATGTCTGAGGACATTTACTTCCAGTGCATATTTATGACGAGGAGGAGTTCACCCATTCGGAATCCATCGCTGGCTTCAACTGGCGGGGAGTGAACTTGGAGGAGGGGGTATGGATGACTGCCTCATCTCGCCCTCCTCCCCTCCGCCTGAAGTACGTAGCATTTTGAGATCCTTTTCTCGGTAGGTGGTAAAGAGTAATTTATGGTCAGAACAGAGAGTGTAATTGATGTGTGTTGTGCCCGTTATTTCACAGTTCTCCTTCAGAAAACCCTGGTGGATGCCATAGTGATTCTTTCTGTTGCTTGGTACAAAATAAACTGCTGCCCCAAAGAGACTATTCTTTTCTCACCAAAAAAAAAAAAAAAAAGGGGGGGGGGGGGTGTTTATTGGGAATAAAATTGGAGGAAAAACAAATGTGTTTCGTGAGAAAGAAAACTATTTAAGATGATTTCCTTTATGTATAAGTATGGATTTAGATTAGTAATATCTCAAAATAAATTAAGGTTCAAGTTTACCTGTGTTTTAAATTGGTTCGTAATTCTAAAGGTCGACAAA
The DNA here is from genome assembly GCF_027574615.1 of Eptesicus fuscus. Taxonomy (NCBI): domain Eukaryota; kingdom Metazoa; phylum Chordata; class Mammalia; order Chiroptera; family Vespertilionidae; genus Eptesicus; species Eptesicus fuscus. The sequence goes on along the minus strand of NC_072480.1, from coordinate 65,393,185 downwards.
CTTTTGCCGCAGTTCACTTATACATGTGCAATTAGACTTTATTTTTAACATACTGTAGGCACAGGGTCCAGGAAGGAGCCAGCAAATTTGACCTAGTTTCCGAATTCATCCTCTCGTATCATATGCGACATTAGAAATGACAGCCTAAGTCCAGCCTTCTTCTGCTTGACTGAAGTTTGTGGGGTTGTAACCCCCAAAATGGTATTAGTTTATTTCAGATTTTATAAAGTTGAAGCTAATTAATTAGTATTATACCTCTTAAGTTTGTAGGGGGATTTTTTTTTTCCCCCTATATAAACTATGTTAGACTAATTGGGGCCAATATCGACTGGGCTACTCAGTACCTACATGGTTGGAGGTGTGTTAGGAGTAGGTGCATTAAGAAGGCCTCACAAATATAGTCATTCTAACCTCACTGTTATGAATCGTGTGACTTGTAAGTTTTATCCTTATGCTTGATGCGGAGTGCCTCTGTAAGATTTTTACATCTTCTTTTAATATTGCCAGGCTAAACCCTCTCTGCTGATGACAGCGTTTTGCTGCTGCCAATACCTTTTCTCAATGGATGGCATGGAAAAAAAAGATTTATTATTATTTTGACGTTGAGTAGCACATTTTCTTGAGATAGCTACACATAGCCATTTACGTACCTCTCATTTTCCAGGATCCTTACGCTGGGCCTGGGATTCCTCGTTATCCCGTTTCTTCCCGCAAGTAACCTGTTCTTCCGCGTGGGCTTCGTGGTGGCCGAGAGAGTGCTCTACCTGCCCAGTGCGGGCTACTGCATGCTGCTGACGCTCGGGTGCGGAGCTCTCAGCAAACATACACCGAGAAAGGTACTGGCCAGGAGGGTGCCCGTCGTCACCAGATGGTCGGGTGGTTGGACGGAGTTTCCTCCTGACATTTACCCTGTCTCTCTATTCTGCAGAGACTAATCGCTGCTCTCGTGCTGGGGATTCTGTTCATAAACACGCTGAGGTGCATACTTCGCAGCGGCGAGTGGCGGAGTGAAGAACAGCTCTTTAGAAGTGCCCTGTCTGTGTGCCCTCTCAATGCTAAGGTGTGTTGGCTGCCCTGTGTCTTTACAAAGACGTTACTAGGAAATGTTTTCAGTTCCATAGCTGAATAAGAAGAATGTTTGCCTTCATACAGAATCTAGCATAATTCTGGGTTTCTCTCTCTCTTTTTTTTTTTTGTTCTTTTGATAAAATGTATTAAAATTCCCCTGAGCCAAAATAATTCAAAAGAAGCTATTAGCCGAAACCAGTTTGGCTCAGTGGATAGAGCGTCGGTCTGCGGACTGAGGGGTCCCAGGTTCGATTCCAGTCAAGGGCATGTACATTGGTTGCGGGCACATCCCCGGTCGGGGGTGTGCAGGAGGCAGCTGGTCGATGTATCTCTCTCATCGATGTTTCTAGCTCTCTATCCCTCTCCCTTTCTCTCTGTGAAAAATCAATAAAATATATTTTTTTAAAAAAAAGAAGCTATTAAAACCAAGCAATGTCTGCCCTGGCCAGTATGACTCGGTTGGGCTTCGTCCCGTGCACCGAAAGGTTGCTGGTGTGATTCCCAGTCAGGGCACATGTCTAGGGGTGTTGTGGGTTCGATCTTCAGTAGGGGGAATGCGTGACACAGTTGATCTCACATCGATGTATTTTTCTCTCTCTCCCTTTTCCCTTCCTCTCTCTCTAAAAAAAAAAAATCGATAAAAATACATTTACAGAAAAGACAATGTCAGTGAAGCAAGGGATTACTTAAAGGAAGTGTTACTCATCTCGCTTTGAAGTGGTGGCAGGGGAACTAACACCGCACCTCCAGTCTGCGCTGGAGGCGGGCCACAGCTGAAACATGCAGAGCGCGCTTTCCAAAATACATGCTCCGGCCATAGCATCCACCAGCCTCCACGCCGTCATTGGAAGATGATGGTACCTACAAATGGACAAGAGTTTGGTTCAGGAAGTTTAAATGATGCTATGTGGTAGCACTAGTACACATTTGCGTCGCCTGTGGTTTCCCTGCTCGTGATTCCTTTTGTTAGGCTGGGGGAAAATAAATGTATGGACTTTAAAATGGGCAGTGTTTTTGTTGAAGCAGTCTGGAAGGAATTTTTCCACTTGGGTTCTTCCTGAATCCAAGCTCTTCGCTTCACCGGCTCTGCCGGCTTGGACAACACTAAACTTTTTTGAACTTTCAGTGCCCTTAGTAAAAGGGGCCGATAATGCCCGTCTGTCTCCTTCCTGAAACCTGGCATCTGACGTGGCCTCACAGGGTAGTGAGAACATAGCAGGTGCTCAGGAAATGCTGGCTTTCTTGGCTCATCTTAGTTTTGGTTGCCACATTCACTGACAAGAAGGGAATGTTACTTGCTCAAAGTGGGATACCAAGGGGTTAGGTTAGAAGGATGTCTGTTCATGGATATCATTATTATTAGTAAACTAGAGGCCCGATGCACGAAATTCATGCAAGGGCTCGGCCCTCACAGCCCCGGCTTCGTCTGGAAGGTTGTCCGGAAGTTTATGCGGGTGTCTTTCCGCTGTTCAGCCGTTCAGTAGATTTGCATATTATGCTTTCTATTAGTATAGACTAGAGGCCCGGTGCATGAAATTCGTGCACGGAGGGGGGGTTGTCCCTCAGCCCAGCCTATCCTTCTCAACTGCCCTCCCTTGCAGGCCGGGTGCCTCCCAACTGCCCTCTCCTGCTGGCCATCTTGTGGTGGCCATCTTGTGTCCACATGGGGGCAGGATCTTTGACCACATGGGGGCAGCTATATTGTGTGTTGCAGTGATGATCAACCTGCATATTACTCGTTTATTAGATAGGATAGAGGCCTGGTACAGGGGTGGGGGCCAGCTGGTTTGCCCTGAAGGGCGTCCCGGATCAGGTGGGGGTTCCCTTGGGGTGTGGGGCAGCCTGAGCGAGGGGCCTGTGGTGGTTTGCAGGCCAGCCACGCCCCCTGGCAACCCAAGCGGAGGCCCTGGTATCTGAAATTTATTTTCCTTCTACAACTGAAACTTAGTAGCCTGGAGTGGAGCCAAGCCTGGGGCTCCCTCCGAGGCCGGCAGCCATTTGTGTTGGGGTTATAATTGAAACTTTGTTGCCTTAAGCAGGTGGGCCTGGCCAGGGTGTGCGGAAAGCTTTGCTTCCCCTGTTGCCGGCGGCAACCCTGGCCTGCTCTCTCAAGCTCCATTCTGCCGCCATTTGTTTGAATTCGTTTACCTTCTATAATTGAAACTTTGTAGCTTGAGTGGAGGCTTAGGCCTGGCAAGGGCAGGCAGAAAGCTTGGCTTCCTCTGTTACCTAGGAAACCTTGCTCTCTGTGGCTTTAGCCATCTTGGTTTGGGTTAATTTCCATACTTGCTCTGATTGGATGGTGGGCGTGGCTTGTGGGTGTGTCGGAGGTATGGTCAATTTTCGTATTTGTCTATTATTAGATAGGATAAGGGTTCATTCTGCCTTGGGTCATCAGAATTGGATGCTCCAAATGAACCCTCAGGAGGTAGAAACAAAGAGCTCCCTGCAGCTCTCTCGTTTTTACATTCTCTACGAAAAAGCATTGATTTCAGGTAAAATTATATGAACAAATCTAATGAGAAGTTGACATCTTATTGTGATCTCAAAGCAAAGAATAGCATAAAAGGTACTGACTCCTTGTTTGTCTTTTTCTTGGATTAAAAAAACCCTGTTCATGTTTTATAGCTAAGAGACTTAGGTAAAAAAGTGAATTACTTCAAACTTAGCGTTAATTTGATTTGCTGGCCTACCCATTACTAAAAACAAATTGCCTGTGATTTAATTTTATGCATGTTAATAGATTTGCTTTATTTTTACTTTGGTATTTGAATAGCAGAAATTATGCCTTCTATTTATATAGTTCTTCCCTATAAGGAACACAGATTTCTTTGTAGTGGCTCTATCATTAATCTCCATTATATTCCCTCTAAGGTTTTTAGAGAGAGGATATTATTATTATTATTATTATTACTATTATTTTTACAAATGGGAGAAAGTGAGACATAGAAAATGGAACTGATGTTATCTAGCTTAGTGATCTGGGTGGCTAGATGGAGACCTGATATGATACAGTGCCCAAGCTACTCTAGTAAATGGGAGAGGGGAGAGATGGGACATGTGTGATTTGGAGCCTATCTATGTGTCCTAGTGACATGACTTCATATGTTGTAGGCCAGAAAACACAGGGTGTGTACACATGGGCACACACACAGTTATTCTATGTCTTCTTCAAAATGGACCTGGTGGTGGTAGTCCTTCCTAGGAACTTTTTTTAGTGATGCCATTCAGTCCGAGCAAAGGAGAGATTATATTTTACGTTTTCATTTTCCACTATAAATTGAAATGTTTATAAAATTGTCTTTACTTTCTTTTGTTTAGACTTCAGGGCAGAGCTCTCATTAGGAAGACACTGGTTTCCTTCAACTCCGTTACAGGAGATACAGTTTTTGCACTGGTATCTACTTTATGTTCATTGAATATTAAGTAAGCAGTGAACACCTGGCTCTAGATTAGATCCAGATTTACAAACAGGCTCATCTTTCTCAAAAGATTGCAATATCTAGGCAGGTTGTGCCAGTGCCTGGTCTGCGTTTGAATGATCCACCGTGCCTTTTGTATGGTACGCACTCAATATTAGTGGCTGAATTGAGCCAAATGGAAATTAAATTCCTTGAGCTTACTATGGTGAAATGCCAAGTATCTACTTATGTTGACAGTCATTTTTAGTGTTTTTTTTTAATGTATTTTATTGATTTTTTACAGAGAGGAAGGGAGAGGGATAGAGAGCCAGAAACATCAGTAAGAGAGAAACATCAGTAAGAGAGAAACATCAATCAGCTGCCTCCTGCACACTCCCTCCTGGGTATATGCCCGCAACCAAGGTACATGCCCTTGACCGGAATCGAACCTGGGACCCTTGAGTCCCCAGGCCAACGCTCTATCCACTGAGCCAAACCAGCTAGGGCTCATTTTTAGTTTTTAAGGCTTTAAAGTGTGTGTCACTTTGTATCAACTCTGGGGTACAATTCTAAACTCTTTTAATAATGAAAAGATCACATACCACAATGAGCTATTTCCTTTAAGGAGGGATCCAGGACAGATTATAGGACTTTCAAGTGCTTAAAAGATTTTAAATTTAACGTCAACCCTTGGCAGAATATTTGAAACGAACTTGTTTTGTTGCTGGTGTTAAAACTGCCTTCCGTTACTGTGGCTTTTACCTCCTTTACACTTACATGTCCTTGGGTTGCGGTTGGCTTTATCTTCGGGGGCTTCTGTGCTGGTTCGTTGCCTCAGCACAGGAATCACAAAGGCTGGAGGGAAAGCTCAAGTCTAAATAGGATTTTTCAATCTCTTACCTTCCCTGGAAACGGAAATCACTCATTCTTTAAACACTATTTTAAGTAAACGGTGTCCGGGTTATTTTGTTTTGTCTTTTTATAGTGGGTTATCTAGGCAGCTGTTTTCTGTTCAAATACTTCCCTTCACATAACTCAGAGGATAAGGCTGGCCCCTGGGCCAACCCGTGTGCCAATTCTTCCTTCTGAGCGCTGTCAGATTTTTAAGTCGTGCCACTGAAATGACTGCAGCCCGAATGCCCACAGGGCCCTCGTCCTCCCTTATCTCCCCGCCTGGCCTTGCAGGTGTCTAGCAGAGGGTGTCTGGCAGAACACTGTCTGTGCTGCAGAGGGCACTTGAACTCTTTGTTTGAGCTTTTTATTGAGAAAACAGAATTTCCCCGTAACAAAGGAAAGCAGCGGGAGCTCGGAGAGGAAGAGGTGGGGGTGTGCCTCAGAGCCCTCTTTGTATTCTGGGGACCGCGGGCGGGCGGGCGCATCCCTCCCAGGTTGGATTCTCCAGATTTGGCTCTTTTGTGTGTGGGACTGGAGGTGGAGTAACGTGTCTTGGCTGGGGTTGGGAGAGGCACAAAATCAAACCATGTAGAGCATACTTTTCAACAACTGGCCATGGCATTAACTAGCCTCCAAGCTATGATTTGAAGATGATTATACCTACGGATGGACAGTAAGTTGGGCCAGGAAGTTTAAATTATGCAGTGTGCTGTGCAGTAGTGCACATTTCCGTCACCCGTGGCATCCCTGCTTGTGATTTCTCTTGTTAGATGAGGTAAAAAGAAATGAATGGATGTTAGGATTGGCAGGTAAAAAAACAAATCTCTGTCACATATGTGCTTCAAGACCATCGCACCACTCCCCACCCTTTCAGAAATAATCAGTAGTTATGAAAATGTGCTCTGACTGTAGGTTAGGATTGCTGAGGCAGGATGTGCTCATGTTTTCAGAAGGGATTGGAAGTATTTGAATGTGAGCTACTTAATGTGTTTAAACCATTATTGTATATCAGTCTGCCATAACAACACACCACAGATTAAATGGCTTAAACAACAGAAATTTGTTTTTTCTCAGCCTCTGGAAGTTGCAAGTCCAAGACCAAGGTATCAGCAGGTTGATTTCTCCTGAGGCCTCTCTCCTGGGCTTGCAGACGGCCACCTCCTGGCTGTGCCTTCCCAAGGCCTGTCCTCTGTGTGCACGCACCACTGGTGTCTCTCTGTGTGTCCAAGTTTTCCCTTCTTGCAAGGACACCAGTCAGGTTGGGTTAGGCCCACCCTCAGAACCTCATGTTAACTCAGTGACGTTTTTTAAAAGACCCAGTCTCCAAATACAATCACATGGAGTTTAGGGCTTCAATATAGGACTTTGGAGGGAGAAGTGGGACACAATTCAGCCCTTAACACACGGAAATAAACATCATTTTACTTTAGGAAAAGTAATAGATGGTATGAATGAGTGGGTCTAGAAATGGCTTCATCTTTACCGAGCACCCTAATAAATGAGTGTGATATGGTAAGAAGAAGCACAGGCTTTGGATCCTGGATTCAAATCCAGAACCTCGAAGCAGTCCCTCAACTCGGAAGGGAGGGTGACAGCAGCTGCCTGTCCGGGATGCTGTGAAGAGGAGAGACTCTATGTGTCTATACGTGTGCGGTGCCAACCCCGCCCCTGCCTCACAGCCTCCTTCAGCACCGGCCCCCTGCTGGTGTTTCTGTTATTGTTATTAATCATACTTAGTACCCCTAATGGAATAAGTTTCTATAGCATCATCTCTTCTGAGATTGCTGTTGGCCCTTAATGTTGTAAGCCTCCAAAAGGAGCTTTAGGTGATCCGTAAGCACTTTTGATAATCATCCTCATCACTCCGCATTTCTGCTGCCCTGGTCTGAGTTCGGGTTCCCACTCCTTTCTTTGTAATGTGTTCTGAGCCCGTGGGCTCTTGAGAAAATGCCACAGGTTAGCCACCCTGGTGCCCTCACATTGAGATGACTGAGAATTTCCGGGAGGTTTGCAGCCGTGAGTCCTGTTTCTTCTAGTCTACTTTACAACCCAAATCATCAAAAATTCTCTTTTATAAGAAAATTTGAGGTAAAGTTCTCATAACATAAAATCAACCATTTTAGTTCTTCAGAAATTAAAAATAGAATTACCATATGATCCAGCAATTCCACTTCTGGGGAAATATGTAAAGACTAGAGGCCCGGTGCACGAAATTCGTGCACAGGGGAGGGTGTCCCTCAGCCCAGCTTGCACCCTCTCTAATATGGGACCCCTCGGGGGATGTCCAACAGCAGGATTAGGCCCGATTCCACAGGAATACATCCACAGGAAACGGGCCTAAACCTGCAGTTGGACATCCCTCTCACAATCCGGGACTGCTGGCTCCTAACCGCTCACCTACCTGCCTGATTGCCCCCTAGCTGCTTCCTTGCTGGGCTGATTGCCCCCTAACTGCTCCTCTGTGGGCCTGATTGCCCCCAAATACCCTCCCCTGCTGGCCTGATCACCCCCAAGGCTTTTATTAGTATAGATATGACCTTGCACAGAAAATTTTACTAACCCTGCTTTACAATAAGGGCTTGACTATTGAATCATTAGGACCAGACACCAAGATTTCCTTTCTTTGAATAGTGGAGGGAATACTTATCTTGTCTTTAAGTTGCCTGGAAATTAAAATGAGATAATGACTTAGAAAAGTATAAAAGCACCATATAAAGACAACTGTCTTTTTAATGAAGTGGCAAAATGAAAAACACTTTTTATTCTCCCCTTCCTTCCTTTACAGCTTTTATTTAAACTTTGAAATTTATAAAAATTTCACTCTAATTTTCATTTCTTTACATTCAACATTATTTTGTATTGGTTTCAGATTTTATATTAGTTACAGAATAGTGGTTAGACAATCATATACTTTACAAAGTGTTCCCCGATATTTCTAGTACCCGCCTGGCATCATACCATCATTACAACACTACTGACTATATTCCCTATTTAAGTGACAATGGGTTTACAGGTTCCTTGCAATCTTTCTTTTGTGTTTTTTGTCCTTCCTTTTCTTTCTCACTTCTTCCCTCATTTTCTTTATATAGTATCTCAATTGGCCATCAAAGCTCAGTGAAGGCACTGGGACACGCTTCATCCATTTTACAGACCAGGAAACTGAGGCCAATTCCAGTTGGCTGTGGAACTTGACTCAGCACACAGGAAGCCCTCAGAGCCATGCTCTTTGCGCTTCCTAAGGGGCAGCGGCCCAGCAAACAGAACAAACCTTCCAGTCAGGCTTCCCAGCCTCTTTCTCAAGCACCTCTTCATTGCGGATGCTCCACATTCTTTCCTCTCCCCCCGATTCTTTACTGCCCCCCCTTCTCCAAAGCAGGTGGAAGGCTTCCCACTCACTGCCTAGGCATGCTCTGCTATGGGGCAGGGTGTCACGAGCTTGCTTTTGGGTCAAGGCAGGAGCAGTAGTCACTGCCTCTGAAGTGTGAAGGCCGCCTGAGCGAGGCCCATTAGCACTGGGAGCTTCTCTGAATCATGTCAGTCAGTCCAGTACCCTGCAGTGCATTACCCCTCCACTGAGGTGGCACCACCCCTCAACCCCCGCCTCAGGGGTGAGGGTCCTTGTCCCTCTGCCAGGAGTCCTTCCATGCCCCTTGATCCCTGGCTGGGCCCACCCACGTCTTGGGGGCACTGCAGAACCTCTGTCTCTCTGCAGATGAGGCAGATCCCTGCCCTAGGTCTCCGCAAAGCTATGAATCTGTGGCTAGAGGCCTGGTCTGGGTCTCAGCAACCACATGCCTGCAATGTTCCCAGGGACCCCCGGGAGCGGCTGGGCGAGTCCTGCCACGGCCCCCCCCCCAGGGTGGCATTCTCCCCGGGACCCCCTGGAGCGGCTGGGCGAGTCCTGCCACGCCCCCCCCCCAGGGTGGCGATCTCCCCGGGGAGCGGCTGGCTGGGCCGGGCCACGCCCCCCCAGGGTGGCGATCGCCCCGGGGACCCCCTGGAGCGGCTGGCTTGGCCCGGCCACGCCCCCCCAGGGTGGCGATCGCCCCGGACCCCCGGGAGCGCCTGGCTCAGCCCGGCCACGCCCCCCCATATTTGATTTCTTTATATTTAACTTCTAAAGCTTTAATTAGAGAGCAGTCCAACTTGAATTAGCCAAGCTTAAGAGAGCACAGAGGCAATAGGTCAAACCAAAGAATAATTATTATATGATCTCTGAACACATAATAATCTGGCCACTCAGTGTTTATCCTATATAATAAAAAACTAATATGCAAATTGTCCCCTCAACCAGGAGTTCGACCAGCAGGCAGGCCGGCCAACTGCCCATGTCCCCTCCCCCTGGCCGGGCTGGCCAGACCCCACCCATGCACGAATTCATGCACCAGGCCTCTAATATATATATATACTAGTGGCCTGGTGCACGAAATTCGTGCATGGGCGGGGGGTGTTCCTCAGCCCAGCCTGCACCCTCTCCAATCTGGGACCCCTTGAAGGATGTCCTACTGCTGGTTTACAGGGATTGGACCTAAACCGGCAGTCAGACATCCCTCTCACAATCTGAGACTGCTGGCTCCAGCTGCTCGCCTGCCTGCCTGCCTGATTGCCCCTAACTACTCTGCCTGCCGGCCTGCTCGCCCCCAACTGTCCCCCGCTGCTGGCCTGCTCGCCCCCAAATGCCCCCCCCCCGCCAGCCTGATCACCCCCAACTGCCCACTGTGCCAGCCTGCTCACCCCCAACTGTCCCCCCTGCTGGCCTGCTCGCCCCCACCTTTCCTCCCCACTGGCCTGCTCCCCCTCCCCCTGTTGGCCTGCTCACTCCAAACTGCCCCCCCCCGCTGTCCTGATCACCTCCAACTGACCCCCAATGATGGCCTGCTCACCCCCAACTGGTCTGACCCCCAATGGCCCCTGCCACCCCATCCTGGCCTGATCACCCCCCGGTGACCCAAGGTCCCAGCCCCTCCTTTTTTTCTTTTTTTTCTTTTTTTATTTTTCAGCGCCTCCTTGAGCAAAGGCCAGGGCCAGCTGGAAGCAAGTATCTAGGATTTATTTATCTTCTATAATTGAAACTTTGTAACCTTGAGCGGAGGCCAGGGCCGGCCAGGGCAGGTGGGAAGCTTGGCTTCCTCCATCGCCTGGGCAACCCAAGCCTCCTGCTTGCTCCAGCTCCGTGGCTGGCCACCATCTTGGTTGGGTTAATTTGCATACTCGCTCCTGATTGACTGGTGGGCGTGGCTTGTGGCTGTAGCAGCGTGACCATTAATTTGCATGTTTCTCTTTTATTAGTGTGTGTGTGTGTATATATATGTATACTCACACACACACACACACACACACACAAACTGAGTGGGCAGGTTATTATGCGTTCAGAGATCATGATAATCTGACCACTCAGTGTATATACAATGTGGTGTATATATACAATGGAATATTATTCAGCCTTAAAAAGGAAGGGCATTCTGACAGATGCTACAACATGGGTGGACCTTGAGGACATAATGCTCAGTGAAATAAGCCAGTCACAAGAAGACAAATCCTATGTGATACCACTTATATGAGGTACCAAGAGAAGTCAAATTCATAAAAAAGAAAGTAGAATGGTGGTCGTACTAATGGGGGATGGGTATTTGAGAGAAGAGTGGGAGTCGAGGGTTTGTTTAGCAGTAAAACCAGCCCAGCTTCCTAATTTTTCAGTTTTCTCCAGTGAGTTCTTTAGTTAAACATCTTTATGTACTGGTATCATCTGCTTGTTATCTCCCTTTCTTCTACTCTTTTCTTACATGGTGGGGCAAGCCCCTGGCCAAGTCTGTAGGGTTTTAGCTAAAGTTCTGGTGCAGGGGGCGTGGGGGGTGGTTTTGTTTTAAATACCATTACCTTTTGTTTTCATTTAGAAGATATGATAGTTATCCCTACTCTGAAGAAAGAAGTCTATCAGCTAATGACCAAGTTTTTATCTCTATTTTCAGGTTCACTACAATGTTGGCAAAAACCTGGCTGATAAAGGCAATCAAACAGCTGCCATCAGATATTATAGGGAAGCTGTGAGGTACTGCAGGCATTCTGTCTCATTTATATATATGTACTAGAGGCCCGGTGCATGAAATTTCTGCACGGGAGGAGGTGATCCCTCAGCCCGGCCTGCACCCTCTCGTAATCCAGGACCCCTCGGGGGATGTCCGACTGCCGTTTCACAATCTGGGACCGCTGGCTCCTAACTGTTCACCTGCCTGCCTGCCTGATTGCCCCTAACCACTCACCTGCCTGCCTGATAACCCTTAACCACTCTGCCTACCTGCCTGATTGCCCTTAACCCCTCTGCCTGCCTTCCTGATCACCCCTAACCACTCACCTGCCTGCCTCATCGCCCCTAACCACTTGCCTGCCTGCCTGATCGCGCCTAACCACTCTGCCTGATTGCCCCTAAGCACTCTGCCTGCTTGCCTGATCGCACCTAACCACCTCTGCCTCAGCCCCTGCCGCAGCGGCTTCCGGAAGGTCGTTCGACTGTCCGGTCTAATTAGCATATCATGCTTTTATTATTATAGATTGTTTTAACTTTCTAAAGTTAAAAACCTGTCCCCTTACCCTAGCCAGTTTGGCTCAGTGGATAGAGCATCGGCCTGTGGACTGATGGGTCCTAGGTTCAATTCCAGTCAAGGGCACATGCCTGGGTTGTGGGCTTGATCCCCAGTGAGGGCCGTACAGGAGGCAGCCAATCAGTGATTCTCTCTCATCATTGATGTTTCTATCTCTCCCTTCCTCTCCCTTTCTCTCTAAAATCAATACAAATATATTAAAAGAAAACAAAAACCTGTCCCCTTCACGACCCCAACTTTAAGATACCCTTGCCAATTCCTGAGAGCTTAGTGAAGACCACTGAACATTAACAGATGGCTTGGTTTCTCTCTTCACTTTCAGATTAAATCCCAAGTATGTTCATGCCATGAATAATCTTGGAAATATTTTAAAAGAAAGGAATGAGCTACAGGAAGCGGAGGAGCTGCTGTCTTTGGCTGTACAAATACAGTAAGCATTGTTTTTAGAAGTCTGCTAGTGGCAAAGAAATGAGCTCCTGCCTTTTGGGGCCTGAGCCTTTCTTTTCCTTGTTTTCCTTTTCAAACTGCTCTTCCAGGCCAGACTTTGCTGCGGCGTGGATGAACTTGGGCATCGTGCAGAACAGCCTGAAACGGTTCGAAGCTGCCGAGCACAGCTACCGGACAGCAATCAGACACAGAAGAAAGTACCCCGACTGTTACTACAACCTCGGGCGTTTGGTAAGTGGCCTGTGACTGCAGAAGAAAAGTTTGTTTTTTTCTTTATTTGTAATAAAATGAGGATACTAATACCCCCTACTAGCATTCTCCACAAAGTTCTTTCACTTAGGTTTATCTCATTTGATGGCAGCTATTTGATTTCCTTATATTTAACTTCTAAAGCTTTAATTAGAGAGCAGTCCAACTTGAATTAGCCAAGCTTAAGAGAGCACAGAGGCAATAGGTCAAACCGAAGAATAAATTAGAATTTTTAAAGTCCCTTGTGCCTTGCACTCCTAGGGATAAGGTAACTTCCTGATAAACATTAGTTTCTCTGTTTTGAAATCACAAATAAATACTGAGATTTTAAAAAAACACAAACCTATAATGTGATTTCTTTGATTTTTTATTTTTATTGAATTTATTGGGGTGATATTGATTAATAAAATTATATAAGTTTCAGGTGTACAGTTCTATGATACATCATCTATATATTATATTGTGTGTTCACCACCCCAAATCAAGTATCCTTCCATCCCATTTATTCCCTCTTTACCCTCTTCTACCTATTCCACAGCCCCCTCACCCTCTGGTAATCGCCATATTGTTGCCTGTGTCTGTGGGATTTTTTTTTCTTTACTTAATCCCTTCACCTTTTCCACCAAGCCCCCTAACCCCCTTCCCCTCTGACAGCTATCAGTCTGTCTCAGTATCTATGAATCTGTTTCTATTTTGGTTGTTTATTTTATTCATTAGATTTCACATATACGTGAAATCATATGATACTTGTCTTTCTCAGACTGGCTTATTTCACTTAGCATAATGCTCTCCAAGTCCATCCATGCTGTAACAAAAGGTAAGATTCCCCCCCCCCCCTTTTTTTTTTTTTATGGCTGAGTAGTGTACCATTGTGTAAATGTGCCACAGCATTTTTATCCATTCATCTACAGGGGCACTTGAACTGCTTCCAAATCTTGGCTATTGTAAATAATGTTGCAGTGAACCCCTATTTTCATATATTCTTTCTAATTAGTGTTTCTGGTTTCTTGGGATATATTCCCAGAAGTGGAATTGCTGGGTCTTGAGGCAGTTGCGTTTTTAAATTTTTGAGGAAACTCCATACTGCTTTCCACGGGGGCTGCACCAACAGTACATGAGGGTCCCCTTTTCTCCACATCCTCGCCAATACTGGTTGTTTGTTGATTTATTGATGATAGCCGTTCTTGACAGGTGTGAGGTGATATCTCACTGTGGTTTTAATTTGCATTTCTCTGATGAGTAGTGATGTTGAGCATCTTTTCATATGTCTGTTGTTCTCTCTGGGGAGAGGGGCTGCAAGACAGTAAAACTTCAGCATAATCATGTAAGTAGAGACCAAAAAATTCAATCACACACAAAGCAGGTGGACCCTTGCAAAGTTAATTAAGTGAGAATAAGGGCTAGCTGAGGGACTGGCACAAATCGGGTGTTATCTGAATCCTTGCGTTGGTGGTTACTGCAGGGGTTACTGTCTCTATTTACTGTGTCTTTTAAACTAGTACTTGCATGACATATCATACTTGATTCCATATGAATTCCTTTTTCATTGTTATTTTTGGGGAAAGGGGGGGCTCTTTTTTCATTTCATTGCATGCAAATGATCTAAACCTACAGCCTTCTAGGTTATGCTTTAAAGCCCTAATACTGAAATAGTCTTATTCCTTACCCCTAGTAGCTGCCTGTCACTGCAATTCCTTGGGGTTTGGAAAATACAGGATTTAAGCTAAATGTGCCTTCTGTAAGAATTACATCCCAAGAAAGGAAGTTGGAATATAAAACATAGGTTTTTATCATGTGCTCCAGTGCTTGGAATTCATTCCCACTTCCGTGTAGAAGATCATGTGTACTATTAAATAGGCTGATACTTGTCCTGGCTGGTGTGGTTCAGTTGGTTGGAGCGTCATCCCATACACCAGAAGGTTGCAGGTTTGACTCCAGTTGAGGGCACATACCTAAGTTGTGGGTTAGATCCCCAGTCAACGCATGTGCAAGAGGCAACCCATCAATGTATCTCTCTCATATTGATGTTTCCCTCTTGCTCTCCCTTCCTCCCTCTCCGAAAATCAGTAGTAATAAAATAATTTAAATAGACTGAGACCTTTATTGCTCTCTGAGTATATTGTTTACTAATTATGCTGCCATGAGGTGATCTTCCTCTTTCCTTCTGCCAACTGTTCTTGCTTATTTAAAGATTTTGCTCTCCATTGTTGTTTAATTATCCAGCCTTTGCCTGCTTGACAGCTTAAAAGCATTAAGAGCTTAATCTTTTAACAGCTCAACCAACGCATTTATATATTGACAAATAAAATGAACAAAATAACTTAAAAGTTTCTTTTTAAAAAAAACCTCCTTAAAGTAAAGGCAAAAATAAAGGAATGGGACTATATCAAACTAAAAAGCTTCTGCACAGCAAAAGAAACAATAAAACAGAAAGACAGCCAACCAGACGGGAGATGATATTTGCAAGCAGTAGCTCCAGCAAAGGTTTAATCTCCATAAAGAACTCATAAAACTCAACACCAAGCGAACAAACAAGCCGATCAAAAAGTGGGAAGAGGACCTGGAAATACACCTTTTCCCAGAAGACACACGATATATGAAAAGATGTTCAACCTCACTGGTAATTAGGGAAATGCAAATCAAAACTACAATGAGATACCACCTCACACCTGTTAGAGCGGCCATTATCAACAAGACAAGCGATAACAGTGTTGGAGAGGTTGTGGGAAAAAAAGGAACCTTCATTCACTGCTGGTGGGAATGTAGATTGGTGCAAGCAGTCTGGCGATTCCTCAAAAAATTAAGAATAGAGCTACCATACGACCCAGTAATTCCTTTGCTGGGTATATACCCAAAACACTCAAAATCATGTATTCACAAAGATATATATAACCCTGTGTTCATTGCAACATTATTCATGGTGACCAAGAAATGGAAACAACCAAAGTGTCCTGTGATAGAGGACTGGATAAAGAAGATGTGGTAAATATATACAATGGAATACCACTCAGCCATAAGAAAGGATGAAATAGCACCCTTTGCAACCACATGGATGGACCTTGAGAACATTACGCTAAGTGACATAAGTCAGTCAGAAAAAGCTAAGAACTGAGTCATTTCACTCATATGTGGGATATAAAAGTGAAACTCATGAACACAAACAGCAGTGTGGTGATTGCCAGAGGGAAGGGGCTGGTGAGAGGAGATATTTGACTTTGGGTGGTGGGCTCATGGTGCAATATACAGATCTTGTAACATAGAGACCCACACCTGAAACCTATATGTTCATGTTGACCAATGTCACCCCAATCAATTTAAATGTTTTTAAAATCCTCTTTAGTCACTGTTTAGTAACAGGGGACAGAAATGTATTTTGATTTCTGGATCCAGATAAGAAAAGAATATAATGCTGTTCTCCTGTGAAACAGGAATTGGCAAGAGCTGGATTATTTGGGACATATTACTGATAATAGAGAACTATAACAATAGTGACTGGGGATATTTACTAGAGACATGTCCATTATGCAGGGACTAATTGCATCAGGCAGGATCCATTCAGGAAAATAGAAACCATTGCAAGTTAAGCAATTGTTAAAAGGCCAGAAGAACAAAAATGGAAAGGTGATATTAACTCAGAGAGTCAAGGGACACAAACGGGAGGAAGTGGTGCCACCAGAAGGTAAGAGCTCAGAGAAGGGGCCACCATCTCCGGAGCTACCACAGCCTCAAGAGCTGAGGTCATTAAGGCAGAACCACTGCTTCCTGCCGTGGCACTATGGAGGAAGGGACATAGGCACTTCAGAGATGCTGCCAAGAAATAGAAAGGAGAGAGAGTAGAGGGAAAGCACTGCTCCCCTCTTCCTACCAGCTGATAGTCACCTCTGACTCCTATTGGCAGAATCTTAACAAGGAGCCAAGGAGCAAAGGACCCTGGGAAATGTAGTATGGAGAGTATAGAAGGACAGGCATAGATCTAATAAATATATAACATGTGCATTACATATCCACTTTCTGGATGCATAGTTCTTGCTAAATTACCATTTGTCTCTGCTTTCCTTAAAGCGCTTGTTCACTTGGTATAGAAGCTATAAGAAGGATGAAGGTCAACACGAAATAAAAGTAAATTTCAGTCTGTTGTTATTCTTTAATAAATAGTAATAATAATCCTATCTAATAAAAGAGTAATATGCAAATTGACCATACCTCTGCTACACCCACAAGCCATGCCCACCAGCCAATCAGGAGCGAGTATGCAAATGAACCCAACCAAGATGGCTGTGGCCACAGAGAGAGCAGGAGGCTTGGGTTTCCCTGGCAATGGAGGAAGCCAAGCTTTCCACCTGCCCTGGCCTGCCTTGGCCTCCGCTTAAAGCTACAAAGTTTCAATTATAGAAGATAAATTAATCCCAACAAAAATGGCTGTGGCCACGGAGCGAGCAGGAGGCTTGGCTCTGCTCAAGGCTACAAAGTTTCAATTATAGAAGATAAATAAATCCCAGATACCAGGGCCTCCGCTTGGGTCGCCGGAGGGCATGGCCGGCCTGCAAACCACCACAGGCCGCTCGCCCAGGCCACCCCATGCCCCAAGGGAACCCCCACCCTGATCTGGGACACCCTTCAGGGCAAAGCAGCTGGCCCCCACCCGTGCACCAGGCCTTTATCCTATCTAATCCTCCTATCTAATAAAAGAATAATAGGCAAATTGACCATCACTCCAACACACAAGATGGCTGCCCCCATGTGGTCAAAGATGACTGACCCCATGTGGACACAAGATGGCTACCACAAGATGGCCAGCAGGGGAGGGCAGTTGGGAGGGACCAGGTCTGCAAGGGAGGGCAGTTGGGAGCGATCAAGCCTGCAGGGGAGGGCAGTTAGGGGTGACCAGGCCTGCAGAGGAGGGAAGTTGGGGGCGACCAGGCCTGCAGGGAATGGCAGCTGGGGGGGACCCAGGCCTGCAGGGAAGAGCAGTTGAGGGGGACCAGGCCTGCAGGGGAGCAGTTAGGCATCAATCAGGCTGGCAGGGGAGTGGTTAGTGGGTGATCAGGCTGGCAGGCAGAAGTTAGGGGCAATCAGGAAGGCAGGAAGGCAAGCAGTTGGGAGCCAGCAGTCCTGGATAGTGAAAGGGATGTCCGACTGCCCGTTTAGGCCCGGGATCGGGATCGGGCCTAAACGGGCAGTCAGACATCCCTCGAGGGGTCCCAGTTTGAGAGGGTGCAGGCTGGGCTGAGGGACACACCCCCACACCCCGTGCACGAATTTCGTGCACTGGGCCTCTAGTAATAGTAATAAATAGCAAAATATGTGAGGAATTGTATTGTTGCTTAAATGAAGTTACGCTGGTTTTCCTGGGTGTGTTAGAAAGAATGTCACCACAGATTTTGTCTACTAAAATGCATGTCATTTGCTGGAGAGAACTGACCAAGAAATCAATGGGAACATCAAATATAGAGAGACAATTAAATGTTGGAATAATTAGTAGTATAAATTATTTTAAGGTTTTGAACTTTTCATATCATTTCCTTATTTAAGGGATAAGATTCAGAAACTTGAGTTTCCAAGCCTCGTGGGAAATTCTGACAACCTCTTAAGCAAATGGGTATTTGTAAATGTTTTCATAGTTTATTATATCTCTTTTGCATAATATGCCACCTATTTGCGGTGTGGGTCACAGGGCAAGGCAAAATGTTTCTGTTTTCTAAGGAAAAGACAGACCTGACAGTAAGAAAACAGCCTTAAACTCTGATAAATTGTTATCATTTGTACTCTTTGCAGACTTAAAGGAACCAAGTTCATTCAGATGAGATGTGCATTTGAACTGAGTTAAAGAGGGCAAGAGGGTCACCTGCTAAAAAATCCATCCCTTTCTCCCTTGGCGCACTTTTGGTAACTGTGCCAATTGAGAGCCAGCCATTTTGTCTTCTGTTACCAATGTTAGACAACACTGCCTGTCAAAAGAAAGCAATAGCCCTAACCAGTTTGGCTCAGTGGATAGAGCATCGGCCTTCGGACTGAAGGGTCCCAGGTTCGATTCTGGTCAAGGGCATGTGCCTTGGTTGCGGGCACATCCCCAGTGGGGGGCGTGCAGGAGGCGGCTGATCGATGTTTCTCTCTCATCGATGTTTCTGGCTCTCTATCCCTCTCCCTTCCTCTCTGTAAAAAGTTAATAAAATATATTTTTTTTTTAAAGAAAGCAATAGATAATCCTCTCCTTTCTAAAGGAGGCTAGCAGGCTCCAAATGCCCAGGGGTTCTACAGCACCGCTTACGACTTTTCCAGGGAGATTACAAGTCTGGTCTACTCATCGTTTTTTATGAAGCTTAGATGTAGGCAGGAAGAGGCACACGGTGAAGTTGACACATTTAGCTTGTAATCACATTAAATATTTTGTTTACCCTTAACTAAAAACTTACCAAAGATGGATTATGTGAAGTCTTCCTAGAAAAGGACTAATGATTAGGTTTTTAACTTCTCTCTCATCACTAGCCTGAAATAGGATTTGACACCTGGAGCCACTAAGTTATGGGTTCCAGGTAAGATGTTGTAGGCTTGGGAGGTAGACCACCAGGTTCTAACCCGGCCCTACTATTTCTAGACGTATAACTTTGGAGATGTTACTTAATTACTCTGTGCCTCAGTTGCTTCATATGTAAAATGGGGATAGATATCTACTTCATTGGGATTGTTTTGAGTATTAAGTAAATTGATATGGAAAATTAGAAACTCAATCAATCCAGGTTAGATTTTATTTGATTTGGGGTTTGGTTTCAGTTATGTCTTAGAGAGACGAATAAAAATGTTGGAAAGTTGATTTTTCCGGTCCATGCTTTATTTTCAGTATGCAGATCTAAATCGTCACGTGGATGCGTTGAATGCATGGAGAAATGCCACTGTGCTGAAGCCAGAGCACAGCCTGGCTTGGAACAACATGATCATACTCCTTGATAACACAGGTACAGAAAGGTGAATTACATACATCCGGGGAGTCGTTTCCCGGGGCAGTACCACTGAGTAATTAGGAAATGTAGTTTATTGGGGAGGGTTTTCCTAGTGTGTGCTAGAGTTGTTGTCTTTAAAAATTATGGTGGGATTTAATATTTTGCACTACAAAATGTCTATTCTTCTAGAACATGGAGCTTCCTTTGATATATTAGAATATACATGTCTGGGGAAATGGTACTTGGCTTAAAATTGGTGTGGAGTCATGAAGGAAAATGTGTGCTAACCTCTCATTTCTCTGAAGCCCGTTCTCTGGCTAGGACGCTGGAGGTAACCAAAGTGAGCGGCAATGCGCTGGGCTTGTGCAACGGGCGGTGCTAGGTCCATGCTCTAAAGCTCATGGGCCGTTCTCAAAGCAGATGCCCTCAAACCTACACTCAGAGATTCTTACTTTATATATAATGCTAATAACGGCCTTGACGATCTAGTTCCTTAGCCCTTGGCAGACTTGATCCACTAGGACAGTGGTCGGCAAACTGCGGCTTTCGAGCCACATGCGGCTCACGAGCCGCGGTTTGCCGCTCTGTTGGCTGATGAGTTTGCCGACCACTGGGATAGGGGCTTAATCACAAGGAACAACAACAGCCTGTAATTATTGGAATCGAGAGTCTAGGTCAGTGGTCGGCAAACTCATTAGTCAACAGAGCGGCAAACCGCAGCTCGCGATCCGCATGGCTCGTGAGCCGCAGTTTGCCGACCACTGCACTAGGAGACACTCTGCTCCTCTAGTTTTAAAAATTCAAGCATCTCATAAGAAATGGTAGTTTTCATTTGGCAGACTCTGAAGCCAGTGAGTAGGCCATCTAATCAGTGTGGATAAGAGACACTCACTTGTTTCTAATGAAGGCATAGAACATGTCCTTCAGTATGACACATATCCCGTTATTAAAGTGTTCCTGCGATGTTCTGATTCCGCAGGCTTGTTTTCTCTGATTTGGGTATAATGGGTATCTGGGAGAAAATTAAAATTAGGTTTCATGCGAAATTTAATCAAAAGCCGTTTCTGTATTACGTCAGAATGGCACTGGGCTGCATTGGCTTTGCAACCGATAGGATCGTGTGTGTGTGTGTGTGTGTGTGTGTGTGTGTGTGTGTGTTACACATTTACATTGATTTTCTTAAGTAGTTTATTCATAATCATTGTGTCTAATGTACATAAACCCTGTTAGAGAGAGACCAAAATACTAGTACGTGTTTTTTCCTTTTTTACTCGCAGGCAATTTAGCCCAAGCTGAAGCAGTTGGAAGAGAGGCGCTGGAATTAATACCTAATGATCACTCTCTGATGTTCTCGTTGGCAAACGTACTGGGGAAGTCCCAGAAATACAAGGTGTGTGTAAACTGCAGGCCGTGATTTCTTGCAATTCATGCCAGCCTCTGACAGAAACCATAAACGTTACTTGGGCCCAGTTAAATTCGGAATTAGACCAAAACAGGGGTAGCAGTACACCAGTGTGGCTTGGTCAGTTGTGCTTCCTGGAGAAGTTGCCCCAAAAAAGGATTTGCAGGGTCAAACTCTGTGTTCTTTGTCATCGGAATTCACTACCATTGCTCAAATGTGGGCGGGGAGGAGAAGCCCAACAAGAGGTGCATCTTCGCAGATGCCCCGGCCTCGCCCTGGCGAGACGCTGTGAGCCGGCCCCTTGCAGTGGGGCTGGAGCTCTGGGTTTAGATGTGGGTGACGTCTTCCACACTGCAGGAAATAGCAGCCCATGGAGAATGCAGGACTGGTTCCTGCTGCTTCCAAGTGTTTCCTCATCGAGAGCTAAGTTATAGGTAATCTGCAAGGCCCTAGAAATTCCTGACCAATGAACAACCCAAGGTACTAATTTATCCGGGCTCTATCTACCTGGGTTGGCCAGGAGGAGACTGTGAATCCGAAAAGGTGTGTTGAAGAGGACTCCGTGTTGCTAATACTGGTGATCTCGAGCTTTAATTCTACCAGAATCACCAAGGGAGGGTGCTAGAATGCAGATGTCCACCGTCCTCCCCAATACGTGGTCGGCTGCGTAAGGTCAGGGGATTTGCATTGTTAACCGGCATCCTCGGTATCTAACACGGATGTGACAGAAAACACTTTCAGAAGCACTGCTTTAGTCCGTTCATGAGGGAGGTTTTTTTCTTTTAAAGTTGTGGGCCACATCTGATTTTAATCGCACTAGGCATCAAGGTGGTGATTAATTCATACTTGTCCTGTTATTTACCTCTCCTGTCCTGCTCATTAGGTATCATTGCCAGTATAATTTCCCATAACAACAGTAACATATTACTTGCATTTATCTCATTTTTGAATGTCAGGTTGTTTAATAGCTTCAATACCCATTTTAGCATTTCTAGATTTTACTCCAGAGATGACTTTTTGAAAGGGTTAAGTTTTATTTTTTACGGATCTATTTGTGTAGGGGTGGGGGTGCAGAAAGGAGGTGTGGTGTGTGTGTGTTCCCCTTCTAATGACCTTTCCAGCCATCTGTGTCAGCCTGGGGCATCTTGGGGGGGTGTCCAGGGACCACCCACAGCGAGTCTTCAAGATTCAGCTGAGGTGAGGAAACCGAAGATGAGATCTGAACGAAGAGGCTTGCTATGAACTCTTCAGGAGCTGCCCCAAGGAGGGATGGGGTGGCACACTATGAGCCGTGCGTCAGCCACCACGCCCTGGCTTCCTACATTTTTTAAATTCAAGATTTGGAATTTTAAACCCCTGTGTAGGGTTTTCTCCCACAGAAATGACACCTGTTGCTATTGGTCAGCCATTGCCACCTGTTCCTGCAGAGCCCCGGGTGGGAGCTCTGGAGAGGAGGCCGAGGTGGGGCTCGCGGGGTACACGGAGCCTGGCCTCCAGCTCGGCATGGTCCCCACCAGGACAGATGTCTGCTGCTCGTGCAACTCCCTTTCCACCTAAGCTCTTGCTGTTTCAGATTCTCATGAACTTTTGATGAATCTCTTTAGTGAGCCTGGAGCCTTTTTGAGGTCAGAGTCCTCAGTCCTATTCTTCCACCTCCATTGCTGCCCAGTGTGCTAATGGGCGTTTATTAAGCGCCCCAGTAGTAATTGTGAAATGGCTGAATGCGTCTCACATTTGGCTCTGAAACATTTAAGCTTCCAGAATCTCTGTTGAGACTTCGATGTGCAGAGTGAGTGTTCTCGTTATTATACCCCTGTGAGTACGGGACATCTGTTTATGCGAGCAGCCCCTTTTATCTAACAGCAGTCACTTAACCAGTCCTTAGTTTACTCATCTGTACAACAGAAATGGTGATAGGGAAAAATGCACAAGAAGGTAATTTATAACTATTGAATGGTATATATATATATATATATATACACACACACACACACACACAGACTAGTATATACAATAATTTTAATTAAATGAAATTCTAAGGATCATTAAAGCCAATTAGATTTGATATTACTTATTGCCATTTAATTTCCAATTTATGGCTAATGTACAGCAAAAATGTAAGAATAATGTTTTAGTGCTTAAAATATTGTCTCTCGATGTAATTCCTCTTTCTATATTGCCTGTTCCACAGATTATGTTTACAGAGCAGTTTCCCCAATTCCAGACATTTATGCCACATCTTCATGAATTTCTTTGGTCACATCTACATATTACTTTTTTTTTTAATATCTTTTACTTAATTATCTATTTAAATTTTTAACACAGATAAATGTATTAAAGTGGAAACATAGTATTGCTATAAATATAAGGTAACTGAAAATAAAATAATTTTTCTAAGTCTCAGGTAGGTACTATTGCTGGCCAGGGCTCTGATCCTGAGGTTTGCCTTCTTTTAGCTTCAAAGGGAGAGTAGCAGATGTTGAGGCTGCGGCCCCCAAATCACCACCAGACAGAGACTTCTGTGTGGGATGAACGGGAAGAAAGGAAGGCAGATTACAGGGAACTGCTCACTTCCTATGTGACTTGTGGTTTCATCTTAACTCTGCACTGCCTACATTAGGCCCTGGTTGGAGCAGGCTCCGGGATGTCCCTTGTGAAACTCTGGCCGTGGTTTAAGGGTGCTGCCCTGCCAGCCGCTGTGGCTGAACTGACCTCTGACTGCCCCGTCCGCTCCACCCAGATGTAAAGACCCTCGCTTGTTCCTTCGTAAGGCCTTTCTCTGTCTCACATGTTGCCCCAAACCTTTGTTAAGTCCATCTTGTCTAATGCACTTCAGAAAATAATATTCTTCTCCCTTTCTGTGGATGAAAAAATATCCCTGATTTAACATGTGAGTTTATTTACTTATTCCTTGGCACAAATCAGCATGTTACCTGGGTCTCTAAGCATCCACACACTTCCACAGAAGATCGGTTTTATAAGCAGTTCATTGCTCTCCGGAACAGGGCATTAATCTAAAAGATGAGCATTTCCTGGGCCTTGAATGCCCACAGGCGTTTGTAATCGAAACAGGCCTCCGGCCCAGGGCCCGCATACAGTCCCAGGGGCCAATGAAGCCTCCTTTTAAGGTTGCCCCAGTGCTGTCTGAGAGGGAGGGTGTCTGGCCCACACTCACCGTGCCCCCCAAACCTGCTCTTCCCCCCGGCACCTCTTTTGTCAACGTGCTATCATTTTCCTATCTTCCAGGCTCATTTTTTCCTCCCCCATCACCTCGCTCGTTTTCCTATTTTCCCATTCCTTCCCACCCAGCCTCCTCCTCATCCCTCGGGGTTCAGGCCCTGCCTCGCCAAGAGCAGCAGCCCCTAATGGGGCGTAAGCCCTGAGACCCTCCCTGTGCGCAGCACCCTGAACATTCCCAGACCTGACTTCGGCTCCACGCCATCTTGAATGGTGTCCACACTGATGGGCATTTGAGAGATTAGTTTAATCGGGCAATGAATCTAGCATCCTCCAACTCCTGACTTGATTTTTATCTCTGTCAGCTTTCTCTCGCTAGCACATTTGGCATGTCGTGGAGCATTTTAAACTAGACTCAGATTCCCTGGCTTTCCTATTTCTCAAATTTTAGGTTTTAAATGGGAATATTTGAAAATCATCAGAAACAGCACTGCTACTTAGAAACTGCTACAAATCTATACAATTCATTTTATTTTTCCCCCCGGTGTTCCTGAGAGAGCAGGAAAATCTTAGGCTTCCTTGAAGGAGTTGCAGCTTCTAAAACTTGGAATGTGGGCGCTGTGTCTGAGCTGAGCTCTGAGAGTGATGCTTGCTGACATCCCGTGTGCTGTTATTTTGAGTCTTTATCCGTCCCCCTTGGACGACATTTCTAAAATGCACACGTTCTTCTGCCACTTCCGTCGAGAAGGTGGTGGTTTCAGAGATGTCTGCCCAGCTTCCCAGCCTGTTCCTCAGGAGTGCCACGGGCCTTCATGGAGCAAGGGAACTAGACTGCTTACACTTCATAAAGTGCTAGGACCTGCAGTGGGAAGCCCACCTGGGAAAACCCGCCCAGGGCACAGATAGAAGGAGCAGGCCTGTCCCCACACCTCAGCTTTGTTTAAGGCCCTGACGAGAGCGCGCTGGGCGCTTTGGGAACAGGAGCAGGTGGCGGGAATGGCTGTCCCCGGCAGGTGTCAGTGGGAACCACCAGGCATCTTTATTTCTCCACATGTGGGTAGAAAGGGACCAGCCAGCCAGCCAGCCATGGCCAGGAATGATCAGGGAAGCAAACACTCGGCCGTGCTGCTTAGGACCCCGTTGGAAGTGAGTTCTACACGAGGGGAATGCACATCTATAGAAAGATCGGTTCACGCACATCAGGGGCATTTGGTCACGGTCATATACAACACTGCGACGGCCGAGGTGACAGGCGGCTGCCGAGATCTCCCTCATTCTCTCTGCTCATTCTTTCCAGCTGACGGGGCTGCTTCTGGGTTGTGGGCTGTTGGGGGAGATTAAAAGAGCCCCAACTCCTACCTTGAGTACCCTGGAAATGAGTTCCTTGATGCTGACTGAAAACGACACTTTCAAAAAAAGAAAAGAAAATGACACTTTCATAGGTGTCTTCAGCAGTCCAGCCCTTTTCAGTCTTTTGGCCTTCACTTGCCCTCCACTGCACCCCGAGCTGAGCTACTTGCCTGAAGTCCCAGAATTCCTGCCACTTCGTTAAGGCAGGTGGCAGAGCTCATTAGCATACTCATGTTCTCTCTTCAGCCACCGTCGCTTTCCATTGCTCCCACTCCACTAACCATGACCCTGTCACCTTTGCCCTGTCACACGCTTACCCGACTGTCCTTCCAAGCCTCTTCTCACCAGGGTGTGGCTGTGCTGGGCTTCCCAGTGTCCCTGGAAGAAGGATGAGGTGGTCCCAAAACAGGACATTAAGGGTTCGAAAACCATATGCAATAACAACACTATGCACTGGTTTTGTATTGTGTGCATTACCTTTTTATGTATTTCATTTTTTTTAGGAATCTGAAGCGTTATTCCTCAAAGCAATTAAAGCTCATCCAAATACCGCAAGTTACCATGGCAATTTGGGTAAGGAAACTTTTCAATTTGAATCATATGGGAAGTCTATGTAGTTTTGATGAAATGGGTGTATTTCTGTAAAACTGATATTAGAAGAGTAGTTTTTTCAAACCTAGCCTGTATCATCCTTTCAAAATGTGTGTTTTGTTTTGTTTTGTTTGTTTTGTTTTAAAGAAATCATTACACTAAAATGGGAGGTAAATAGTAGTCATATTTACAGATCTTAGTTATGTGACCAGAACAGCCCCCAAAATCATTCACTCTGATGATAAAACTCGGATTTTCTTTCTTTATGCAAAGGATTTTAGGAATGTTAAACAGATGTGCTGAGGAATTTTGCTCTCTGACTTACAGCCTTTTCCCGTCTTGCATAGTGGACCTTCCATTCTAGCCTGTCCTCCACTTTCTTATGTTCTCCTATGCCTCAGCTAGAAATGCATATGCAAAGATTTGTTCCCTAGAATTCCTTTCTTCCGTTATACATCTCAATAACTAAGGTTTTTTAGAGCACAGTAGGTTGATGTTTAGAATGCTCAATCATGTGACTATTTTTTTCACCAAATCCGTTCCCTACAGACTCTGTAGTCATGACCTATGCATAGTTGCTCTTCTGCCCATCTAGCAAATTGATTTTACCTGCAAAATCATTATAATCTTCAGACGCTTGCCATTCTAATAATTAGGTTTACATTAACTATCACTCTAGGGTCAGACCTTGATGTGAGTGCCCTTATTTTCAACTGGCAAAAAACAAGCTATTATTTGGGGGGAATCTTTATGTAAAGTAAATAGGGCTCTGAGCAATGAGGGAGCCCCGCCCTAGCTATTCAGCCTGGCTTCCTGGAAATTTCGTGGCAGGACTAAGAAACTTAATGCACCCTTCCTTTTACTTTTTATATAATAATGTTGCTCTAGGGAGACGGCTCATGCCTAGTGATACGAAGACCCCCAGGACTGACTGGGGGTGTTTCAACGGACAATCACGGGGGAGTGTGATTACAATAAATAAAGTTTGTGGTACAAGCAATATTATTTTAAACACTGATTTTTGAAAACAGTTTCAGAGGCTCTTCAATATTTCTTTGTAGAAGTGGTTGGGAACACTGCTAGGTATTCAGAGCGTGCCCAATGAAACGCATCTCTTGCTATTTCAGCTGTGCTCTATCATCGTTGGGGGCATCTAGACTTGGCCAAAAAACACTATGAAATCTCTCTGCAGCTTGACCCCACGGCACCAGGAACTAAAGAGAATTACGGTCTCCTACGACGAAAGCTGGAACAAATGCAAAAGAAAGATGTCTGATCCTTTTTCTTCCATTTGGCGTGTGTTTGTATGCATGAGGCCTATCACTAATATTATGTGGTTACATTTAAACATTTAAAAATCTTATGTGTTCTTATTCTGTTTTCTTTTTTCCTATGAAAACAAAGACATGCAAAAAGATGACAGCACCAGCAGTATACTCTTGAATACGTGATGTGGTTTTTGCATTGAAATTGTATTTTTTCAGACCATTCAAATATAAATCCCAAAATTTCCAGAATGAAGTCTTTTTTTAATTAAAAAGAAAAAGAGAAAAATATTGTCTCGAGCAACTTACATTAGAATAAACCCTGCCTTTGGGATGTGTTGTGTAGACTAGCACTTATTAAACATCGGCTGTGAACAGGAAATGACAAGCTGATTCCTACTATTTATATAAGTATCAAATGTGTCTGTATATTAGGCATTTTATTTAATGACAACAAAGGGTAAATTAAGATTTTTGGGTTTCTAAATCTTTTTTTAAAATAATATAGTATGAACTTCATGTGTAAGGAAATATATTTATGTGTACTTTTATGTTTTGAACAGGGCAAATAATTGAGTGAAGAATGGAAATGTTAACATCTAGTACATTTATATACTTTTTCCTTCATAGGAAGAAGTTCACTCCTGCAGTATTTTTTGGATTCTCCAACTCCTGTAGTTTCATAACACAGGAAATTGTGTAGCATTCTACATGAATTGTTACTATTAATAGAAAATCCAAGCTATGCTATAGGCAAAAGCAGGCAGCCTGGTGTCTTTATTTGTTATATCCAGTATTAAGAGGGCTACACATCTATGTAAGTTGCTTTTTTAATGTTTTTAGCTGTAAAGCAGTTTACCATCTGGCTTAAGGGAATCCCAGTCATCACTATATTCAGAAAACGCAAGATGTGTATTTTCTCTCAAAGGAAGCCACATTTGGGGAGTTTGTGGTATTTTTAAGAATTGGATTATTTTTCTATTTTATTTGCTCAGAATAATCATGTTTGTTTTATTTCATTCTTCTATGTATGTTGTTGACCTAATGATTTATGCAATCTCTGATTTCTTATGCAGTAAAATTATTGCACAAATCCTGTCTAGTATGTGGCTTCTATTTGGCTTTAGGGACCATTTAACAGAATCACATTTTTTTTTTTTACCCAGGTTCAGAGGACTGAGTGAATAGATCCCACATTGAGATGAATTTGATTCTCTACACTCTTTCTGGGGGTGCAGGTCCATGTAGTTTTGTATATCAGTAATTGTAACTTAAGATGGTTCCATTACATCAGAAATCAAAGTGCCGGTGATTGACATACATCAGAAAAGAAAGTGCTGTGTTTCAAACAGTTCTGAAATGGTCCCCAAAATAGCAGTAACAATTTATAGATCCGTTAGGGGCAGGAGCTGTCTTATTCTTGGTTAGGTTATAGTGCTTAACGTGGCAGATAACAGATACACTATATGCTTGTTGATTTTTTCTTTAAGCAAATTTCTTTAAAATAGTACTTCTCTTTTGAGAGTAAAGAAAAAAAATATTTCTTGTAAAAGCCCCTCTAGGATTCTTTTTTTCCCCTCTGATACTAAAACTTGAGTGTCAAATGAAGACGTGCAAATCTGGGACTCCAGCCCACCGAACAAACCCCCTTCGCTTTCCCCACTGTCTCCCGGGACTGCACTGCAGCTGTCCGTCTTCTTTCCAGAGAAAACAGTCATGAGTCTGATCGATATTTCAGGAAGTCTTTAACTCTGCAGATTGTGGAAGTGCATCATGCTGCCTCTCTTTTTCCCTTCCTTCTTTTTTAACTTTAAAGCAGCACCCTCTTCATTCCTTGGTTTCCTTCCTAAGGAAACTGAAGTGGAAAACTGTATCCCAGTCCCCCCCTTATTTGGCATCTTCTTAAATTGTAATGTTTTT
This sequence comes from Eptesicus fuscus, assembly GCF_027574615.1. Lineage (NCBI taxonomy): Eukaryota > Metazoa > Chordata > Mammalia > Chiroptera > Vespertilionidae > Eptesicus > Eptesicus fuscus. The sequence continues at coordinate 65,363,884 of NC_072480.1, read as the reverse complement.
GTTGCTTATCATCATCAAGGTGGGGTAAGGGAATATCAAAACAAACACGGGGGCCTGGGCCGGCATGGCTCAGAGGTTGAGCTTTGACCTATGAACCAGGAGGTCAAGATTCGATTCCCCGTCGGGGCACGTGCCCGGGTTGTGGGTGCGATCTCCAGTGGGGGCGTGCAGGAAGCAACCGATCAATGATTCTCATCGTTGATGTTTCTATCTCTCTCTCCCTTCCTCTCTGAAATTAATAAAAATTATGTTTTAAAAAACAGACATGGGGGGAGTTGCCAGTTGGGAAAATCTGAGATTCCTAATCGTCATCTTTCGCCTCCCTGATAGTGAGCATCATGAAACCCAGATGGTGATCTGGGGTGGTTCTTAGTTTGTTTAACAGGTGTTACTGCTACAACTCTTCCCTGTTTTAATGCAGTCTTACATTTATTTCTTAATGGATTTTGCATCTTGAGACCCATTATTCATTCCCCTGCCTGACCAAGTAGACAGTACTGAACTGCGGCAGTAATTCCACAGTCCTCATTCCTCTTTTTCTCCCCCTCGGGTGAGCTCCACCCCGGAATGTCCACACAAGTGTCTGTCTCTTTGATTAGTGTGCCTCCTCCCTCGGTGGCCTCTCTTAAACAGAGTACAGCTTTTCAAAGCCCTAGTCCATCTTAACCTCCATCCTACTAGATTTTAGATTAACATCAGCAATCTGAGACTGTTTCTCCTCTTCTGTCATTTTTTATTTGGAGATAATTATAGATTCACATGCAGTTGTAAGAAATAATAAAGAGATCTCATATACCCTGCACCCAGTTTCCCCCAATGGTAACATCTTGCATGACTGGAGTACATTACCACAGCCAGGCTCTTGACATTGATGCACCCACCAGCCTCATTCAGATGTCACCAGTCTTACACGAACTCATTTGCATGATTTGCTCTGTGTGGTTTTTATCACACGTATAGATTTGTGTGGTCACCACAGTGAAGATACAGAACAGTTCCATTACAAGGATCTCTCTCGAGCTACTCGCATGTTTCAACTTTTTTCAAAATACTTTCTTGAGCACTGACTGTACACTAGCAATGCGCTAGCTGCTGTGGATACAATGGAAAATGAAAACAGATGGACTGCCCAGCCGGGAATGGCTCAGTGATTGAGCATTGACCTACGAACCAGGAGGTTATGGTTCGATTCCCGGTCAGAGCACATGCCTGGGTTGCAGGCTTGATCCCCAGTGGGGGCATGCAGGAGGCAGCCAGCCAATCAGTGATTCTCATCATTGATGTTTCTATCTCTCCCTCTCCCTTTCTGAAATCAATAAAAAATATACAAAAAAATAAACAATAATAAGACAGGGGATTCCTGCCCTTGGGGAGCTCACAGTTTAGGTTACCTCAACCTTCTTGTATACCCCGGTGACGGTGACGCATGCTGGTGTAGGCATCTGGGACTAAGCTATTGTTAACAGGCCCCTCTCCAGGGGACTTCTCCGGAGTCGCTCATTCACATCGTTTCCATTTGCTGCTACCTGCCAAGTGTCGCAGGTTGTCAGGACATTTCTTTCCTTCTGTGTTGAAAATTCCCCCTCAGTTTGTAAATCTGGTTTTTTCCTGGAGGCAATGAAACAGAGAATCATCTCAATTTTTCTTGGTCAGTATCTGCTTCCTAAGAACAGATATTGGTTCAGCTGCCTTTGCCTTCTTCTTTTGACCTCCTATTGATGTAAAAACTTTGCTAGGCATCCAGGGAAAACAAAGAGTTCTGCTGAGACAAGAGCTGAGTAACCCTGATTTTCAATAAAGTGAGACATTTACTATTACTTGATTCATTCATAAATACCAAACGTTGATTATTACAGTCTCATTTTAAAACCCCTCACAGTCTTGTCTTAAATGGTCTCTCTCAGCTCTAAATTGTACCAAGAAGATATTAATTTGGTGATGGCCTCTTTCAGGATGACATTCCTCACAAAGTGCTGATCAGAGCTGATCTAGTTCAAAGCAGAAGGAGCAAAGGTCCCGTGTGGGCCAGTCTGGTTGCAGTGAAGCAGACGAGGAAAGAATGGTGGAGACGGGAACCCAGGGGATGCTAACAAATATTACAGGTCTTCACGTGTTCTTCTTTAAACTGATAGGAATCGCAGTTTATATTTACATGGGCTTTTTGAGAGGAACAGAATTGGAGCGGAGAGAGACTTCTTCTCCTTGGCAAATTTCTGCATCATTTGAAATAAATTTTCTTTCTAAATAAAGGAACATGTGTGACAGCACAGAGAAGTCTTTATTCAAGAGAGCCATGGATGTGTTTGTAATAAAGCTGTGATCAGGTTCCTGCTGGGAAAGAAACGCCATAAGGGAAACTCAGGTAACCAAGGTGTTTGCTAAATTGCTTTGCCCAACAGGCAAGAGAGACGCTGAGGAGACTCGGGCCCCAGAGCAATGCTGAGTGAAAAGAATAGGGGAGGCAGCATTTTTTTTCAGATTATTGGCTGAACTACTGGAGTACAGCAATACAGACTCTTCTCTGAAGCGTGTCTTTAAATCGTCAGTGAGTTCTGTGTGCTCTGTGACCCCCTCTTGGTGGGTGTCTGGAAATAGCTGGCATTTGGGTACACAAAGCTTGAATGTGCAATGAAAGCGTGTTACAACTGGATTTGAATCCCGTTCTTCCATTTACTAGTTGTATGAACTTAGGCAAGTGTAGTGGGTTGAACTGTGTCCTCCAAAATTTATGTCTACCTGGAAATAGGGTCTTTACAGATACAATTAGTTAAGGAGGTAGAGAGGAAATCATACTGGATTTAGGGTGGGCCCTAAATCCAATGACTGGTATCACATAAAATGAGAAGGCCATGGGAAGACGGAGGCAAAGATTGGACTAATGCTGCCACAAGCCAAAGAACACCAGGGAGCCACCGAAAATTGAAAGAGACCAGGAAGGATCCTCTACTAGAACCTTCCGAGGGAGGTGGGTCTTGCCCTCACCTTGACTTTGGACTTCTGGCCTCCAGAACATTTCGACATGAAGCCACCCAGTTTGTGGTATTTTATGGCAGACCTAGGAAACTAACACAGCAACTCATCTTCTCGTCCATAAAACAGGGTGTAATATGACCTTTTGCCCAGGATTACTGGGAAGTTTAAATGAGACGAGTTATATAAAGCCCTAGACCAGTGGTCGGCAAACTCATTAGTCAACAGAGCCAAATATCAACAGTACAACGATTGAAATTTCTTTTGAGAGCCAAATTTTTTAAACTTAAACTTCTTCTAATGCCACTTCTTCAAAATAGACTCGCCGAGGCCATGGTATTTTGTGGAAGAGCCACACTCAAGGGGCCAAAGAGCCGCATGTGGCTCACGAGCTGCAGTTTGCCGACCACGGCCCTAAACCACTGCTTGGCACATAATCTACATATACTGTATAATCTATATATATAATGGAAGAATATGCAAATTTGTCCAGGATGCCCTCACCATAATGACCAGCTGGAGTGGGTGGGCGTGGCTTAGTGCTGCACGATGGGGGGGGGGGGGATGTGAGGCTGCGTCAAATAAAATGCATTCACATGCCCTAAAGCACAAACATCCCAGCAGATAACTCAATGCAGGTTATTGTGTAATCACAATGATTACACAATAAACTTATTTTCACCGAAAAAAAAAATAACATCTTCACTTAAAGATGCCCCAGGAAGGCTGCTGAGGCTTTTGTCTGTCCCTTTCTACACCGAAGACGACAGGGTTCCAGGAGGAAGGGCTCCAGTTTCATTTTCTCAGCACCCAGCTAGGAGGCCTCTCTGGAGCGGCTCTCCCCTCCGAGCCTGCGCCCGGGAGCCCCAAAGGGAGGCGGAGCAAAGTGCTTTCCCTCCGGGACCCCACTCTCCCTGGGAGTCCGGTGCGGAGGGCGCTTTCCCTGGGAACCCGGAAATCCGCAGCCAGGCCTGGCAAGCTGCAGGAGGGCGACCTACCCATGCGGATGTGTACACTGGCGGAGGCCACGCAGCTGCCATAGTTGAAGTCATCCTCGATGGAGTGTAGAAATCCCTTTCCACGTCCCGCGTGGTCCAGAGTTCCGGTTCAGGGTTCGAGTTCTGGAGAAGGGCCGCACACAAATGAAAGGAGACTTGAAGAAATTCAATTTGGCGATATGGGGGGCCAGGCAGTAGTCCACCTCTAGTGGGAGAACTACTCACTGCTCTGGCCCTGCCATCCCTTTTATTGAGGCTTTGGGGAAAACATCTTAGCCAGGATAAACAGAAACTTACATGTAGCCCTTAGGCAGGAAATAACAGAAACTTACATGGGACAAACAAGGGTGGAGGCTGCTTCAGCTAACAATGTCTCAACTAAAGGGTGAGTGGTTAGAGCAATTAAGGTTGTTGACCAGCCTTCCTGGCTTCCTGTCAACATCTCTCTTTGAGTGAAACTGATTTGTTTCCGGCAATGGAGGAGCGGGGGTCGTGGGGATCGGAGTTGGCTATGCGGGCAATGGAACCCCAGCTCCCCGCCGAATGACTAGAGCACACGGACCTCAACGGTCCTCGGTCACTTCCTGAGCAGCAGTCAGCCCCAACCGGGGATCAAACCCGAAACCTAAGTAGGTGCCCTGACAGAATGGAACCAAACCTTTGCTGTGGCAGAGGAGCTCCGGCCCACAGCAGGGCCAGGGCAGCCAGAGGGGTTTTGTTGAGGGGCCCTGACAGGCAGCCCGCAGTGCAGTGGGTTAGAACCTCCTCCTGATACAGCAAGGTTGGGGGTTGGATCCCTGGTCAGGGCACAGACAAGAGCAACCAAAGAGAGCATGATAAGTGGAACAACACACTGGTGTTTCTCTCCCTTCCTCTCTCTAAAATTATCAATCAATAAAAATTAAAATTAAAAATAAACCCTCTGGCTTGCAGAGTTGCTACAACAGAAAAAGAAGTCCCATCCCTTCCTGTTCATTCCACAAATACTTCCTATGCTCCTTCCATAATCACACTGGGGATGGGTGTTTGTTTGTTTGCTTTGGTTAAGCCTCACCTGAGCACATTTTTGCATTGATTTTTTTTTTTTTTTTTATTTTTTTTTTTACAGAGAGTGGAAGGGAGAGAGAAAGACAGAAACTAATGTGAGAGACATCAATTGGTTGCCTCTTGCTGAATCCCCAACCAGGGCCCCAGATTGAGCCTGCAACCCAGGTACGTGCCCTTGATCAGAATCCAACCTGGTACCCTTCAGTCTGCAGAAGCACTATCCACTGAACCAAACCAGCACTTTTTTCTTTTTAAGTCCTCCTCTAAGGATATGTTCTTTTCATTGATTCTAGAGAGAGAGGAAGGGAGAGGGAAAGAGAAAGAGAAACATCGATCAGTTGCCCCAGCAATCCGACAGGGATGGAACCCACAACCTGTGTATGTGCCCTCACCTGGAATCGAACCCATGACCCTTTGGTGCGTGGGAGGACACGCTAACTACTGATCCACACTGACCAGGGCCTGGAAGTACATTTAAAAATTTTTTTTCAGATCTTCCCTGGCCAGGTGGCTCAATTGGTTGGAGTCTCAACCTGTACACCGAAGGATTTCCTGTTGGATTCTAGATTAGGCCACATACTTAGGTTTAGGTTAGATCCCGGTGGGTCAGCAGGTGCAGAGGTAGCCTACGGGTATTTCTGTCACATGGATGTTTCTCTTTCTCAAAATCAATTTTAAAAACATCCTCAGGTGAGAATTAAAAAATATATATATATTAAAAATTTTTCAAAAATATTTTTTTCAGATCTAAAATTTTATTTGGTTCTTTTTTAATTTTATTTTTCATTTACAGTTCACATTTAATATCTTATCCTATATAATAAAACCCTAATATTCAAATTGACCAAACTGTGCAATGACTGGTTGCTATGAACTGACCACCAGGGGGCAGATGCTCAACATAGGAACTGCCCCTGGTGGTCAGTGCGCTCCCACAGGGGAAGCGCCGCTCAGCCAGAAGCCAGGCTCACGGCTGGTGAGTACAGGGGCGGTGGCAGGAGCCTTCACGGCAGCACTAAGGAGCAGCGAGCTGAGCGGTAGGGAGCAGCAAGCAAGTGGGCGGTAAGGAGTGAGGGGTCCCAGACTGCAAGAGGGCACAGGCCGGGCTGAGGAACACCCCCTCCTGTGCACGAATTTTGTGCACCGGGCCTCTAGTATTCAATAAAAAAATGATAACCCTCACTTTTCATGAGGTTTTTATCCTGTAATTAACAACCCAGAAATAACTTCAGATTTAAATAGTGATCACTTATGTTCTGAGTCTGATTAGTTCAGGAAGTACTTTAAAACTGTTACACTGTTGCCTGACCGGTTTGGCTCAGTGGATAGAGCGTCGGCCTGTGGACTGAAGGGTCCGGGTTCAATTCTGGTCAGGGGCATGTACCTTGGTTGTGGGCACATCTCCAGTAGGGGGTGTGCAGGAGGCAGCTGATCAATGTTTCTCTCTCATCCATGTTTCTAACTATCCCTCTCCCTTCCTTTCTGTAAAAAATCAATAAAATATATTAAAAAAAAAAAAAAAAAGAACCCCATGGTCGCCTTAGCATGGGCTCAGTTTAAAAAAACAAAAAAACAACAAAACAAAACAAAAAACTGTTACACTGTTTATCAAAACTGGCTTGGACATCCTGCATTTCCAGTCATTTTATTTTTAAACTAGTGGCCCGGTGTACGAAATTCGTGCATGGGCAGGGGGTATTCCTCAGCCCAGCCTGCACCCTCTCCGATCTGGGACCCCTCGAAGGATGTCCGGATGTCCTACTGCCGGTTTACAGGGATAGGGCCTAAACCGGCAGTCGGACATCCCTCTCACAATCCTGGACTGCTGGCTCCAGCCGCTCACCTGCCTGCCTGATTGCCCCTAACCACTGCTGCCTGCCAGCCTGCTCACCCCCAAACGCTCCCCCGCCAGACTGATCACCCCCAACTGCCCACCTGCTGGCCTGCTCGCCCCCAACTGCCCCCCTTGCTTGCCCCCACCTTCCCTCCCCACTGGCCTGCTCACCCCCAACTGGCCCCCCTGCTGGTCTGCTCACCTCCAATGGCCCCTGCCATCCCATCCTGGCCTGATCACCCCCCGGCGACCCAAGTTCCCAGCCCCTCCTTTTTTTCTTTTTCTTTTCTTTTTTTCAGTGCCTCCTTGAGCGGAGACCAGGGCCGGCTGGAAGCAAGTATCTAGGATTTATTTATCTTCTATAATTGAAATTTTGTAGCCTTGAGCAGAGGCCAGGGCCAGCCAGGAAGCTTGGCTTCCTCCATTGCCAGGGGCAACCCAAGCCTCCTGCTTGCTCCAGCTCTGTGGCTGCTGCCATCTTGGTTGGGTTAATTTGCATACTCTCTCCTGATTGGCTGGTGGGTGTGGCTTGGTGTAGCAGAGTGATGGTTAATTTGCATGTTTCTCTTTTATTAGTGTAGATATGTGGCATTTTTTAAGGACCAATAAAGCTTTCTGCTTCCTACTTGTGATAAGTGTTTGAGAAAATGTTTTCCCTGTAGATTCAAATTGAACTTTTACTCATTATTTAAAAACAGTTTTGTCTCAGCAGTTACATTTTGATAGCATTAATTTTGATGAATAGACTTGAGATTTGTCTTGAGGAATATCAAAATGCTCATTTCTAGAGCTTTGGGATCAAGTATGTGGATGATAGCGTTTACGCTATCACAGTCCTGATATACAGAATCTGCCAACATCAGCAAACAAGGTGATAAGGAGGACAGAGCAGAGACCAGGAGGGAGAGATCTATCTTAGGGCCAACTTCACAGGCATAGGTCATTTTTTTTTTAAGCTTCAACAATTCAATTAAATACAAACACTTCCAATCCTGTCTTTAGTTACCAGGAACCTGAGATGAGTCAATTACTCTATGCTTCAGTTGCTTCTAATAAAAATAATGGTAGTGGTTGTTGCTTTTGTTCTTAATTTCTCCTCTATGAAATGTGAGGGTTGGACTAAACCAGTGGTCTTTAAACATCATTAGGTGCTTAACCTTTATTTTTTTTTAACTAAATCTTATACAGAAGTACACTTTAAAAAGGTATAAAAGTGAGCTGCTTTAAATGCTTATGTAAATCCTCATTAAAAAATCTGTATGTGCCCTAGCCAGTTTTGCTCAATGGATAGAGTGTTGGCTTGCGGACTGAAAGGTCCAGGGTTTGATTCCAGTCAAGAGCACGTACCTCGATTGCAGGCTTGATCCTCCGCCCTGGTCAGGGTGCTTGTGGGAGGCAGCCAATCTGATGTGTCTCTCTCACGTCATTGTTTCTTGTTTCCCCCGCTCCCTTCCACTCTCTGAAAAATCAATGGAAAAATATCCTCGGGTGAGGATTAACAACAATAAAAATCTGTTGTGAAACGTAAGAATGTTTGAAATTCTGACTGTTGTGTAAGTAATAAAATACGTTGAATGTTTCTAGTCCTGACGGGGCCTAATAAGGTAAAGTACCTCGGACTGGAGAAGTAAAATTCTGCTCTGCCATTCTTCAGGGTGAAACCGCAGAGAATGGGAGGTGAATAGGAAACCACATGTCTCCCACAGACACACTGATGTCATAATGTGTCAAAGAATCCCCTCTGCTTTCTTACTGAGAAACCCCGTTCTGGAAAAGCATTGACCATCAGAAGCGTTGCTGTTTGAAACCATCAGTAAGAAGGAAACATCCACTCTACCTGGAGGGTCCCAGTCACTTTGACACAAACAAGCAGGCTAGGTTTCCAGGCCAGATACAGAGCTTCATGTAAAGGGTTTCTGGACATACCTGTCCACATCCTTCATAACTTCTAGTCTCCAAGGACAGGACACGGCCCTGGGTCCGTCCTGCAGTGCAGACCTGATGTTGACCCTCTGCCCTCTTTCGCCTCAAGCCTTTGAAACACTTTCCTTTAAATTCCACTGAACCTTCCCCCCACCCACCCCAGTCTCTGAACTATCTGTTTGGTGAGGCATCCCAGGGTTCCTCAGTCTCCCCGCTGTAATAAGCCAATAGACTGACTGTCCAATGACAGCTGTGTGCTAGAGGTCTCAGATTGGGCTGAGACAGGCCACATGCTAGTCACGACCTTGGTCAAGCCATCTAACCTCTTTACCTCACCTGGAAAGTGGAGGAAATTCTCTACCTGGCCTTTACTACGTGGGAGTAAGGATCGTGTGATCATGTATACAAAAGCTCTTCGTGGACGGAACTTCATTGGACCTAGCACTTTTAACAAAGAGGTTCAAATGTAAGAGAAATTGTTAGTCCAGATGACTACATTTCAGCATGTACTACCCAGCGTCCCTGTTTTAACCCTTAGGTTAAAGCGCTCAGGTTTTCAGGTGCACCCGGATATGCATTCAAATATTGACAATCCTGATGATGGCAGTGTGCCCTTGAGTGGGTTATTGAGCCCCTTGGAGCCATATCATATGTAGAATGGGAGTGATAATATCTGCTTCATACTATTGTTCGAAGGACAGAATGAAAATGTGCAGTGCTAAGGCATATAAGAATATTTCGTAAGTACTAATTTCCTACACTGACAGTTCACAGGAATCAAGCTACATTTCACTGTAGGTCTACATTTTTTAGGCACCAGGTAAGCAATATTTCCTTTAGAAAGTTACTGTTTGGAGAGCAGGACCAAATCACTTGATCCTAGTGTTAAGAAGAATAGTAGCAGCAATGTTACCGGGTTAGAGTTTGGATTTGCCTTTTTGCAATGTAATTAGCTTTGTTCATGGTGGATGGCATCTTTGGTCAGATTCCTTTTTCTGGGAGTTCTTACAATTGTGCTCCTATTCCTGATTAAAGATTTATTCACCAAAACTAATAAAACAATCTTATCTAGCACTTCACTTGATTCTTTCCTTGTTATTCCTAAAATTTACAGAAGATGGGCAAGAATAGCGGAGACCATCTCATCTGTAATTGCTTGGGAAGTTTCACAGACGTTTTAGAAGAGATGCTGAATATCTTTCGTGGAGAAAAGGGTCAATGCCTTAATTTTAAATATCGGAGAGCAGTTCACATAATCTTTGAAACATTAATTCCAGAGGTACTAGACTGAATTTGATGTGAATGAACTTATTAGCTTCATGAGGTTGGTTTTTGTCTACTCATTCATTTCTTTGCCATGGATATTGTTTAGCAGTAAGACCTGTTGTATTAAGTAAAATAACTTGGCAAGGTTATGAAAAATAACCCTGCTGCTTTCAAATTGAACAATTTTTTTAGAACTAGGTTTAGAAATGGAAGCAAGGAATCCAATTATTTGCATACTTTATTTTTTGTACTTTTTGCGCACATATTTTCTAAATTAGCCTCTATTTCATGGATCCCATGTTTAACTGTAAAGCCTTTCTGTTAAGTTTGTATTGATTTACACAGGGTAAAGGATCAAAAAGTAAACCAATTAAACATTATTGAATACCTATTCTGTGCACCATGGTGGCAAGGGCAGTGCACTGTATTTAGTCAAATAGAAATTAGGCATCTACCTTCTGACACCATGGTCTGGAAAACAGAATTTGGCAGTTTCCTGCTGAGATTTAGGTAACAAAAATGGCCAAACTAGATGATTCCAGTTAAAGATCATTTGCTAGCTTAAATTATTTCGGTTGATAAAGGAAATGTTTGTTGAGTTTTGAAAGCAGGCATATCATTTACCAGCTGCAGAACCCTGAGCCTGGAGGATGTGGGAGATTGTAGATGGCAGAGCAATGGACCACGGTGAGCAGGAAAAGAGGGGGCGGTGGGTGAAATCTTTTTCAGGGAGTGACTCACCTGTACCATTCGGATGCAATCTGACAACCTCGATGAATCAACTCGGTAACTAACCCCTCCAGAGCAGTTGGCTCACCAGGGCTCCTGTGTAACCCACCAACCCTAAACTGACAAGCCAAGGACTCTTCTAAGCTGACTGAAAACTTTTCTTGAGAAACTGTGCCTTTCGCCTTGATGAGGGGAGTCCCCACCCCTGTGTTTGCCGGGCAGCCGTGTTTGCTGTGGCCGTGCCCTTGTGTGTGCCCATACACGCGTAAATCCTGTGGGATCTAGGTCCTGCTCCAGACTACCCCAACTAGAATCTGCACTTTTTAAATTTTATTTTTTCAATCACAGCTTATATTCACTATTATTTTGCATTTAGGATCTGCATTTTTAAACAAGATCTACAGTTGACTCATATAGACAATACAGTTTGAGAGTAACTGGAGCAAATCTTCAATAAACCATGGTTCTCAAACTTGAAGCACTCATTAAAATGCGCACACCTGCCCCAACCCCCCCCCCGCCCCCCCAGCTGCTGGTTCAGAAAGTCTGGGGTGTAGCCTGAGATTTTGCATTTCTTTGTTCAGTAGCTGAAGCTACTGTTCTGGGACCACATTTTGAAAACCACTACTTTGAACTAGTTGGCTATGAGGTTTTTTTGACAGTTAACTGGTGACTTCATTCCACAGAAGCTGGTCTATGCGTGTGTTGGTGTGTAGCTGATGTGGTGTATTCCCGCCCCCCTACCCCCCGCCAGGCGCTCTGGGTCCCCCAGGGAGTGAGGCAGGCCGGGAGCGCCCGGGTGGGGTGTCAGAGCGAGCTTACCTGTCTGCCCCGGCGCCTCCCGTGTGCGCTGCCCAAGCGCAAGGCACACAGCGGCGTGGCCGGAGCGGGGTGGTACCGCGTCCCGCCTCCAGGGGGCGCCGCCGGGGGCGGCCTCGCGGGGCGGCGGGTCAGTCTCCCCCGGAGGTTTCCGCTCGGCTGCCCGGCCCGCGCTCCCCGCGGGCGCCGCGCTCTGCAGCAGGTGAGGGTCGGGCTGGGGCCGAGCCGAGGGCCCGGAGCTGCCCCGCCTGTCTGCGCAGGGGACCCGGGGACTCGGGCCGGACGTCCCTGCGCGGCGTGCAGCTCCGGGGCCGCGTCCCGGCCCGGCCCGCGGGGTGGGGGAGGTGGGGAAGGAGGAGGGGGCGGGCCGGCTGGGCCGGGACCGGGCGGTTGGGCTCGTTCGGTGGAGGCGGGCGCCGCTGCCAGAAACGGGACCTGCCTGCAGGTGTGCACGGCTGTTGCTAATAAGGGAGAAGGGACTACTTCATGAATAAGGCTTAACACTTTCCGGGATTTGTTTTAATGTTCTTTTATTTATTTTTTTAAAATATATTTTTATTGACTTCGGAGAGGAAGGGAGAGAGAAACATCAATGAGAGAGAGAATCCTTGATCGGCTGCCTCCTGCACGCCCCCTACTGGGGGCCGAGCCCACAACCCAGGCATGTGCCCTTGGCCGGGAATCGAACCAGTGACCTCCTGGCTCTTAAGTCGATGCTCAACCACTGAGCCATGCTGGCTGGGCTGGAATTGTCTTTAATTTTAGAGATTCGTGTTTGTGAAGAGACCAAAAGCTACAAAAGAAATAGAAAAACTTCCGGCATTTGCCAGTTTTTGAGCTTAGTTTTTCCTTTGGAGCCGTTGGTGACACTTAGGAAGTTTTGGAGCCGTTTGTTTCTCTTACCGCCTTGATTACGCAATATGGTTGTTGCTGGTTCACTCTGTTCACCAAAGATAACACAATCGCACTGGAAACCCTAATTAGGGGCACAGTTCACGCCAAGCTGACTTTGTTCATATTGAACTGATAAGAAAATTCCTGGTTGCCCTTTTTTAAAAGCAGGTTATTCATTTGGCTTCATGTCCCGGGGAGAAATCATGTATTAGAAACTAAGGGGTATCTCTAAGTCAGTTGGGTTGACCCATGTAAAGTGTAGGTCTGAATCACGCATGTACATATGCACTTTTTCCTTCAGTTGAAGACTGTTCTCCCCAATCTCACACAATTTACTGAAATGCTACTATGAAGAGCTCCTGTAGTTGGCCCTCATTTCCCCCAAATGCTGTTTTCTTGAACCGACTCCCAGGAGAAACTAGAAACTCCGAAGCACACTACCTGGCGGAGAGCATTGTATTTCAAAAGTGGAGTTGGCAAAGTTAAAATTTCTAATTGGTGGGTTTTTGTTTGGACACATTTTGGACCAGCTGACCTTGCTAACAAGGGCCCTCACTATTAACACTGGTCCTAGAGAGGGCGGTTATTCCTGCTGGCCTTGGGTAAAGGGCAGCAGGAAGTAGAATGGAACACAGGCAGAAACTGAAACTGTTTATGTGTTTAAATTACCTGCTCATTTTTCTCTTCATTTGATCTAGTAAGATCTCTCAAAAGTCCTAACCTGCGTCAGCTGTCCCAAGTGGAGTCATTGAAAGGCTTTGCACCCACATTAGCCAGGGCTTTTCGGAGTGGGTAGGGCGCCCTGCAGGCTGGCATGATGCAGGCAGCCGTGTTTGCAGAGGGACCCATCTCAAGCAGAGGTGACAGTAGGAGGACAAAAGCAAGTGATCTTAGCCAGGTGCAAACTTTAGTCATTAGAGATTTCATTAAGAGAGCATTGGTTAAACGTGACCAGCATCTTGCTTACCAGGGACCCATTCTTTAATTGAGGGTCTCTCTCTTGTCAGCGAAACTGCTCAGGGCAAGAAAGCCTTGTTTAGGTTGGACCTGAGAGCTGTGTAAGATGATATTATTGTAGCCCTCCAGTGGGTGTACAGAAGAGAGCTGGTTACTGGAAGTTTCCGGGTTTGTATGGCATTATGAGGTAACAGACATGGTAAATAGCTGAAGTGCTGAGAAGGATGGAATGCCTGCCAAAGAGGCAGGTTGCTGTTGGAGCCCAACGATGAATTCTCTCGCTGGAGGATTTGGGGAAGGTCACATCTGGACCTTGAGCAGAGAGTAGAATTTTTTTAAAAATATATTTTATTGATTTTTTACAAAGAGGAAGGGAGAGCGATAGAGAGTTAGAAACATCAATGAGAGAGAAACATCGATCAGCTGCCTCCTGCACACTCCCCACTGGGGATGTGCTCACAACTAAGGTACATGCCCTTGACCGGAATTGAACCTGGGACCCTTCAGTCCGAAGACCGACGCTCTATCCACTGAGCCAAACCGGTTAGGGCGAGAGTAGAATTTTTATAGGCAGAGGAGTGTAATGTTGCATTCCTGATGGTAGACACCATGAGCAAAGATAAGAAGTTTAAAATGTAACTATGTTCAGAGATATGGGAGCAAATGATATGTTGAGGTTGGACCCAGTGTAAGAAGGAGTGGGGTCGGGTGAGAGGCGTGCCTGGAGAGAAAGGCTGTGTGGCGATAAACTTTTTTTTTTTTTTTAATCAAGGTTTTGGTTTATTTTTCTTTTTAATTAAAGCAAACAAAAGCAGAGGGAATGATATAATGAACTTCAATATATCCATCAAATAGATTTAACAATTTGTTAAAACAATTGCTTTATTTATTTATTTTTTTGCTGTTGTTGCAGCAGTTTAAATTTCAGACAACACAATATTTCACCCTAGATAGTGCAATAGGCACCCCCCAAAAAAGGGGCATTTTTTTATATTACTACTAGAGGCCCCATGCACGAAGATTTGTGCAAGAATAGGCCTTCCTTCGCTCCGGCCTGGAGCCGCCTTCTGCCTCTCGCCTTGTCACGTCAATTTGCATATTCCCTCCTTATTGGCAGTGGGCACCGCCATCTTTGTCGTGGAGTTACAGTCCATTTGCATATTCAGTCTTTATTAGATAGGATACCATTGTCACTTCCTAATCAAATTAACAATAATTCCTTGTTGTTTTCGAAAACCCAGTCCCCAGTCAAATTTCCTTGATTGCCTCAGAAATGCACTTATTCTTACTGTTGGTTTGTGTGAACTGGAGTCCAAACATGGGCCAAATGTGGTATTGTGTTGAGTATCGTCTTTTTAAATCTAGGACCAGGGGTTTGGCAAACGTTTTCTTAAAAGGGCCAGGTGCTAACTCTCTTAGGTTTTGCAGGCCATGTGATCTCTGTTGCAACTAACTACTCAGCGTCTTGTCCTGCAAAGGCAGCCATAGATGATATGTACATGAATCACTGGTAGGCTGGGCCATAGTTTGCCAACCATTGTCTAAAGCAGAGGTTTTCAACCAGTGTACCGCAAGAGTTTTTAAAACACACAGTACCTGACTGTTTAGTCAGGGATACTAACCTCTTTTCCCTTAGATTGTCAAAAATGACCACAGCCAATACAACAATAGCTGTCTGGTGTGAATGAATCAAAATTATACCTTTTTTTTTTTTTTGGTCAGATGGGTAAAAATATATTTTCTGATGTGTCGCAGAATTTTAGTAATGAGTTTGTGTGTGCCATGAGATGAAAAAGGTTGGAAATCGCTGGCCTAACACAGTGCCTGTGAGTTTCTTTAATGCCAGTAGTTTGTTGGTGTCACCTGGTCGCCTATAGATGCCTCACATTCTGGATTTATTCACCTTTTTGTATAGTATGGTTTAGCTTGCTCCTCTAGCTCCTGTATTTTCTGTTAGCCGGACGTTAGACCGAAAGGCTTAAGTTCAGGTTCATCATTTTTGGCAGACGTAGTTTGAATTTTTTTTAAATATACATTTATGACCTTAAAAGAGTTGGAAACCCTCATTCAGGAGGCTCGTTTCTTCTGCATTAGTCTTTGCCCGGTGACTGAGAATACACTTTTTCCTTTCTCTTCTTGTTTTCCGTTCTTGAAGGAGAGGCGATAGCTGCCATTTCTCAAGGAGGCTGAGAGAACTTTGAACCCCTCTGCTGGGTCAGCGGGAACTTGCCTTCTTCAGGGCATCCTGTGGCCTCTCGGGCAGCCAAACCACATTTTGTCATTGAGTGGAAGTAACTTCCTTCCTTTGGCCCCCATCCAAGGCCTAGAATGCCTTCCAGCGGGGGCTGGGTGATTTGATTTTGTTTTTAAGCCCCTTGTCACATAAACAACGTTCCTCACCCACCCTCCTCTTCACCTCACCCCCAGCAGGACTGAGAACGGGATCCCTGGCTTCTGGTTATGCCCTAAGGTGGGAGTACGTATCCTGGGGTCCTGTTTGGAAGGATTCTGAAGTCAAAAGCTTTTCAGACTCTCAGGCTTAATATGTCGCTGGATCCCAGGGTCACACGGTTTTGAAGAAACAAGCTTACAGGTGAGAATTGTTTTTCCTCTGTTCTTTAGTGTCTGTTGCTCTTTAATTCCAGAGCACCAGAGAAAGTATGTTGACAAATACTGTGAGGAGGGAGTCCTTGTCTTTTTGTCACTTAAGACCAGGAGGGGAAACTGTTCGTCTCTGTACCCATTTTTCCAGACACCGCCATGGGGGCGTGGTCTTTTTCTTATTGGTTTGTAAGAATTCTTTATATACTGAGAATGCTAATTTTTGTCATATAATATGTTACAGCTGTTTTCCCCATTTTTTAAAACTTTGTTTACAGTACTTATGCTCTGCAGAAAATTTTAATTTTATATAGGGAAAAAATAAAATCTCTTTACAGTTTACTTGCTTTGTGTTTTGCTTAGAAAGATAATAACCATTTCAAGGTTATTTAAAAAAATTTTTGCTTTAACACAGATAAATGAACATGTAATGAGAGCTTAAGAACATGTGATTCTGAAAAAGAATAACATTAAAGGGGGCTTTTTCTACCAGATAATATCATATTAAATGGATTAAATATTAACATTAAGATAGACCCTACATTGATAAGTATTGAAGTTGGGGGGTGGGTGTTTGGGGGAATCATTATATCATTATTTTTATATGTACTTGACTTCTCATAATAAAGTTTTCTTAAAAAAAAAAAAAGAAGAATAGTAGGGTAAAACTGTCTTTGCCCCATTGGTTCATATTCAGCAACTATTAATTGTCTGTATGCTAAAGGGTATTGTGTTAATAAATGCACAAGATCTTGGAACTTATATTTCTCACTTAGGAGACAGATATTGTCATGGTTAAGGGGACCGACTCTTTGGTCAGACTCCTGGTTTTAATCCTGGTTCTGCCATTTATTAGCGGGGTGATTTTCAACTTTTTTGTTTTAAAAAATGGGCATAACAGTCATGTCCACCTGATAAGGTTGTTGGGAGAATTGACTAAGAAAACCCATGAGAAATTCCTTACATAGTACTTGGCGTTCAGTACATACTCAATACATGTAAACTCTGAAAAGGAGAAGAATGCAAATAGCAGGGACTAAGGTGGAGAGGGGTTGGTGCTGAGGGACTCTATGTAGTAGGGTCATGACCTCACATGGGTTGGTTAAGTGGGGTCCGGAGAGAGGAGATTTGGAAGGCCGCATATTCTAATGGAATGAAGTGCCCTTCACCGGGGCAGCAGAGAAAGGGCACGCGCACAGGCCTAAGGACTGGGAGACGCGCATCTGATTTTGCGTTGGGTTCCCGGTGCTGCTGGATCTCACTGCCTGGAAGGAAGGCATCAGCGGGGCTGAGTCCCACCCTGAGGCCCTGGAGGAGAATCTGTTTTCTGGAGCTTTCTGCGCGCATTCCTTGGTTCATTGCCCTCCACCTTGAAAGGTAGACATCTCGCATCCCTCTGAGCCCTCCAAGGCGGTCACAGCTCGCTCCCTGCTCGGAGCCAGGAAAGCTTCTCTGCTCTTAAGGACTCGTGGTCAGATTGGGCCCATGTGGATAATCCAGGATCATTTCTGCATCCCAAGGCCATTGGCTTTAATCACATCTGAAAAGTCCCTTGTGCGTTGCACGGTCACATGTTCACAAGTTTTGGGGATTAGGACGTGGACATCTCTAGGGAGGGAGGGGCCTGTATTCATTCACCCCGCCTCCTGATGCATTAGCTGCTGCAGGATCAGGACAGCTTTCCAGGCATTTGGGGCCGTCAGATGCGTTACTCCCAGGTGCTCATCGCTGTCAGAGCCTGTTTCCACTGCTCCTCCACACTGGGGCGGTGGCTCTGCTCTAGACGCTTTGGGCCCCTCCTTCCTCAACATTAATAACACTTCGGAGGGACAGGAGTCATTGGCTCCCCAGGTGAAATGTCACCCGTTCTTCAGAGCTCGGCTGATGGGCTGTCAGAAACCTTCATGGATTCCCTCCTGTGCCCCCGTCCTCCCCACGGGTCACACCTGTCTCCGCACCCTGATGGGGCTTTGCTGCTGCAGTTGCTTTACCTTTTCGTTCTTTCTGTTGTTCTTACCCATGTAATAGTTTTTGCATGCTAGCCTGACACAGTGTTGGACTATTTTAAACGCAATTCAGACTGAAATGTTTAGCATTTTCTCATCTATTAATGCTGATTACATGAGAACCAGGACTTCCTCAGTTTGATTCCCCAGTAGTGCCTTCCACAGAATGGGCAGCCAGTCAGAAAGAGCTCACTGCCGTCAGTGGGGGGTGTTTTATGGAACTCTGACATTTTGAGTTATGCCGGAGTAAATTGGAGAGGTACTTCGCACATCATGCTGTACCCTTGTCCATTTGTTCAGATTACTACATCTGCTTTTTAACTTTTTGAGTGTTTAGCTCTTCCTGTTGTCATCTCTACTTAGGAGCATGCAGCAAAGTTAATGAAAAGTATTAATATTCCTACAGCTCATGATGGTTTTACTAACTTATGAGCATTGAATGAGGTCTGAAAAGCATTCTTTAAGCCCCTTATTTCTTAGTAGAATCACAATTGCCTGCTTTGAATTACTCTTTCTCTCTTGATTTGGTTTTCTATAAAGTTAGATGCAGATTATAAAAAACATAATGAAAACCATGAGGGGGGATTAGTATAAGTTTTGACGTTTCCAGAAAGTCACGTAAATGAAATTATATAGTATGAAACCTTTGAGACTGGCTTTTTTCACTCAGATGTGTGTATCCTTTCTTATTCCCAAATGATATTCCATCTTACAGACGTACCACAATTTGTGTATCCAGTCATTGTTGGAAGACATTGGATTCTTTACCGTTTGGGGGGATTATGAATAGAGCTGCTATAAACATTTTTATATGGGTTTTTATTTGGTCAAAAGTTTCCATCTTTTGGGGCAGATCTCGGGAGTGGGATGGCTTGGTCATCTGGTAAATGTCTGTTTAACTTTATAAGAAACTACCAAACTGTTTTCCAGTGTGGCTGTGCCCTGTCATTTGTATCCCCATCCAGAATGTATGGGAGTTCTAGTTGCTCCGTATCCTTGTCAGCACTTGATATTGTTGTGGTTTTTTTTTTAAATTTGAGCTATCCTAATAGGTATGTTGGTTTTATTTTTTCATTATTTTATTTCAGTTTTTTAAATATTATAAAAAATCAATTCTAATAATTCTTTAATAAATTACTGAATTAAGCTTATTTTATGTACCTGTTATAAAAATAAATATTTCTGTTTTGGGAGATAGTCTACATTTAAAAATAGTAAGTATTCTATATTGGGAAAAAAGTTAAAAGCAGAATATGTAGATAGGACTCTTTCTTAAATCTCATCATTGATACATAGTATATGGCAAAGGATTCCAGAATAGTATCTGAATACATGATGCATTTTGCAGTAATTCATTCATTATAAGCATCTTATGCATGTCCCATTCCTATTTTGCCATTAGTAACCAATAGTTAATTGCTTCATGCTAGGTTAGCTTAACTGGTGACTCATTAGTTACAGGAGAATAAATGATCTAAGCAGAGAATAATTTCTTTGAATGCCTTTTAACTCTAGGGAGCACCGTTGTAATGCTAAAGCGGACTGCTCCCATGTGTCTGCGGCAGTAGTAAAAGCTTGTATTTGAATAATTTAGGGACCATGGTCCCTGGTCACTATTGCTTGAAAGTGTGAAGTTGACTACGGGCTTAATTACCAAAATGTCACTGCTAATGTTGTCGTCCCTCCTGCCTAGCGTTAGATGGAATTCTGAAAGTCTCGGTGCCCAAGGTCATTACTTCGGGAGGGACTGTCTTTAAACTCAAGTCTCACCCACTAGTGGCTATGCTGTGAGCTTCTGGTCGGTGGTATT
Source organism: Eptesicus fuscus (assembly GCF_027574615.1). Classification (NCBI taxonomy): domain Eukaryota; kingdom Metazoa; phylum Chordata; class Mammalia; order Chiroptera; family Vespertilionidae; genus Eptesicus; species Eptesicus fuscus. Next base: position 65,344,030 of record NC_072480.1, on the reverse strand, counting down.
ACGTTTAAAAGCAGAGTAGAAATTACTGTCATGTCATTAGGAGGATGGTGTGCATACAGGGTTTTCTTTGTCACTAGGATCTCTCTGTTTTTTGCTTGCGAACAGTTGCTGAAGGGTTAAACCTGTTGAGAGACCTTCCTTTGTAACATAGAGGCCTTAGAAAGAAAGCCTGAGCTTGACCAAGAAAGGAAGATTGAGGACAAATTCTCCAATGGGCTTGAGGTTGTGGTCTGAAGCCTCACAGGCCAAGTACTAGGAAAATCTGTTTCCACATGTAAAGTAATAGGATAGGTTTCTGTGGTTAAGTCATTTTTTATTTAAAACTAACATATTAATTGACCTTTACATCAGTTAGGACTGGAATAAATAAAAAACAGTGAAGGCTTAGAAAGGATGTTACTTCCATTGGACCCAAGTATTGTTTTGTTTAAAAAGTTATGGGTGTACTATGCCCTGGCCAGTGTGCTCAGTGGTTAGAGCGTCGGCCCATGCACCGAAGGGTCACGGGTTCAATTCCTGGTCAAAGGCACTCACATATCCCCACTCTGGTTGGGGTGCATGCAGGAGGCAACCAATCAATGTGTGTCTTTCACATCAGTGTTGCTCGCTCTCTCTCCCTCCCCTCTCCTCCCCCTTCTTCCCTCCCTCCCACTCTCTAAAAATCAATGGGAAAAAAATCTTCAGGTGAGGATTAACAACAACAACAAAGTTATGGATGTCCTTTAAACTTTATGCTTGTTAATATTAATAAAGTTTTATAAATATGCATGTATATTTTGGGGGGCTGGGTTGGAGGAAGGAATAATAGAAATGTATTGGGGCCTTAAATCCATGGTTTTAGAATACCAGACTAATACACCTGCTGCCCCCTGGTGGCAGCATATTAAACAGTGCAGTTCAGAGGTTAAGGAATTCTAGAGAGTTAAGGCGGTCCATTCATTAAGAGGATCATAGAGGGAGCCGGAGATGGTTTCTCTTTCCAGTTCTTCTCATAATTACTAACTGTATTATCTTAAATTGCTTGGTTAAGGTCTATATTTCACTTTCTTTGACTGTAAAGTGTAATTTGTAAAGTTCCTTCCAGCTTTAACAACTTATAATTTTCCAATGATAATAGCAAATATTATATAGTGAAAGATGTCAAGTTCCACGTTTTCTTTTAGCAGGTGAATCCTGCTATAAGTCCCAGATAATTATTCAAGTAGCAGGCGTAAGTCCTGAAGCTTGACATGGATTGGGCTCTATCTGTAACAGTCCACAATTGATCAGCTTGAGGACCCTGCATTATTACGACAGCTTACCAATTACATCATTTAACAGATAATTTTCTCATGTTTAACTGTGATAAATCATAACATAAAATTTACCATCTTAACTATTAAAGTATATCATTTATCAGATAATTTTCTCATGTTTAACTGTGATAAATCATAACATAAAATTTACCATCTTAACTATTTAAATGCAGTTAAGTATATTCACATTGTTGTACAACAGAACTCTGAAACAATTTCATCTTGCAAAACTGAAACTCTTTACCCATTGTTACACAGTCACTCCCCATTTCTCCTCCCCCAGGTCCTGGCGCCCACCATCTACTTCTGTCTCTATGAATGTGACTGCGCTAGGTACCTCATACAAGTGGGATCATACAGTATTTTTTATTTTTTTTTGCGACTGGCTTATTTCACTCAGCATAATTAATGTCCCCAAGGCTCATCCACTTTGTAGCATGTGTCAGAATTTCCTTCCTGTCTGACTGAATATTGTATACTAGAGGCCTGGTGCATGAAAATTCATGCACTGGAGTGGGGGGGGGGGTTCCCTCAGCCTGGCCTGCCCCCTCTCACAGTCCAGGAGGTGACCCGGTGATCAGGGGAAGGTGACACCCCCATCACACCTCTGCTGCTGCCACTGCTGGCAGCACAAGCCTCGGGCAGCTGCCATCCGAGGCTTGCCTGTGCCTCGGACCAGCCCTAGGTGGCTGGGGGGCTGAGGGGACTGGGTGCCGCCATCTTGTGGCTGTGGGCACCACCATCTTTGAGGGCGTGACAGTCAATTAGCATATTCCCTCCTTATTGGCTGTGGGCGCTGCCATCTTTGTGAGGTTGTGATGGTCAATTAGCATATTCCCTCTTTATTAGATAGGAATAGATACCACATTTTGTTTATCCAACACTCGGGTTGCTTCCACCTCTTGGTTACTGTGAATAATGCTGCAATCAACTGTGGGTGAGCTACATCATCTTTAGTGTGCAGTGTTTAGTAATGCAGAGAGGGTTATACAACTTTTTCTATGCACAAGAGATTAAACTTCATTACAAAGAATACCATTTAATTATTCTAAATAGGATATGGCTTTTTCTAGGGATCACTAAGTTAAAAAGGAACTAACATTTACTGGACACAAGCTATATGCCAGGCACTTACCTCTCTGTAATACCTTCTGTTGTTTTTTTTCCTTACAATAATTCCGTGATTTCCCCTTCTTTCAAAGGGGGATTAACATTTATTAAAGTCACTGTGTGCCAGGATTTTTATATACATTATAATAGCAATCACTGACGTGGCATTATTATCCTCAGGTCATGTAATGAGGCTCAGGGATGAAATACCTCGAACACAGTCACCCAGCTAAAAGGTGGCCAGGTTTTACCTGAGAATCATGAACTGTATGTCTACTTCAGACATATAGGTTCTTCAGTCTACACCATGCTTTTTCCTGCCTCCAGGCATAACACTACACACCTGCAATCTGAAGGATATTGAAATAATATCAAGAAATTATACTGCCAGAGGGTTTTGCAGGGTTTGCTGCCTGAAAACAACTGAGAGCTATTAGGCAGTTATCTTGTTTTAAAACAGCTTCTCAAGTTGTGAAGTATTGGGGCTGTGATTTTTTTTTTTCCAGTTTTATCTAACAAGTACTTCCCCAGCTAGCCTATCGGTAGTTACACGTGCAAAGGGAAGTTGTTCACATTGTCAGGCGTGCTGAAGCAGACCAGGCCTCACAGTTGTAACTCATCCTCTTGCCGGTCAGCGCTGTGATCTTTGGTCATGACGTCTAGAGGAGACTCTATTTCCTTCCTGAAATCTCCCCTTTTTTGGAAGTCCAACATGAACACAGTTACTTTAAAGAATGATGTTTTCACAGAGATTTTGGATTTTTAATTTCAGGTGTGTCGTTAACAAGCCAATCTAAACAAGAGTAACTGTGAATTTGGGGAGCAATGGGCAGAGGGTCCAAAGATTGGGGATACTGTTGGTGGAAGTGAACAAGCCATGGCTTGTGAAATATTATATGTAACCAAAAAGTATTCCAGATTTACTTCACTCGTGTCTTTTCCTTGCATCATTATGCTCAAAATTAAAAACAGACATAAAAAGCATCTTTTAAACCTATGTGATTCCTGAGACTGCACCCGCCTGGGGGTGTAGGTGAGTCATGCTGGAAGGTGTGGCCGGGCCTCTGGGCCCATCTCCCCATGAAGACCCGGCTTCCACTCCATCGGGGCACAGCACGGAGCATCTACAGCCCTGTGCTGTGTTATGCTGGCGACACCAGGTGTTGAAAGTAAAAAATGTAATTTATTCCACATGTTTCTAATGGTTATTCTTGTTGCTCAATACTGATGCTTAAGCTAGACCTTGAATCATAAGAAAGTAACCATATAATGCTCTTAGGAAAATTGTATTCAGTGATATTGTTTAGGGAACAGTCTCATAGTTGCATACAATAATGGCAAAATTTAAAGGGTTAGTATGTACAAAACTTGGAAAGGGCCACCATTAGTTATTCTAAGATTTTTTTATTATTATCTTTGTTTTTAGGTGTTTTGTTTTCCTTTTTGTATAGCTTGAATACTGGAAGCATTTTTTTTAAAAAAAAAAACACAAGATACAGGTTTGTACACATGTTAAATCTTTAATATTTGGAAAATTTGCTTTTCTGGTTAATTGAACTTAACGTATAAATGAAGATTAAACAAAAATACTTTCTAGAAAATCATGTGAACATGAATTAGTGTACCTTCCCTGTTTTTACAGTACACAGAGCATAATGAATCCTCTGTAATCCAAAATTAATAATTTTCAGTAGCATCATTGTGGAAATGAAAGACCTTATTGACAATAGGCAAGACATGGAAATAACTTCAGTGTCTGTCAAGAGATGAAAGATAAAGAAAATGTTTGTGTGTGTGTGTGTGTGTGTGTGTGTATGTATGTATATATATGTGTATACACACACTAGAGGCCCGGTGCACGAAATTCGTGCACTTGGAGGGGGGGGTCCCTCAGCCCGGCCTACGCCCTCTTGCGGTCTTTGAGCCCTTAGGGGATTTCCAGCTGATGGCTTAGGCCTGCTCCCCACAGGCCTTAGTGCTGCTGTGGAGGTGGGAGAGGCTCCTGCCACCGCCACTGCACTCGCCAGCCGTGAGCCTCTTCAGGACTTCTGGCTGGTTCAGGACTTCTGTGGGAGTGCACTGACCACCAGGGGAAAGCTCCTGCATTGGGCGTCTGCCCCCTGGTGGTCAGTGAGCATCACAGCGGCTGGTTGTTCCACCATTAGGTCGATTTGCATATTAGCCTTTTATTATATAGGAGGATATATATATATATATATATATATATATAATATCCCATTATATATATATCTACTTATATATTATGCTTTTATCCATATATAAAATTCACAAGTGATGACCATGGGAATATACATAAATAGTATCCAGCTATAAAAAGAAGGAAATCATGCCATTTGCAATAGCATGGATGAACCTGGAGGAAGTTATTCTAAGTGAAATAAGCAAGACACAGAAAGACAAGGAGAGCAGGACCTTGGATAATGTCAGTTCATTATAATCATGATGAGAAAAAAAAGTGATTCCCAGCCGGGGCCTCTGTCTGTGTGGAGTTGCACGTTCCCCCATGTCTGTGTGGGTTTCTCCGGGTACTCCGGTTCCTCCCGCATGCCAAAGCTATGCACACGAGGTGAACTGGCCTGCCCACATCGACCCAGTCTGAGGGAGTGGGGGGTGGGTGAGTGCCCTGCAATAGAAGGGCATCCTGTCCGGGGGGGGGTGCCTGCCTTGTGCCCTGAGCTGCGGGATAGGTTCCACCCACCGTGACCCTGAACTGGGCTGGAAAAGAACTTTCTTACTTGTTTTTATTAATCTTAAATGATGAATAACTCAAACTAATGTCAATGTTCAATGTTAGAAGTGTTTTGGGTCTTTACTTAGAAGTTTGGTCATGTTTTTGTGGTGTTTTGCAAGAATTTTTAGCATATGCAGTGCCTGGCTATTTAGTCACATGTACTGACCTCTTTTTCCTTAGATTGTCAAATTTAAAGAATGATAACAGCCAACACAATAGCTGTATGGTGTGAGTGAATCAAAATTATACCTATTTTTTGTCAGGTTGGCAAAAAATATATATTTTTTGGTGTGCTGCAGAATTTTAGTCATTAGTTTTTGTGCCATGAGTTGAAAAAGGTTGAAAATCACTGGCCTGTGGTAAAATTGGTTTCATTACACATCATTTCGCTTACAGTTGCAGTTTCCAAGAGCCTGTCAGTGATACTAAGTGAGGACTTACTGTACGGGATAATGTCACTTAATGTGTGGGCTCCAAAGAGTGGAAGTCACAGAAACAGAAGTAGAATAGTGATGGGGGGGCGGGGCAATGGTAAATGTTGGTGAAAGGGCATACAATTTCAGTTACAAGATGAGTAAATTCTGGGGATCTAAAGTACAGACAGATGGTGACTATCCTATATAATAAAAGGGTAATATGCAAATTGTCCCCTCGACCAGGAGTTCGACCAGAGTTCAACCAGGGGGCAGGCCTGGCCTGCCAACCACCTGGGGCCCCTCCCCCCAACTGGCCCCACCCCCAATCAGCCCCACACACCCCAGTAGGGGGCGGGGCCGGCCGGCCAACCTCTCATGTCCCCTCCCTCCCACCTGCCCCGATCGGGGAGGGCCAGCACGACCCCACCTGTGCACAAATTCTTAAAATTTTCTGAGAGTACCTCTTAAGCAAATATACACAGAAGGTAACGAGGTGAGGTGATGGATGTGTTAACTTGATTGTGGTAATTTCACAATGCATATACACATCAAATCATCACATTGTACACCTTAAATAGATGCAGATTTTGTGAATTACACCTCAGTAAAGCTGGGAAAGGAAAACTGAAAGCCTTCCCGGAATGGGAAACGCTCGCTGGGAAGTCTGTGGTTTCCCAAGAGGTAGGTCACCAGCATCACCTTGAGAGCTTTTTAAAAGGTTGTGTTTTAGTTCAAGTCGAGGTTTCTGCCCCCTGACTTCAGACTTACTAAAGCCACCCCAATAAAGTCCCCCCCCCCGACCCCCACAGGAAGGGGAGGCTCAGGAATAAAAATGTTCACATTCCTCCTGTGTTTCAGGAGCTCAGCTGGGTTTGGAAGCCCCAGCTGCAAGATCCAGTCCACTCCCTGGCCTGAGCCGACAGCCGCACTCACCCTGCTGGCCCAGCCTCCCCACTATCCCTCCTCACCCCTGCAGCCATGTTCTGGCTCCCAGGGGCTCCCCCATCCACCCAGTTCCCTGCCCTTCCCACCTGTGCCCCAGCTCCCAACCCAGTTCCTGCCTGGAATGCCATCTCTCCCACCCCCTTCCCTCTTCTCGCCGGGGTGACCTTTACCTTCAGGGTCAGTTCAGAGCCCAAATCACACACAAGCAGAATTCATCTCTTCATGACGACACTGTACAAGCACCTTCACTTGGTCACCCAATACAGCATATTCAAGTAGTATATCTTATCTTTTTTAAAAGATTTTTTTTATTTTAGAGTTTTTTATTGAGGTGACATTCCCATAACACATAATGTTGTACAACCACCACCTCCATCTAGTCCCAGAACATTTTATCATCCCAAAAGAAAACCCCAAACACATTAAGCAGTCACTCCCCCATCCTCACTCCCCGCAGCCCCTGGCAGCCACCAGTCCGCTTTCCATTTCTGTGGACGTACCTGTTCTAGGTATTTCAAATCAATGGAATCAAACGTGTGACCTTTTGTGTCTGGCTTCTTTCACTGGGATGCTTTCCAGGCTCATCATGTTGCATCATAGATCATATGATCACATTAGGTGTAGTTTCCTAGGGCTGCCATAACCAGTACCACAGACTGGGGGCTTAAACAGCAACCACACCAGAAGTGTATCTTCTCACAGTTCTGGAGGCAGGAAGTCCTGATCAAGGTGGGGGCAGGTTTAGCTTCTTCTGAGGCCTCTCTCCTTGGCTTGCAGATGGCCACCTTCTCGCTGTGTCCTCACATGGCCTGTCGGTGCTAATGGACCCATGGTGTCTCAGTGTGTCCAGATTTCCTCTGACACCCGTCAGATTGGCTCACCCTGAAGACATTATTTTATTTTATTTTATTTATTTTTGTTACTCTTCACCAAGGATTTTTTTAAAAAAATTTTATTGTTTAAAGTATTACATATGTCTCCTTTTTCCCCCATTGACCTCTCCCCGGCCAACCCCACCCTCCAGCACATGCCCTCACCCCCCTAGTGTCTGTGTCCTATGGTTATGCTCATATGCATGCATACAAGTCCTTTGGTTGATCTCTTATCCCCCACCACCAGCCTCCCCTGCTTTCCCTCTGAGGTTGGACGGTCTGTTTGATGCTTCTCTGTCTCTGGATCTATTTTTGTTCATCAGTTTATGTTGTTGATTATATTCCATAAAGGAGATCATGTGAGAGGGTTTTTTTCCCATGGATTTTTAGAGAGAGTGGAAGGGTGAGGGAGAAACAGAGAGAGAGAGAGACAAAATTAATGTGAGAGAGAGACATCGATTGGTTGCCTCCTGCATGTGTCACAACTGGGGCACCTGGGGCCAGAGAGGGATTGAGTCTGCAACTGAGGTATGTGCCCTTGACTGGAATTAACCCTGAGATCCTTCAGTCCGCAGGCTGAAGCTCTAACCACTGAGCGAAACTGGCTAGGGCTGAAGACTTCGTTTTAACTTAATGACTCTTTTAAAGACTCTATCTCCAAATATAGTCACATTCTTAGGTGCTGGGGGTTAGGGCTTTAACATGTGGATTTTTGAGGGGTCACAGTTCAGCGCCTTACGATTAGGATATCTTGTTTACAGCTCCATCTGTACACCATTGTCCACCGCAGAGTTCTCCGAGCACATGCTCTGGCTTCCTCCTGGACATTGCAGCTTGCAGAACTTCCATAATTTCTTATAAGGCCGGTCCAGTGGTGATGAATTCTCTCAGCTTTTGTTTGGGAAAGTCTTTATCTTTCCTTCTTTTCTGAAGAATAATTTTGGGGGATGAGGCAGTCTTCATTGGGAGGTTTTTATTTTCCTCTCTTTTAGCACTTTGACTATTATTCCAGTCAACTCTGACCCATAAGGTTTCTGCTGAGAAAGCCACTGATGGCCTAATGGGCATTCCTTGGTGGATTACCCTTTTGTTCTTTCTTGATGCTTTTAGGATTCTCTCTTTGTCTTTGATTTTTTGACAGTTTTATTATAATATGTCTTAAAGAATATCTTGGGGATTGAAATAATAGAGTGATCTATTAGCTTCATGAACTTGGATGTCCAACTTTCTTCCCAGGTCTGGGAGTTTCTCAGCCTTTATTTCTTTAAATAAGTTTTCTGTGCACTTCATATATTGGTTCTTTTGATGGTGTCCCATAATTCATATAGGCTTTCTTCACTCTTTTCAATTTGTTTTTCTTCTTATGACTGGGTTATTTCAAAGTTCCTATCTTTTAACTCTGTTTCACTGAGCATCAATAGCAGAATAAATCAAACAGAAGATTTTCTCTATTGCATTTTTTTCCATTTCATTCATTGACTTCTTTAGCTCCAGAATTTAGTTCTTTTTTATGATTTCTGTTACTTAAAATTCTCATTTTTTTGTATGTGATTGTTTTCCTGATTTCAGTGAATTGCCTTTCTGCATTTTCTTGTAACTCATTAAGTTTCCTCATAACAGCTATTTTTGATTCTTTATTCGGTGAACCTTAGATCTCTGTGTGTTTGAGTTTGGTTACGGGGAGAGTATTGTGATCCTTTGGTGATGTCATGTTTCCTTGATTTTTCATGATCCTTGGAGTTTGCATTGCAGTTTTCACATCTGAAGTAGCAGTCACTTCCTCCAAACTTTATTAACTGCCTTCAGGAGAGAGGTACCTGCCATCAGTCCTGCTAGAGATTCTGAAGCCTTCTCACCCTTGTGTGAATACACCTACTCCATGCTCTGCTTCCTCTGGGCAGACTTCTGAAGCTCGGTATGTTTTCTCTCAGTCTTACCGTGCACCTGGCAGGCCAATGATAGCCTCTCGCTTGTTTTCAAGAAGGTGATGCAATAGCTCAAGCTTGTGGTTTCTCCCTGGCCTGCTTCCTGCGTGTGCTTCCTAGCCGTCCACCAAATCCTGCTCTCAGGAGCACACGCAGGGAGCAAGCCACAGAGCGGGGGAGGTGTGAGTGAAACACACGGGATGCTGGGAGTGCTGCAGGCCATCTGAGGGATCCTCGGGGGACGCTTCGCCAGTGGCGTTTGGGCTGGCTTCTGATGGAGTCCACAGTGCAGTCCCACAAAGTCTCTCTTCTCCATGAGTGACTTCAAATCAGGGTGCTCCGGTGTTTTGAATTTCCAGTGTACAGGTGTTGCATTATTTTGTTAAGTCTGTCCATATTTCAGGTTTTTTGGTACTGTTGTAAATGAGATTTTAAAAAAATTTCAAGATCTAGTTTTTCTCTGCTAGTATATAAAAATGTAATTGGTTCTTATATATCGACTTTATATCTTCAGACCTTGCTAAATTCATTTATTAGTTACAGTAGTTGTTTTTTTTTGTCGATTCTTTAGGATTTTCTATGCAATCATATCAACTACAAACAAAGATAATTTTATTTCTTCTTTTTTTTAATATATATTTTTGTTGATTTCTGAGAGGAAGGGAGAGGGAGAGAGAGATAGAAACATCCATGAAGAGAGAAAATCATGGATTGGCTGCCTCCTGCAACCCCCTACTGGGGATTAAGCCCACAACCCGGGCATGTGCCCTGACTGGGAATCGAACCGTGACCCCTTGGTTCATAGATGGACGCTCAACCACTGAGCCACACTGGCCGGGCTAATTTTATTTCTTCTTAAAGTGCATTCCGTTTATTCTTTTTCTTCTTTTACCACCTGGCTAAACTTCAATTTCCAACATTGAGTAGATGTGGGAGAGTGGACATCCCTGCCTTGTGTCCAATCTTAAGGAGGAAGTCTTTGATTACTCACCATTAAAAAGGATGTTAGCCTGGTAAAGGGGGCCAAATATATGGTGACAGATTTGATTTTGGGTGGTAAACATACAATGCTGAGGATATATTGTAGAATTATACACTTGAGACCTATATAATACAGACCTATATTATAGAATGATACACTTGAGACCTATATAATTTTATTAATCCATGTCACTTCAACAAATTTAATTTTAAAAAAGGATGTTAGTATATGTCTTTCATAGGTGTCCTTTGTCAGATTGAGGAAGTTCTCATTCACAGTTTGATGAGAATTTTGATCATAATTTTGTTGAATTTTGCCAAATACTTGCTCTGCATCTATTTAGATCATCATAAGGTTTTTCTGTTTTAACCTGTTTATATAATGGTTCATTGGTTGACTTTCAAATACTAAACTAACCTTGCATTGCAGGGATGAAGCATTCCTTGGCAATGATGGTATTATCTTTTTTATATTGCTGGACTTTTTTTGCTGGTATTTGTTTAAGATTTTTGCGTTTATGTTCATAAGAGGTATTAGCCAGTAGTTTTCTTTTCTATGAATGTCTATTTGGTTTTGTTATCAATACTATTGGCCCCATAAAAGGAGTTGAGAAGTGTTCCTTCCTCTTTTATCTGGAAAATTTTATTTAATAATTGTACTTTTTCTTCCATAAATGTTTGGTAGAATTCACCAACAAAGCCATCTACTTCTATGCCAGGGTTTTAATTATGAGTAAAAGTTCATAACTAGATATACAGCTATTTAGGTTACTATTTTTTTCTATAGTGAGCTTTGGTAGTTTGTGTATTTTAAGAAATTTTTCCATTTCATCTAAGTTCTAAAATTTATTGCTATAAAATTGTTCACTGTATCCCCTTAGTAGCCTTCTAATGTCTGTAATATATATAGTGATGTTCCCTCTTGGATTTCTTATATTATTAATTAATATTTTATCTCTTTTTTTTTTCTTGGTGGGAGTGGGAAGATCTATAAAAGTAGTGAGAATAGTTCAGTTGTTCCTATCTATCACCCAGATTCAATAATTACCAAGATTTTGCCACATGTACCTCATTAATTTTTTTATTTACTAAAGTACTTTAAAGTCTCAAATGGTATGGTATTTCATAAACCCTAGATACATCCATATGCATCTATAAAAAATAAGATACATCCATATGCATTTCTTATGGAATCATAATGCTATGATTCATACCTAAAAAAATGTCAGGTTTCCTGGTATCATCCTTTACCTAGACATACCTATAAGGTTTTCCTGATTGCCTCAGAAACGTCATTCTTCAGTTGACATATTCAAATCAGAGTCCACAGGTCTGCACATTACCCAGGGCCCTTAGGTATCTTCTGTCTCTTCAGCTAAGGGAAATCACCATCACTTTCTTTCTTTCTTTTTTTTTTTTTTAAGTCTCCCATGGAATGCCCTTTTTGCTTCCAGTTGGTTTCATTTAATTGCTTTTCATTTAAAATTTCATTAATTATTTTTCATTTAAATTTTATTTAATATTTTCTGTGATTGGAGATTCTTCCATTTGAGAATGACTGTTATGACCTGGAGCCTTCTGCAGCCCCGGGGAATCTGCCTGCACTCCCATGCCCTGGGGGAGCGAGGAGGGGTGGCCACTTCCCTCTCGAAGCCCCTGAATATCCTGCTTCTCTGTCCAGCTCAGGCCAGGCCACTCCTATGAAGCCTTTGATCTCCCTCACCTGCAAATGCCATTAAGTTTTAGGGAGCCCTTCATTCTGTGTCTTCCTCTTGTTCACTGTAGTTTCATGCGTGTAAGCCTTTTTCTCACAAAGGTGTTGTCTACTCTCTTACTGTGGGTTTTTACATTTTAATGTACATTTACCAACGTATGAGCTGTAACAGAAAAGGGAAGTCATATAGCTGATGGATTTTCTACCAGGAACACACCATGGGACCAGCAGCTAGATCCGGGTGGCCATGCCCGTCAGGCATTGCTTTCCTCCTGGGGAGGTGGGGGGCGGGGACCACTGCCCTGCTGTCAGCGCAGAGGTCAGTGCGGCTGTTGTGCGCCTTCATGTGATACAGTCACAGAGGAGGCAGTTTGTCTGACTTGGCTTGGCTGGTGAGGCTCATCCAGGCTGTTACGTGTAGTTGTTCATTTGTTCTTGCTGGATTTCCCACAGTATTACAGTTTACTAGACCATTTTACTGTTGAAGGGCATTTGGGTAGTACAGTGGTCGGCAAACTGCGGCTCGTGAGCCACATGTGGCTCTTTGGCCCTTTGAGTGTGGCTCTTCCACAAAATACCACGTATCCTAATTAAGTTAATAACAATGTACCTACCTATATAGTTTAAGTTTAAAAAACTTGGCTCTCAAAAGAAATTTCAATTGTTGTACTGTTGATATTTGGCTCTGTTGACTAACGAGTTTGCCAACCCCTGGGGTAGTATGTCGTTTTGTGCCGTTCGAGTGTGCTGATCGGGACCATCTTACCGTGTCTTTCTGGTGCAGCTGTGTCCCCGTTCTGTGGAGCCTCTGCCTGCAGTGGAGGTGCTGGGTCACGGGGTAAACACAGGCTCAGCTTTCATCGACATTGCCAACGGTCTTCCACTGAGGTCGCAGGAGATAATTTTTTAAATAATAAATTTTACCATGTCACTTCCCAGGCTTACTTAATACCCCTCAACGACCGCCATCACACAAAGCTGAAATCCGGAGTCCCTAGTGACCTGGGCCCAGCCCCCCTCTCTTGCCTCTTCCCCAGTTCTCATGGCCTCCGGCTCTGGCTCCGGCTCCCAGGGTCAGACCACCTTCTCCTCCCCTGCCCATCCCCTGCCCCGGGCCGGCCTGTTTCCTGTTCTCCTGGCGGGCTCTGCTGCTGGGGTAGCGCTCTCCTTCAGGACACAGGATACCCTCTTCCCCATGCCTGTCTCACTGGCCTCCTTCCGGTGTCTTGTCTTTTAATGTATTTGTCTCCCCGATTAGACTGCAGCCTTTTAGATCAGGGACCGTTGTCTTGTTTATATTCATGTCCCTGGCACTTAGCATGATGCCTGACCCACCACAGATGCTCAAATGGTACTGAGTGGGCGAGTGAATGAATAACCTTTCAACTGGCCTGGAATTACTGAACTCTGGCAGATAAGAGTAACATAATCTTGGTGGCTGGTGAATCACTCCTTGCTTTACAAACACTTCAAATCTGGCTTGGGTCTTTAAAGTTGTAAAGAGAAGATCTTAAAAGCACAGCCCCTGCTATGTGGCAGACAGGTGGGTAGTAGCAGTACTTTCACATTGTCCCCTGGCCGTTTGCTGTGAAAGCCGGCGAGAGCGGCAGTGTTTTCTACCACCTAGAACCTCTGTGTTCTCCTCCTAGTTGACCGCAGTGTGTGCTGGGGGAAGGTATGTGGATTTTGGATTAAGCCTTGACATTTTTTTTTTAATTTAATTTTTAAATTTATCTTTATTGTTGAAAGTATTATAAATGTTCCCCTTTTTTCCTTCCATGTACCCCCTCCACGCCCCCTTCAAACCCCTCTTTCTCCCCCCCATCCCCGCACCCCTGACCCGGCCATTCCATTTAATAGCTGTGCTATTTTACATAACTCCTGAGCCTTGGTTTCCCATGTGTGAAATGGGACAATAACACCTGCCTTTCAGGGCTGCGGAAGGATCGAAGAGAATGTATCAGTTCCCAGAAACCCACTGACAGCCCCATACAACTCATTTTCTTCCTCTCTCCTGGGGAAATAGGAGAAATTAACAAACTGGGCTCAAGCCAGTTTCCACTTGGTCCACATGTGTCTGTGCGCCATCCCATCTACCAGAGATATCTGGGCGGGGCTGGGTTGCATTCACAGCTCCCCCTGCCCTAGAGAGGAGGGGTTGGCCTTGCAGCCTCGCTGGCGAGCAGGCCAGAGGTCAAGGGTCCTGTGGGGAGGAAAGGGACCGGCACCTCCAGAGCTTGCTCTCTCGCCCACAGGGAGGCACGGGTCTGGGAAGCCTCCCCTTTCCTTCTTGGGAGGAGGTGTAGCCCTCCTGGGCGAGGCTGGCCTTCCCGAAGCCTGGCGAGCCAGGGACCAGCTCCGTGGAGAACTGTCTCTACTCCAAGATGGGGCCGAGATAAATTCCTTAACTCAAAAATAATTGAAATCATTGCTGTATTAAAACAATGCTCAGTTTGCATGCATTTTGAAGGACCATGTCCTTTGGGCCGCTGCGGCACGGTGGGTCCTCTTCTCCCCACCAGAAAGGCTCTGGGGTGGAGAGGAACCGCCTCCCTCCTCCCCTGCTGTTCTGCACCAGGTTCACGCTGGGCTGGGCGGTCAGGACCAGTGAAGAGTTGCAGTTGTGAGGGGTCTCAGCTAGGAGTTTGCCTAACCCTTAATGATGGGGTGGTTTGTGAAGCATGGTCCTCTTGGGTGGGGGGCCTCTATTTTCTTCTTTGGGGGGAACTCCTGAGATATTAGCAGACTGTGAATACCAGCTCTTTATTATGATTGAAAGAACACTATAAGCTAAAAAAAAAAAAAAAAGTCTCATAATGAAAACCAAAGCCAGTGTCCTGTTGCTTTCAAGTAAGTCTGAAAAAGTGTTTAAACTGAATGGAGCAGCATCTATTCTCTGATGATCACAAGGGATTTTTTTTTATTTTAACAGGGATTTTGCTCTCCCGGGAGTGGACTGTGTGTTGGCTTTTAAGTGCTTTTTAAGAGCTTTTTAAGAGCCAAGTATAGACCAACCTGTGCTTTTTAGTAATATTTAGGGTCCTGGGATCCAGCCCCAAGCCCTAGAGAGAACCCTGAGGATCACCTCCAGGGCCCGGCTCTCAGTGTAATACATACATTTAAAGCAGGATTTGGGGGGTCGGGGAGAGGATATAGTGTATAAAAGGGTTGGATTCACTTAGTTCAGTGATTCCAGTTCCCCTCGAAGCCCCTTTGACTCCCACACAACATATTTTTCTAGAAGTTTTGGCATCAAAGAATTCTGACTGCTGTCAGCAAACAGTGACCAGCTGTGTTTAGTACTCGTAGGGATGTGAGTAAATGGATTCACTAAAGTGTTTAAAGCATATTCAATAACATGCTCTTAATTTCTTCTCCTACTCGCCTCTTCTAATTCAGAGTTTTCACTAATCTCACAGCTATTTTTATTGAGTTTTACGTGGGGATAATTAGAAAAGCACTAAAAGATTTGGATGCTTTGGGGACAGGTAATTAATCAAAAAACCCATCAGGCTTATTTTGTGTTCTGTGTTTTGGGTGTGTTTTTCTTTAAGTTTCCTTCAAAAAAATGTTTTAAAATGGGTGTGTGCACATGTATGTGCGTGTTGGGGTGATTCTCTGCTGGCACTAATGGAGGTAGTTAACCTTTCTAGGTTTGCATTCCTTCTGCCTACCTGACATTCTCCAGGTAACAACATTTTTGCTGTTTAATAATATTTTTGGCAAAAGGAAATTCTGAAGGTAAATCTGTTATTGCTACCAAAAGAATTGAGCCCTGACTTGGAGAGCCCACTGGAAATGGGGTTTGGATTATATCATGTTACTGGGCCATGGGCAGGCAGGGAAGCGGGGTGAGGGGCATTAACAGCAGCAGGTGAGGCCCCTGGGCTGGTGGTTTCTGAGTGCTCAGGGTTCCTGTTATAGTGCAGGCGGTGTTCCAGGACATCTAGCAGTTGGATTTGGCAGCCATTCTCTCAGTCTTCTTGCTGACTGATGCATTCTGTCCCCAGTCACTGGGGGAGGCCCTTGGTTGGCTCTCCTGGGGACCTGGGCCCCAGTGGAGCCAAGCCCACCACACCTTCCATCTCCTGCCACCTGCTGTGCCCTTGCCACACTTGGCCTGGACAAGGCAGCCTGAGGTCAGCAGTGGATTGGCTTTGACCTCTGACCCCTTGGCTCTCTGTCCTGTGCTCTCTCTGGGAGACTTGTTCCTCCAAAGCTATGAAATACTATATTAGAGAGAGGGGGCCTGGGCCCAGGCCTAGCTAGGGGCTTCACCTGCATTTATAGCTGTTTTATTATCACTTTGGGGTAGGCCTGACTTCTAAGATGGTTATCGAAGAGTTGTTTAAACAGGTATATGTTCTCCTCTTTCTAAAATATTTAGCTAGCAAACTACCTAGAAGGGAATGGCTCAGTGTGATATTTTTAAATTATTATTCTGTGATGCTTCTAGTTTAAATTTAAGTTGTGTTCCCAAACTCCTTATTTCTCACCCAAGTAAACAAAACAGTTAAATAAAAGCCATTTTAAGTTAATATAACCTTAAAATGTTCCTGAAAAACAAAACCTTTTAAATAATATACTATGCCCGGCTGGCATGGCTCAGTGGTTGAGCATCGACCTATAAACTAGGAAGTTGTGGTTTCATTTCTGGTCAGGGCCCATGCCTGAGTTATGGCTTGATCCCCAGTGTGGGGTGTGCAGGAGGCAGCTAATCAGTGATTCTCTCATCATTGATGTTTCTGTCTGTCTCTCTCTTCCTCTCTGGAACCAATAAAAATCCTCCTATATAATAAAAGGCTAATATGCAAATTGTCCCCTCGGGAGTTCGACTGACCGGGAGTTCAACCTCTCACTATGACATGCGCTGACCACCAGGGGGCAGCGCGGAATGAAGGAAGGCCCTGGCTAGCAGCCAGGGGAAGGAAGACCCCGATTGGCCCTGATTGCCAGCCAGGTCTAGGGACCCTACCTGTGCACGAATTTCATGCACCAGGCCTCTAGTATATAAATAATACACTAGGATAGTCATTACCTTTCCCTCCATTGCTTACTGTCTGAGTTGTCACCAAGAGAAAAAAAAAATTACCATTTGGAGGCATACAAGGTAGAATGGGAGTTACCTGCCTTCAACCAAACCCGATGGCCCTTCCGATGCCCATCAGAATGGACTGCGGTTTTTGACAACATGCAGATTCTTAGCTCTCTCCTTTGACTGGGGTCTTGTTCCAAACAGAAAAAATATATTTTGAACAACTGCCAGCAAGCCATTTAAAAGCTGCACTCTCCTCTAGCAGGCTTGCAAAAATACTCTAAAAGGCAAGTCGCTTGCTGCATTTCTTAGTAGCCAACCTCGGAAGCCTCTGCGTGGTCAGACAGGCCCTGGGTGGGTGCTGACAGCTGGTGAGGCCCAAATACTATTCCCAGTCCTTGCCCCTCGGAGGGCCCTGCACCCTCAATCACACCAGGACTGCTCTCCCTTTCTGCTGCCTCCTCCCAGGACCCCAGGCAGCAGTTACAGACAGGTCTGTCCGCTTGTTTCACTGCATGTTGGGTTCCAGAAAGTGAATGAGTTTAAGGGAGGCCACCACAAATCTGCGTCAGAAATACTTTGGAACTATTTGGATGTTTGGAAAAATGCTGAATAAAAGATACGTGTTTGCTCTTGATTATGGACTGTGAAGTATTTTGAACTCAGATAAGAATATAAACCAGTAATAATAATTCCAGACTGAGTGGCCTACAAATTGCCTTCTTCCCATGACCTCATTTAATTTTTTTTAGATTAACTTTCTTTGAGGTATAATTTACATGCGAGAAAATTCACCCATGAAGTGCACAGGTTAGTGATTTTGACAAAAGAGAAGAACATTTCCATCTTCCTGCCCCCACTGATCTGGGTCTGTCCCTAGAGGTTAGTTTTGCAGGTTCTACATGGCCTTTCATCTCTGTAAGGTAAATGCATGCTGACCACTGCCCCTGCTCCCAGCGAGGCAGGGGCCAGGGCAGGGAATAGCTGGCCCCGGGGGAGCCTCAGGGTCCGGAGCACTGGGCTCTCTCCCTCGACCTTGCCGAGGCGAGTGGGCGTCTGAAGGAAATGGGGGCAGAGCCCGATTCCCGGAGATTTATACCCAGAGCAGTATTTGAACTTGTGTTTTTTTGTGACAAAGAGAAATGGAGAAATTCCAGACTGAAGGCCTGCAGGGTCTCTCTGGGAATTTGGACTGAGAGGAAGAACCACTTGCTTTACTGTAGCAGGTATTAAGTGCCTGCTGCATGCACGGAGCTGTGCTAGACATGGAAGATGTGAAGAGGAGGTTCAACCCCCACCCTGAGCTCGTGGTTTGAGAAACAGTTTAGAGAGAAATGCAGGGTCCCTTGTTCAGAAAGCAGAAAGAGTGCAGGCATAAGGCACGAAGTAAGTTTTCCCCTTTCTTCTGTGGTCTCTCTCTCTTGACTTGTCATGGTGTTTTGTTTTTTTTTTTTTAGTTGCTATTTTATTTTTTTAAAGAAGAATGGTGTCAGGCACCTGTTTCTTTTATAAAAACCAACAAACACTTTTATTGATTTCTGAGAGAGGAAGGCAGAGGGAGGGAGAGAGAGAAAATCATTGATTGGCTATCTCCTGTATATCCCCTACTGGGGATCAAGCCCACAACCTGGGCATGTGCCCTTAACCGGAATCGAACCCAGGACCCTTCAGTCCACAGACTGACGTTCTATCCACTGAGCCAAACCAGCTAGGGCTATTATCATTTATATTTTGTCATTTTACCATTGTTTATTATATTAAATTCTTAGTATTGAGCTTATCATTCATATTTATAATTGTACAATGTCCATTTTAAATTTAAATGCAAACATAGGAGTATTTAACTCATGTGGAATCACAGAAATGATATTTCATAACTTGTGCATGCATATGTCTTTTATTCTTACCAGAACTAGAAACTCTGCTCAGAACACTCTCAACTGTATTTCACCTCTTGACATATGTACATTCTACCAACACTGCCCACCCTCAGCTCCTGACGATGGAGCAAAGACTGGGAGGAAGAGAAACGCGAGGTACTCTGAGCCCTCTTGCCCTCTGTGTCATCATCCTCACTGTGTGTGGCGTCTGGTACACAGGAAGATAGGGTAGGCTTTGTGGTTGTTACTGTTTCTTAGAACTCCATTGCCTTCTCCTGCATTCAGAGCAAGTTCTGCTTGGAGTGGAAAGTGTGGCCTCTCCGGCGGACCCAGTCAGAGATGTGAGACGTTACCTTGTCCTCACTGAATCCCATCCATTGTGGGTCCCCCAGGGTTCCATGCTCTGGGCACCGAGAATGGGTATGCCTGTAGGGCTGCACGGACCTCCCCTGCTCACTGGAGTGCGCTCTAGTGTCATCAGGCTCCGCTTACACAGGTACAATCATTAGGAATTCCAGCACTGTGGCCGCTTTAGACTGCGGATTCCCCAGCCCACTGCCCTGGCGTTGGTTTGGTGCCCAGTAAGTACCCGAAATGCCTTCTCGAGGAAGATGCAAATGGAACCTGGTGTGGGCAGTGGCCCAAGCTGCCCTCTGGTGGCTGGAAGTTGTTCCGGCCTGAGTTTTGGGCGGGAGGTAATCAGGAGCGTCCCCCTCCTGGAGCTGAGAGCTCATTTTGTAGGGCAGGAAGGCGGTGTGAAGGCAGACACACCTGTGGAAGTCACCTCACCTCTGTCTCAGATCCCCATCTGTACAATGGGGAGAAGCTAGGGAGTGAGGAGATCTCGGAGTTGTGTTCTTGAAAATACAAGTGAGACATATGGCATGGGCCAGGCACACAGTAAGTGCTCTCAGCCACAGGTGGCCAGCAGGTAAAGTCTTGTTCCCGAAGCCTCACCCACAGGGCAGGGAGGCTTTTCGTGATGACGACTCTTGCACCTCTTCTCTGGGCCTCAGACCTGCTGTCGGGCCCCGTGCTGTCTCCACAGCATTCCACTCTGACTGGTGGTTCCAGGCCCCGGCGCTTCCTGCTGGGAGCCGTGGGAGCTGGCTGCACCTCCGCTCCCAGCTGTGCCTGGTATTTGGAGCCGTGGCCCTGGCAGGCCTGGCCAGGTCACCATCCTCCGTTTCCATAGAACCCTTTCCCTGACTCAGTGTTTGGGAATTTTCCTGCTGGTCCTTCCCAGATGATCAGAGAGGGCCTGCGGGCTGGTCATCTCCCTTGTCGATCACTGTGTTTTTAAAATGACAACACAATTACCATGAAGTGGTGTGGCAGTAAAATTTCTTCTTTTAAAAATTTCTGGCATGGCCCAAGAGTAAAACCCCACAGGATGGGCGAAGAGGCAGCATGCAGAGGACCAAGTGAGGCCGGGAGACCCTGCGGGGCCCGTTTGTTTGCAGGGTCCCGTGAAGGGGGAGTTTAGGGAGTGATGGGAGTAGAGGCCCTCACTTCTTGATTTCAAAGCTGCCGCCATTTCACCGGAGCTGCTTGGTTAATGTAAGGAAGGTGTTTGCCATAAACATCTCCGGGGTATTCAGCAGGGTTGGCTGGGCAGGAAGCGCTTGTCATTGCTATAAAGCAACTAGCAAGCCAGAGAGTGAAAGCATCGCAGTGCCCACAGGACGCGACGGAGCCCTGCCTGGCCGTCCCCCGCCCGCCCCTCCGAGGGGAGAGGGACGTGACCTTAGAGCGCTTCATGCTCGCAGGCCGAGCTCCAGTTTAAAGTTCAAGGCATTTTGTTTTTTCACCTGTTTCCTACAGTTCTAAGAAACTTCTGAGGAATTAATGTGTAACTATATCAGACACACAGGCGTTTTCTCAGGGGAAAATAATGTTACAGTAGGAAGGGAGAGAAGTGGCTACTTGACTGAGATGTGAGGTTTCTGTAAAATAAAAATCCTCTTTAGAGCAGTCATGCACGGCGTCATCTGTGCTTTTACTGAGATCCAGCCACACTTAGTAACGTCTGCTGTGGCCTCGGAAGGACCAGGGCAGCCGTTGGCTCCACTGAAACTGGTCCTCATCTGTGACAGGGGGCCCCTCACAAATTCGGTGGGACAGGGCTCTGCTGGAGCCGACTTTTACGGAAGATGTTGAACGATGAGAGCTAATTTATACAGCAAGTGGCGGAAGGACAGGTAAGAGGGAGCTTCTGGCAGGTCTTTGGGCAGGTGCTTGTGCTCGGGAACAGTCCATCGTCCAGCCAGTGGAGTGCACAGCAGGCTCCTTGGAGGCCTTAACTTCAGGCGACCCCAATCCAGTCAAACAGTCTTAACTTGACAACAGGCAGGAAGCATTGTTAGTGGTTTGATGTTTTGTTTTGTTTTATATATTTTATTGATTTTTTACAGAGAGGAAGGGAGAGGGATAGAAAGTTAGAAACATCGATGAGAGAGAAACATTGATCAGCTGCCTCCTGCACACCCCCTACTGGGATATGCCCGCAACCAAGGTACATGCCCTTGACCGGAATCGAACCTGGGACCCTTGAGTCCGCAGGCCGACGCTCTATCCACTGAGCCAAACAGGGTAGGGCTAGTGGTTTGATGTTTTATCGCTTGGAGAAAACAGTTTGAAGTGATTACATACAGCTTTTACTAACATTTCTTCATATCATTAAATTTTAATACAGACAGGATGAATATTTTATGGAGACACCTTTTTTTAAAGGTTGTTTTCATAGTAGAAGCTGGTGTCCATGTAAATCCTTTTGCAAATTGGTTTAAGAAGAGTTAAATACTAGCTCTTTTCTTGTTTGGTTTACTTGGTATGTGTGTGTTTCTAAATGTGGTCTAGGCATATGCAGTCGTTGTAATTTGTAAACTAGCACAATGAACTCTTAAATTAAATCCTGCCTTTTACACTCTTACCACCAGGTGGCTTAGATTTTTCCTGCTCGATTTTTTTTTCTAACAATTATGCGAAGGACTTGTAATCACTTTCAATTTCTGCTTAAGTGATGAAATATGAAACTGTAGGTGGACTGTGTTTCAAGAAAGAAAACTGCTGAATAAGTGACAGGCATTTCAAGCAGTGCCAGGCCAGATGGACATTTTCATGAGTGTTTTTGTTTTCTTAAATATTGACAATGTTAAACTAGCCAAATTTTGCTGAAGTGAAACTTTTTTAGACCCTGAGCCTGTTCCACCTCTGTGCTGACTCCTGGATGGCCACATTATTCCAGACCAGCTGGGTTGGGCTTTTTGATTCCCAAGTGGCCTCCCACTCAATACTTTATAGGTTGGTAAAGTTGTTTATAGAGATGCTGCTTGAATTCCTTTAGAATCAACTCTAAAACCCAAGAGGAAAATTGCTAAATAGAATGTTAATTAATGTCTCACGTCTTAATGATGAGGTACTAGAGGGAAATCGTGCGTGGGGGATGGTGACATAACAGGGTGGGCAGTGCTTTTAGACAGCACCATCTGGCAGTAACTGTACCCACCCCCATGTTCCCGAAGCACCCTGAGAATGGTGGGTCTTGTCCCATGAACACAGAACCCACCAGTTTCTTCGCCAGGACTTCATGGGCTGCTCAGCTCCTATGCATTCCAGTTTGCCCTTCAATTCTCTAATTTATTAACTTTGACAAGTAACCTCTTGCTTGTACATGATTTTATTCACAATTCGTTTTTCTGATTCAAAGTGAACATGACTGCCTTAATCCTCTAATGGGAATTAATTGCTTGTTTCAGTGTTTAACTCTGATCCTTTCTCAATCCCCACGGGATAAGTTTCTTCCTGAAGGATCTGTGTTTGTTGTTCTGAACACAATCAGAAAGGTAATGATGTTTTTCTTGTGAAAGGAGCCAGAAGTGCAGAATATTAATTTTATTTTTTTATTACATAAGTAACTATTCTCAAACTAATATAAAGGATTCAATTCAACAGATAAAAAGTAGAAAATTATATTTTGGTCATTCTAGTACGCTAAATTATTTCCTAGAAAAGGAGTTTAATTTTTATTGCCAGGCTTTCATTTATGAAAATAAGCTGCCATCTTCTTCAAGAAGAAAGTTGCTGAACTGATTTTCTGCGGAGTCGCAATTACCATCCTATGGCCCAACCATGATCATTTCTATGTAATATCACCTTCCTAGGTGTTTTTGGCTCTGAAAAATCATTAAAGCCACAACCAATACTTGATATGGCTTGATCCCCTCTTCCATTTATTATGTAGAATATTCCTTTTTGTTTTATTTTTTAAGGGGCTTTATGAGAAAAATATAAGCTAACACATGTTTTCATATGATTTTGATAAAGGAAGAAGTTGGGGTAGAGAACTTAGGAGGGGACACGGTCAAGGGGAAGAGACTATTATTCATTGGGTGCTGCAGCCTGGCCTACAGTCGGCAGTCAATAGGGATTAGTTGTTATAGAGATAGGGGGAACCCAGTTTAAATAGCAGGAATAGAAGCTCAGAGTTGAAATAGTTTTCCCAAAGACTGACAGTTGCTAACTAAGGGTGGAGATGAGAATTTGATTTAGGCCTTTCATACATTGTGTCCTTAAATGTTCATCTATACAACACCAAGGCTGCCCTGCCTGGTCTCTACTTCCCATTAAAGTGGAGATGGAACCACTATTGTGGTGCACTCTTCAGTTTGTTCCAGAAAATCCCAAATGACTCACCTACAGCTATTTCTATCCAGTATTTATTAAATCAAACTCTTGCATTTTATCCAAGACTATGACCATAACCCAGTGCCATAGAAGGAACTACATGGCAGAAGGGGACAGGGTTGAAGACACAGTAACGTGTGAGCCTCAGAAGGTAGCATCCCCTTCTGCAGTGGCAGTACCACCCCGTGTAGCCTGGCCTAGGGGCATGGTGATCAGGAGGGTCCTGATGTGCTCCTGGCCCGAATGACACAGCACATTCTGAGTTAGCCCTGGCTTCAGTTCTGAGAGGATCTAGCCAATATGATAGACTTTCAACATGTTCTATTGGTTGTGACACAGCGGCCCTTGAAAACTGTGTGAACATGACAGACAAGGAAGATGAGTATAGGGAGATATGGAACTTAAAAAAAAAAAAAGGAAAGAAAAACTAAACCCAAATGTAACAGAAGAAGGAAATAATAGGTATTAGAGCAGAGATGAACAATAGAGAAAACAACAAAATTGGCAAACTTTTAATTAGATTAACCAAGATAAAAATAGGGAAGATACAAATAAATATAAAATCAGAAATGAAAGAGGGGAATGACAATCCATTTCACAGAAATAAAGAGGTTTATGAGAGTACAGTGAACAATTGAATGCCAACAAATTGAATAACCTGGATGAAAAGGATAAATTCCTAGAAACACACAAACTACGAAGACTAAATAATGGTGAAATAGAAAATCTGAGCAGACCTTTAACTGGTAAAGAGGTTGACTCAGTAATAAAAAACCTCCCAACAAAGAAAATTCTAGAACCAAATGGCTTCACTGGTGAATTCTACCAAACATGTAAAGAGAATCCACACCAGTCCTCTTCAGATTCTTCCCCAAAATTGAAGAGGATGGAACACTCAGCATTACCCTGATACCAAAGCCAGACAAAGACACTATAAGAAAACTACAAACTCATATCCCTGACAAGATTGATGCGAGAATTCTAAACAAAATACTAACAGAATTTAACAACACATTACAAGGATTATATACCAAGACCAGTAGGATTTATTCCTGGGATTCAAGGATGGTTCAAAATAGGAAAATCAGTGTAATACACACTGCACTAACAGAATGAGGTTGGAAAAAACCACACAATCTTCACAATTGATACAGAAAAACATGACAAGGTTCAACACCATTTCATGAAAAAACATTTAAACTATATAGAAAAAGCCCATGGCTAACATCATATTCAATGGTGAGAGAAAAACCTTTTCCTTTAAGACAAGGATGTTTGCTTTTACCACCTTTATTCAACATGGTACTAGAAGACATACCTGGGAAAACCAGGCAGAAAAAAGTAATAAAAGACACCCAAACTGGAAAAAAAAGAAGTGAAATTATCTCTGTTCACATAATCTTATATATAGATACCCTAACATTTCCACAAGAAAACTATTAGAACTATTAAAGAGCAAATTCAGCAAAGTCACAGGACACAAAATCAGTGCACAAAAATCAGTTGCATTTCTTTATATTAACATTGAACAATCTGAAAAAATAAAATGCTTAGGAATAAACTTAACTAAGTAGATAAAAGATTTATACTCTGAAAACTACAAAACATTGCTGAAAGAAATTCAATAAATGGAATAGCATCTTATGTTCATGGATTGAAAGACTTAATATTAATTCTTATCAAAATTCCCAACTGCATTTTTGTTTGCAGAAATATAAAAATCCAACCTGAAGTTCATCAGCAATTTCAAGGGACTCCAAATAAGCAAAGCAATCTTGAAAATGGACAACAAAGTTGGAGATCTCATACTTCCTGATTTCAAAACTTACTGCAAAATTACAGCAACCAAAACAGTGTAGTACTGACATAAAGACAAATATATAGACCAATGGAAGACAGCCCAGAAATAACCCCTTGGAATATTGCCAAATGATTTTTTACTAAGGTGTCAAGACCAATGGGGAAAAGACAGTGTTTTCAACAATTGGAAAACTGGATAGCCACATGCAAAAGAATGAAGTTGGACCCCTTGCATTATACCATATACAAAATTGAATTCAAAATGGATCAAAGACCTAAATGTAAGAGCTAAAACTACAAAACTCAGGTGAAAACATAGGGCAAAACCTTCATGACATTGGATTTGGCAATGATATCTTTGATATGACAGCAAAATCATAGACAACAAAGGTAAAAATAAGTTGAATGACATCAAAATTACAGCAAAGGATACAAATCAACAGAGTAAAATGGCAATTTACAGAATGGGAAAAACACTTGCAAATCATATATATATGTAAGAGGTTAATATCCAGAACATACAGAGGACACCTAGAACTCAACAATCAAAAATAATCTAATTAAAAATGGGTAAGGATTTGAATAGACATTTCTCCAAGATGGATACGCAAATGGCCAATAAGCACATGAAAAAGATACTCAACATAACTAACCATTATGAAAATGCAAATCAAAACCACAATAAGATACTACCACCTCACACCAGATAGGATAGCCATTATTCTATTAAAAAAAAAAAAAAAAAAAGAAGTGCTGGCAAGGATGTGGCGAGATTGGAACTCTTGTGTACTATAGGTGAGAATGCAAAATGGTGCTGCTATTATGGAAAACAGTGTAGAGGTTTCTCAAAAACTTAAACATAGAAATACCATATGATCTATCAATCCCAATTCTGTGTATACTAGTATACCCAAAAGAATTGAAAGCAGGAGCTTGAATATGTACACTGAGTGGCCAGTTTATTATGACCACCTGACATTTGTAGGCAAATTAGCCGTACACTGCATCGTATGGGATATGGAAGCCGAAGACCTGTTCGAACACCTTTGCTGTCTGCAGTTACCAAGATAAAAATGTCTCCAATTCGCACAGGAACACAAGGATTGGACAGTCGAGCATTGGAAAAAAGTCATGTGGTCCGATGAATCATGTTTCCAGTTGCATCATGCAGATGACAGAGTGAGAATTTCGTGGAAACATCATGAAAGCATGCACCCCACATGCATGAGTACAACCCTTCAAGCTGGTGGGGGCAGTGTTATGGTTTGGGGCATGTTTTCCTGGCATGATTTGGGCCCTTTAATTCGTGTGGAACAACGTCTGAATAACACAACATACCTAAGTATCGTTGCTGATCAAGTTCATCCTATCACATTGATGGCGTATCCCAATGGAGGTGGCT
Organism: Eptesicus fuscus; assembly: GCF_027574615.1. Lineage (NCBI taxonomy): Eukaryota > Metazoa > Chordata > Mammalia > Chiroptera > Vespertilionidae > Eptesicus > Eptesicus fuscus. The sequence goes on along the minus strand of NC_072480.1, from coordinate 65,317,217 downwards.
TCTTCCAACAAGACAATGCGCCATGCCACGGTGCTCATATTGTGCAGAAGTGGTTTCAAGAACATGAGGGAGACTTCACCTTGCTTAGGTGGCCCCCACAATCACCAGATCTCAATCCAATTGAGCATTTTTGGGACGAAGTTAAAAGAGCCATCAGGCAGCTGGTTCCACAACCATCAAATCTCACAGAACTGGAGAGTGCTATTCATCAGGCATGGTGTCAGATTCCTCGTACCACCTTTCAACATCTCGTGGAGTCAATGCCAAGAAGAATTGCCGCAGTACTGAAGGCAAAAGGTGGCCCAACGAAGCACTGATGGGGTGGTCATAATAATCTGGCCACTCAGTGTATTTATATGCTCATGTTCATAGCAGCACTATTTGCAATAGGTGGAAGCAATTACAGTAAGTGGAAGCAACCCCCATGTCCATTGATGGATGAACAAAATGTGGTATAGAAAATCAATGGCATCTTATTCAGCCTTAAATAATGTAGGGAGGAAATTCCATCACATGCTACAACATGGATGAACCTTGAAAACATTATGCTAAGTGAAATAAGCCACAAAAAGACAAATATTGTATGATTTTAATATTGTATGATTGTATGATTTTGGTACCTAAGTAGTCAAACTCATAGAAACAGTAACATGGGTGGGCTGGGGAAGGAAAATGGGGAGTTACTGCTTAATGGGTACAGAGTTTCAGTTTTGCAAAGCAAAAGGAGTTCTGGAGATGGATGATGGTTGTATAACAATGTGAATGCACTTAAAACTACTGAAGTGAACACTTAAAAAATGGGGACTTCTGAGCAAGATGCTGGAACAGGGAAATGCTGTGCTCACTTCCTATAACCACATCAAAATTACAACTATATTATAGAACAACCATCCTTGAGAACCACCTGAAGACTAGCTGAGCAGACGTAATATAACTAAGGACATAAGGAAGAAACCACGATGAGACTGGTAGGAGGCAGGGAGAAAAGAAACAGGCAGGTCCCACACTCACGATTTGGCGATTGAGAATCAGGAGGAATAGCTTAGCTATGAACGTCCCCCTTGAAGAGCGAGGGGTCTTAGCCTCACACCCAGCCTGGGATACCAGTGCCAACATGATGAGTCCCCATAATATCTGCCTGTGAAAACCAGTGAGATTGTATCCGAGTGAGATGGAGGATTACTGGAGTCCCAGGCATTTCTCTTGAGGGGCCTGCACAGGGACTCACTTGCTCACAAACTCCCAGCACATGGGCAACAGCTCAAAAAGCACCAGGGACATATAGAGAAGAAGTGAATCAACTGGATTCAGACTGGAGAGGGAGGAGTCAGGTCAGCTCTCTCCAGAGACAGAAGCACTGGCACCATTGCTCCTTCATTGAGCCCATCCCCATGCAGCTGGCAGGCACAGGTGGGTGCCAAATCTGAGCTCTCCCATTAACCTGGCTAGCACTGTTCACCCTGCCCTGGTGATTCCCTAAGACCCGGCCCGCACATCTCACACACCTGGCCCAATTCGCTTCCAGAAGCTTTTCCACACAAGGGGCCCGCCTTGATGCAGAGTTTCCTAAACTAAAGGACCACAAACCCTAAACAAGCAGCAGCAGGCCTTGATGTGCGCTTTACCCCTTGCTAAGTTGCCTTAAGCCCAGCACAAGTGGTGACTGGACTCAGCTTCCATTGTATCGCCCATCAAATGGCCCCAAGTCTGTGATAACTGCAGCCAGTGTTGGTTTGGAATGTAACTTCAACTAAGCAGCCACAAGCCCAGCGGCACAAGTTGTGTCTGGCCTTGACTCACATTGTCATGCCCACCAAAGGGTCCCAAGCCTGGCACTAGTAGCAGCTGGCTCTGGTTCATAGGATAGCTTCTACCAAGTGCCTCTAAGCCCAGCACAAGTGGCAACCAATGGCAGATCATATTGTAGTTCCCACCAGGCAGCCTCCAGCAGGGCACTAATGGAGGCTGACCTTGGCTTGCAACAGATCCCCTCCCAAGAGTCTCCAAAACAACACACCTGATGGCCAGATCTAAACCACACCAGAGCACCACCCAACCAAATCCACAAATGATACACCCAAAGGGCAGACTTGGTTAGCACCAGAACTCCTCGAAAGTGACGCCCTATTCATGGGATCAGCCCCACACAACAGTTTTATCCACTGTAGTCACAGCCAACCCTCACAGTCAGGCTGAATGTCAAGCCCACCCACTGATGTGTCAACAATCAAAGCTCAACTACAAAAGGATGGCACACACAACCCACCCAACGGACACTCCTGGAGCACCTGGCTCAGGTGAGAAAGGAAACTGTACCATTGGGACTCACAGGACTATTACATAAGGTCATTCTGCAAAGACTGGGAGAAGTGGCAAATCTACCTAAGTCGTAGAAACAAACAGGGAGTCAGCCAAAATGAGACAAAGAAACATGTCCCAAATGAAAGAACAGGACAAAACTCCAGAAAAAGAACTAAACGAAATGGTGACAAGCAATCTACCAGATACAGAGTTCAAAACAGTGGTTATAAGGATGCTCAATGAATGTAGGGAAGATTAGATTAACTCAGAACTTATACAAAGAGATAGAAACCAGTCAGAAATGAAGAATACATTAGAGGGAATCAGCAGAGGACTAAATCAGTGGACTTGATGGAAAACAAGGTAGGGGAAAACATCTAATAGGAAGAGCAAAAGATATTTAAAAAATGAGATAGTTTAAGAGATGTCTGGGACAACAAGTGTAACAACATTCTCATCATAGGATTAATGGAAGGAGGGGATAGACAGCAAGGGATTGAAAGCCAATTTAAAGAAATAATGCTTAAAAACTTCCCTAACCTGGTGAAGGAAAAAAACATACAGTCCCAAACAAGATGAACCCAAAGAGGCCCACACCAATACAGATCATAATTAAAATGCCAAAGGTTAAAGACAGAGAATAGAATCTTAAAAATAGCAAGAGAAAAAGCAGTTAGTTATGTACAAGAGAGACCCCATAACATAATCAGTTGGTTTCTTAACACAAATTTTGCAGCCTGGAAGGGAGTGGCATGAAACATGTAAAGTGATGAAGAGCAAAGACCTACAACCAAGATTACTGTAACCTACCGGGCTGTCATTAAAAATCAAAGAGAGAGAAGAGTTTCCCAGACAAGAAAAAACTAAAGGAGTTCATGACCACTAAACCAGTATAACACAAAATATTAATGGGACTTCTTTAGAAAAGATCAGAAACACAAGAAAATATAGGAAAGAAAAAATTCTAACAAGGCAATTAATAAAAAGAGGGAGTCAATCAACAATCAAGCTAATACAAAAATTAAAAGGCAAAAAAGTAGGAAGATCATGTGCACTCAATAAATTGAGGGATAGAGAAGACAAAATCAACAAGGAAAGAGAAGCCTTAAATGACACATTAGATCAGATGGACTTAATTGATATTTTTAGAGCACTTTATCCCAAAGCAGCAGATTATACATTGTTTTCAAGTGCACATAGAACATTTTCCAAGATAGACTACATGTAAGGCTACAAAACAAGTCTCAATAAACTTAAGAAGACTAAAATAATATCAAGTATCTTCTTCAAACACAATGGCAGGAAACTGGAAATCAGTAGCAAGAAGAAAATTGAAAAACATAAAAACACATGGAGGCCAAATAATATGCTATTCAATAATAATAAATGAGTTAACAGTGAGATCAAGGAAGAAGTCAAAAGATACCTTGAGACAAATGAAAATGAAAACACAGTACCCAAAATCTATGGGACAAAGCCAAAACATTCCTAAGAGGGAAATGTATAGCAATATAGGCCTCCAAGAAACAAAAATCTCAATCTAACCTTACACCTAAAGAAACCAGAAAGAGCCCTAGCTGGTTTGGTTCAGTGGATAGAGCTTCAGCCTGCAGACTGAAGGGTCCTGGGTTCAATTCCAGTCAAGGGCATATGCCTGGTTGTGGGCTCGATCCCCAGTGGGGACCGTGTGGGAGGCAGCCGGTCAATGATTCTCTCTCATCATTGATGTTTCTGTCTCTCCCTCTCCCTTCCTCTCTGAATCAATATATGTATATATATATATATACTAGAGGTACAGTGCTCGGAATTCATGCACGGGGGGGGGGGGGGGGGGGTGTCCCTCAGCCCAGCCTGCACCCTCTCCAATCTGGGACCCCTCGAGGGATGTCCAACTGCCCGTTTAGGCCCGATCCCTGGGGAAGCGGGCCTAAACAGGCAGTCGGACATCCCTCTCACAATCCAGGACTGCTGGCTCCCAACTGCTCGCCTGCCTGCCTTCCTGATTGCCCCTAACCACTTCTTCCTGCCAGCCTGATCACCCCTAACCACTCCCCTGCCAGCCTGATTGATGCCTAACTGCTCCCCTGCCAGCCTGTTTGCCCCTAACTGCCCTCCCCTGCAGGCTTGGTCACCCCTAACTGCCCTCCCCTGCAGGCCTGGTCCCTCCCAACTACTCTCCCCTGCAGGCCTGGGTTCCCCCTAACTGCCCTTCCCTGCAAACTTCCCTCCTCACCCCTAACTGCCCTCCCCTGCAGGCTTGATCGCCCACAACTGCCCTCCCTTGCAGGCCTGGTCCCTCCCAACTGCCCTCCCCTACTGGCCATCTTGTGTTGGCCATCTTGTGTCCACATGGGGGCAGGATCTTTGACCACATGGGGGCAGCCATCTTGTGTGTTGGAGTGATAGTCAATTTGCATATTACTATTTTATTAGATAGGATAGAGGCCTGGTGCACGGGTGAGGGCTGGCTGGTTTGTCCTGAAGGGTGTCCCAGATCAGGGTAGAGGTTCCCTTGGGGCGTGGGGCGGCCTGGGCGAGGGGCCTGTGGTGGTTTGCAGGCTGGCCATGCCCCCCAGCGACCCAAGCGGAGGCCCTGGTATCTGGGTTTTATTTATCTTCTACAATTAAAACTTTGTAGCCTGGAGTGAAGCCTCCTGCTTGCTCTGTGGCGGCAGCCATTTCTGTTGGGTTTTATTTATCTTCTATAATTGAAACTTTGTAGCCTTAAGCGGAGGCTTGGGCCAGCCAGGGTGTGTGGAAAGCTTGGCTTCCTCCATCGCTGGGGGCAACCCTAGCCTCCTGCTCTCTCCAGCTCCGTGGCTGCCGCCATTTCTGTTTGGATTTATTTATCTTCTATAATTGAAACTTTGTAGCCTAGAGTGGAGGCCTCGGCTGGCCAGGGTGTGCGGAAAGCTTGGCTTCCTCCATCGCCAGGGAAACCCAAGCCTCCCTCCTGCTTGCTCAGTGGCTGCAGCCATCTTGGTTGGGGTTGATTTGCATACTCACTCCTGATTGGCTGGTGGGCGTGGCTTGTGGGTAAGGAAGGAAATAATAAAGATCAGAGCATAAAAATAAAGGAGAGTCTTAAAAATTTCAACAGGAAAGATCAATGAAACAAAGAACTGGTTCTTTGAAAAGAAACAAAATTGATAAACCTTTAGCCAGACTCATCAAGAAAAAAAAGGGGGCCCAAATAAATAAAAGGAGAAATGAAGGAGAAATGACAACGGACATCACAGACACAAAAGTGTATAAGGAAATACTACAAACAATTACATGCCAACAAATTGGACAGCCTGGAAGTAATGGATACATTCTTAGAAACATACAATCTCTCAAGACTGAATCAAGAAGAACAGTAAATTTGAACAGATTACTGATTTCTATTCCATTAAAAGTTATCAAAAACCTCCTAACAAACAAAAGTCCTGGACCAAATGGCTTTACAGGTGAATTTTACCAAATGTTCAAAGAATTAACACCTATTCTTCTCAAACTATTCGAAAAAAATTCAAGAGGAGGGAAGACTCCCAACCTCGTTTTACAAAGCCAGCATTACCCTAATTCCAAAACCAAATAAAGACACTATAAAGAAAGAAAATTACAGGCCAATATTCCTGATGAATGTAGATGCAAAAATCCTCAACAAAATATTAGCAAACTGGATCCAGCAATACATTAAAAAGATCATACACCATGATCAAGTGGAACTTATTCCTGGGATGCAAGACTGGTTCAATATTTGCAAATCAATGAATGTGATATACCACATAAAGGATAAAAACCATATGGTCATATCAACAGATGCAAAAAAATTTTTTTTTACAAAATCCAACATCCATTTATGATAAAACTCTCAACAAAGTGGGGATAGAGGGACTATACCTCAACATAATAAAGGTCATGTATGACAAACCCACAGCTAACATCATATTCAACAGTGAAAAGCTGAAAGCTTTTTCTTTAGGATCAGGAATAAGAAAAGGATTCCACTTTTACCACTTTTATTAAGCATAGTACTGGAAGTCCTAGCCATATAAGAAAAAGATATAAAAAGAATCTATATTAGAGAGAAAGAAGTAATACTGTCATTATTTGATGATAATGATACTATATATAGAGAACCCTAAACAATCCACAAAAAAGCTATTAGAACTAATAAATGAATTCAGTAAAGTATCAGTATATAACGTTAATATTCAGAAATTTGTTGTATTTTTATACACCAATAACAAATGTTCAGAAAGTGAAATTAAGCAAACAATCCCATTTACAGTTGCATCTAAAACTCCACAAAAAACCTAGGAATAAATTTAACCAAGGAGGTTAACCCAGAAAACTGTAAGATATTGAAGTAAGAAATTGAAGAAGATACAAATACTGGTAAATAGAAGCATAAACCGTGATCATGGATAGGAAGAATTAACATCATTAAAATATCCATACTACCCAAAGCAATCTACAGTTTCAATGCAATTCCTATGAAAATACCAATGGCATTTTTCTAGAACTGGAATAAATACTCCTCAAATTTATGTCACCACAAAAGACCCGGAATAGCCAAAGAAATCTTGAGAAAGAAGAACAAAGTTGGAGGTATCACACTACTTGATATCAAACTACTATACTACATGGCTCTAGTAATCAAAACAGCATGGTACTGACATAAAAACAGACACACAGATCAATGAAACAGAATAGAGAACCCCAAATTAAACCAATGCCTATATGATCAGTTAATCTATGACAAATGAGCAAGAACCTACAATGGGGTAAAGACAGTATTCAATAATGGTGTTGGGAAAATTGGACAGATACTGGAATGAAATTAGACCACCTTCTCATGCCATATACAAGAATAAACTCAAAATGGATTAATGATGTAAATATAAGACTTGAAACCACAAAATTCTTAGAAGAAAACATGGACAATAAATAAAATCTCTGACATTTCTCTTAGCAATATTTTTTATGTATCTCCTTGTGCAAGGGAAACAAAAGAAAAAATAAACAAATGGAACTACATCAAACTAAAAAGTTTTTGCATAACAAAGCCATCAACAAAATGAAATGGAAGAATGTATTTGCCAGTGATACATACAGTAAGGGGTTATTATCCAAAATATATAAGGAACTCATACAACTTAATACCAAAAAGATAATCCAATTAAAAAATGGGCAAAGGACCTGAATAAACATTTCTCCAAAGAGGACATACAGATGGTCAATAGACATGAAAAGATGCTCAACATCACTAATCATCAGGAAAATGCAAATTAAAACCACAAGACATCACCTCACACCTGCCAGAATGGCTATCATTAATAAATCAGTAAAAACAAGTGTTGGTAAGGATGTGAAGAAAAGGCTGCCCTTGTGCACTGTTGGTAGGACTGTACGTTGGTGTAACCACTGTGGAAAACAATACAGAGCCCTATGGAAGGGTGGGTGCTATAGTGGAGGGCTCCCCAGGGAATAGACTCAGGTTCCTTTATCCCTGCTAATGCCCTAGATGCTATTCCAATGACTTGGAAAGACAAAAGATAGGAGAGGGCAACAAAATTCTAGAAGGTAGAAAACAGAACTAAGTGGTTACTGACTTAGCAGCTTGGAGAAGCCAGAAACCTACATTCCTAAATGGTCAGAAGCTAGCCAGCTGATGCCGGGAGTGCAGAGAAGCATGACTCATGAGCCATGCGTGTGGAAAAACATTAGGGCAGGAAAGGAAGAGAGGCTGAGTCTGAGCAGAGGACAGGTGGGGGTTACTGTCCAGAGAGGCTGAGCAAAAGGCTTGGTATTGGGAACTCCAAGCCCAGCTGAGGGTGGGGGTGAGGGGCCACCTTGAATATGGGATCAAGGAAAAGTCTGCATATCTACAGATTGTTATCTGGGGGCCCCTCAAAACCTGTCTCCAGAACCCTCACACAAGGCCTGCCAACCATCAGGCTCCCTCCCCTCACACAGAGCTTCAGTTTCCTATATAGTGTCAGTTTTTGTGTTTGTTTTTAAATCTTCACCCAAGGATATGTTTATTGATTTTTGTAGAGAGAGGAAGGTGCGGGGGTGGGGGACGAGTGGGCAGAGAGAGAGAGAATCATCAATGTGAGAAAGAAACATTGGTCAATTGCCTCCCGGACGTGCCTGACTAGGAATCAAACCTGCAGCCTTTCTGGTGTACAGGGCGATGCTCCAACCAACTCAACCACCCAGCTGGGACTGGTGTCTCACTTTTCAATATGAAAGGCTAGGCAAGGATTATGAGACCTTTGAAGAAAACCTTTTCAAGAAGCATACCAAAACAAAAGAGGAATTTAAGAGAAATAGAGACATTGGAGGGAAAGATGAAAACTTAAACAAAAACTCATAAGATCTTCCCAAAGATGATGAGAGATGGTATTATGCTGTGAATGAACAGGTGTTAACAAAGTGAGAGAACAAGAAAAAGACTTTAGAAATAAATAGGATAAAAATACTTAAAATTTGAGGAGAATTAGAAGATAAAGTAGAATATAAAGAGCAAGTTGGAAGATTAATCCAGGTTATGCGAAATCTGAGTACTAGAGATCCAGAAAAAGAACAAGAAGGAAGACTAGGGCCCGGCCTGTGTGGCTCAGTGGTTGAGCATCAACCTATGAACCAGGAGGTCATGGTTCGATTCCCAGTCAGGGCACATGCCCGGGTTGCAGTCTCAATCCCCAGTGTGGGGTGTGCAGGAGGCAGCTGATCAATGTTTCTCTCTCATCACTAATGTTTCTCTCTCTTTCCCCCTCTCCTTTTCTCTCTGAAATCAATAAAAACATATTTTTAAAAATGAATAAGGAAGGCTAGGGAAGAAAATTCTCCACGATCCAAGATAATGAGTTTTCAGGTGGAAATTCTTGGCACAATGAATGGAACAAAACAAAACAAAATATATGAAGACACATCCTTATAGAATCTCAGAATCCCAGGGATAGAGGAAGACCTGAGAACCTCCAGATAGAAGCTCAAGTCCTATACAAAGGACTGTGGATCCCAGTTTCACAGGACTTCTCAGCAAGAACTTGAACGATTAGAAGACACAGGAAATGCCTTCACAGTTCTGAAGTTACTTATTTGTGGAGTTCTCTGCCCAGCCACACTGTTAATCAAGGGTGTGAAATAATAAGCCTCAGTGAAGTGAGAAAGCCAACCAAGAAGGGGCCCTGGGGCCCAGGGAAACCCAGGGTGGCATGAGGGATGCCCGATGGTAGCAGTACCCAGGCTGGAGCAGCACAGCTTCCAGGAGCCAAGGCTGCAGGGACAAATGAACTATGGGTGGTCAAGGCTGAAAGGATTCTTACAGGGCTTTCGGAAAATGTGAGGCCAAATTACTGTCAGAGAAACTTGAGTGAAGGCGGGGTGGGGGGGGGGCGGGTTGCGGGGAGAGACAAGAGCTAAAGCTATTTTTCCAAGAAAAACAAAAAGTTGTCCAAGGAAGGAAATTAATCATAGTACACTATGTGCCTTATCTGAGAACAGTGTTTACATAGTTCTAATGCTGAATATGGATTTGACCAAAATTGAGATGTGAGTCTATTGGAGGAATGCGGGGCAGAGACCACGTGGGTTTGGGGCGTGGGTAGAGAGAGCTTCTTTAGCAATAATAACCCGCAAATGTGGAATGCAGGCTTACCAAATGTGCAGGAACCACAGCAGTCCTCTGAAGCAGGCAGATAGTATTCCTTTTAGAGCCGAGGAAGCCCAGGCTCACAGAGGTAGAGTGGTTTGCCTAAAGTCACAGTTTAAAACTGCTAGAGCCAGGATTTCAACCCAGGCAGGTTGGTTCTAAAGCCTGCACTTTAAAATGATTTGCTCACCTGCTTTGGGGTACAAAGGCAAGACATGATTTAAAACATCAAGAAGTAACAATATAAATAACTATCAATCCTACCTAATAAAAGAGTAACATGCAAATTGACCCTAACTCCGCTACACCCACAAACCATCCCACAAGCCACGCCCACCAGCCAATCAGGAGTGAATATGCAAATAAACCCAACCAAGATGGCTACGGCCACAGAGAGCAGGAGGGAGGCTTGGGTTTCCCAGGCAATGGAGGAAGCCAGCTTTCTGCCTGCCCTTGCCAGCCTAGGCCTCCACTCAAGGCTACAAAGTTTCAATTATAGAAGGTGAATTAACCCCAACAGAAATGGCTGCCGGCCACGGAGCGAGCAGGAGGCTTGGCTCTGCTCCAGGCTACAAAGTTTCAGTTGTAGAAGGTAAATAAATTCCAGATACCAGGGCCTCCGCTTGGGTCGCCAGGGGGCGTGGCTGGCCTGCAAACCACCACAGGCCCCTCGCTCAGGCCACCCCACGCCCCAAGGGAACCCCCATCCTGATCCGGGACACTCTTCAGGGCAAACCAGCCGGCCCCCACCCGTATACCAGGCCTCTATCCTATCTAATAAAAGAGTGATATGCAGATTGACCATCACTCCAACACACAATATAGCTGCCCCCATGTGGTCAAAGATCCTGCCCCCATGTGGACACAAGATGGCCACCACAAGATGGCCAGCAGGGGAGGGCAGTTGGGAGGCACCTGGCCTGCAAGGGAGAGCAGTTGGAGGTGATCAAGCCTGCAGGGGAGGGCAGTTAGGGGTGACCAGGCCGGCAGAGGAGGGAAGTTGGGGGCAAACAGGCTGGCAGGGGAGCAGTTAGACATCAATCAGGCTGGCATGGGAGTAGTTAGGGGGGTGATCAGGCTGGCAGGCAGAAGCGTTTAGGGGCAATCAGGAAGGCAGGCAGGCAAGCAGTTGGGAGCCAGCAGTCCTGGATTGTGAGAGGGATGTCCGACTGCCCGTGGGATCGGGCCTAAGCGGGCAGTCGGACATCCCTTGAGGGTCCCAGATTGGAGAGGGTGCAGGCTGGGCTAAGGGACACCCCCCAACCCCCGTGCACGAATTTCGTGCACCGGGCCTCTAGTCCTATATAATAAAAGGCTAATACGCAAATTGACCAAACAGTGGAATAACCGGTTGCTATCATGTTCACTGAGCACCAGGGGACAGACGCTCAATGCAGGAACTGCCCCCTGGTGGTCAATGTGCTCCCACAGGGTGAGCACCACTCAGCCAGAAGCCCGGGCTCATAGCTGGCAAGTGCAGCGGTGGTGGCGGGAGCCTCTCCCACCTCTGCTGCACTGCGAGAGGGTGCAGGCCGGGCTGCCCCCCCCCCCCCCAATTCAGTGCACGAATGTCGTGCACCAGGCCTCTAGTATGGAGATAAATATTAAATGCAGCAGCTAAAAGGCTTAAATGTGTTGTCTCAAGGTAGTAAATGGTAGGGAATTTCATTTTTTGTGAGAAGTTATTTGACTTTTACACTATGGACATATGGTACTTTTAAGAATTTAAGGAGCCCTGACTGGCGTGGCTCAGTTGGTAGGAGCTAAGTCCTATGCACTGCAAGGTCATGGGTTCAATTCCCCGTCATCACATACCCAAGTTGTGGGTTTGATTCCAGTTGGGGTGTGTACAGGAGGCAACCAATCGATGTTTCTCTCACACTGACAGTTCTCTCTCCTCTCTCACTTCCTCTCTCTCCAAAATTAAAAAAACAAAAACATGTCCTCGGGTGATGATTAAAAATATATGATAATAGTAATAAAATGTTACCGAAAGGGGGGAAGCTAGAGCACCAGTGATGGGAGGGTGGGTCTCCCGTTTTGACTGGTTTGCCCCGTATGCAGCCTGAGTCGTCTTCACCAATTTGAGACTCGGCTCCGTAGGACTCGATGGTTTCCAGGTTCTCCCCCAGCTCCTCACATTCTGGCAGTGAACAAGACGAGCAGTGATTTGGAGAACAGGTAGCATAAAGAGAGCCAATGAGGGTAATGTGACAGAACTGAAGGATTGGATAGGTGCTGCTTCAGGTCAGCTGTTCAGGGAGGCGTCTAAAGGGCCCGGAACCGAGTGGGCAAGTAGTGACTGCAAAGGCCCAGGGTGGGCGGGCGTCATTCCAAGGGCGGCTGGAGGGAGATGAGGGGCAAAAGGCAGCTGCACCAACAGGGCCATGGAGTTTGCAGCGAGATGGACCGTGACTGCGATGGGTACGGGCTGGAGGGAACAGAGAAGCGGGCCCTTTAGGGAGCTGGGGGACAGTGGTGACGGGGGTGAGAAACTCCCGCTCCTGGGTGCGTCCTGGAGGAGTAAACAGATTGAGCTACAAGACGGGATGCCAGTGTGGGAGACAGAAGTCAGGGATGGCTCCTTCCCGCTCTGATCCAAGCCCACCCTCCTTTCCAGATCGCTCCTCAGGCCGCCTCTCCATACACAGTCCCGCCACCCTGTCTGCCCTTCCTCCGGTCTCCTGTCCTCCCACCATTCTCCACGCAGCAGTCCTGCCACCTGCAGCTCCAAAGCTTCTGTGCACCTGTGCCTCCCTCCTCTCTGCACTTCAGTTCCAGGCTCTGCCTGACTCACTTCTTGACTTTCCATGCTTGAGGCAGGCCTCCCCCTCAAGTCCCACAAGCCTAATCTGTCCTTCCGCCTTGTCAGAGTAACCAGCCCGGAGCTCCCATCAGGCCCCGGTCCTGCTTGAGGTGTCCCAGTGTTGTCAAATGCCTGGACTGCATGTGCCTGCCAGCCCTGTTTTCCCCACGGCCACACCTTTCCAAGCACAATTTCCGGAACCCCATGGGACTCCCGACATTCCACAGGCTGGTGACAGAACAAGGCAGTAGAGGGGGGTGAGTGGGTGGGCAAAAGTCCCATTGGGAATGTCCTTCCTCCCTGAAGAGGCAGGGAGACTGGGATGAGACCCCAGACCAGGCCTTGTTGGCTGAGAAGAAAGCACAAGACCTATGAACTAAGCGTGGCTTCTCCAAGGGCCACTTGCCACGCGATGCATGTCCAGGGGGTGACCCCTCCAGGTGTTTCTGGCTGGTTGTAGCTGCCGCTGGCAGATGGACACATCCTTTGTTTTCCTGCACAGGGCGCCTCGTTTCCGAAGCCTGCACAGCACCGGGCAAGTAGGGCAGGGAAATGCCAGGCTTTGATGAGGGGCCCACCCGGCTCAACTCTGACTTATTTCCATTCCTGTCTGAGTCATTTTTACACAAATTACTTTTGTCAATTACATAACAGTCTGTGGCCCAGGCCCAGGCAAGCAGTAAGTACTTACCTTCACCCCGGAGCCAAGGTCGCTGCGTGAGTCACGGTGAGTCACAGGGAAGCATCATTGCCCTCCAGGACCTTGAAAAAGGCACAGGAAGCTGCTTGTTACAGGGCTGCTGGGTCATGCTGTCAGGACGAGGATGTAAAGTCAGTGCTGCCACCTGAATTCTCTCTTGTAGCCCATCACCGGTGACTATCTTATACACACACACGCACTTTTATTTATCATTACTCGTATTTTTTTCTGTGATATATATTGTGTGCTTTTTAAAGTCCTATTAAAATGATTAAAAGTGGCCCTACCTGGCTTGGCTCAGTGAATTAAGTGTTGGCCTGCGGACTGAAAGGTCCCGGGTTCGATTCTGGTCAGGGGCACATGCCTGGGTTGCAGGCTCAATCCCTAGTGTGGGTGTGCAGGAGGCAGCCGATCAATGATTCTCTCTCATCATTGATGTTTCTCTCTCTCTCTCCTTCTCCCTTCCTCTCTGAAATCAACAAAAATATATTTAAATAAACAAATAAAATGATTAAAAATGAACTGCTCTGGAAAACTGCAGTTCTCAGGGCTCGATCCCAGGACAGGCTCCATCTGGCAAGTGTGTTCTCACGATGAGTGCCTTTCCTCAGAAAATGACTAACGGGTTGAGGTGTCTCCTGGAAACTCAGGCCACCACAGGGTGGTCAAGAGCAGTGGGCTCTGGGCTGTGCTGGGGTTGGGAACAGCTGCTCCAGCGGGAACCAAAGTATTTACTCTCTGGCCTTTGCAGGCAAGCTTCCAACCCCAACTGAGACCAAAGCCTTGCCGGTCTCTGGCACGTGTGCCGACAGCCTGCCTCCTTTCTCCTCCGCAGGCCTCTGCCCGATGGCCGACGTGTTCGTGTACGGGACCCTGAAGCGAGGCCAGCCCAACCACAAGGTCCTGCTGGACGGCACCAACGGCTGCGCCACCTTCCAGGGCCGGGGCCACACGGTGGAGCCGTACCCGCTGGTGATCGCTGGGGAACACAACATTCCGCGGCTGCTGCACCTGCCGGGGCGCGGCCACCACGTGCTCGGGGAGGTCTACACTGTGGACGAGCGGATGCTGCGCTTCCTAGACGAGTTCGAAGGCTGCCCCGACATGTACCAGCGCAGGCGGGTGCGCGTCGCGGTGCTCGAGTGGGAGGGCGCCCCCCAGGAGCCCCCCGCCGCTGAAAGGAGCCTGCAGTGCTTCGTGTACAGCACGGCCACCTACCCGCCCGAGTGGGCCCAGCTCCCGTACCTCGACAGTTACGACTCGCAGGGGGCGCACGGGCTCCGCTATAATCCACGGGAAAACAGATAAACGCCGAGGAATGCCCTCTAGCCAGGGGACAGACACACAGCCCTGAGGATGGTAAGATTACCTCAGTTTGGTCTGCACGCACTGAATGCAAAAGCCTAATGATGTCCTTTTAAACAAATATTTGTGAAACTCAATCTGTGGAAAAAGAAATTCTCTCTTTTGGTGTCAGCCAATTTCCTAGATAATTTTGACATACCAATAATAAGATTGTGCCCTGAAATCTGTCCATCCAATACTGCTTTATTGCTTGCTGCTTAAAGAGCATTAGGTGTTTGAATGTACTGGGTAAGAAAAATTTAGGCTTTTAATTCCCCTAAATGGCATTTCAGGAACTCATATGTTATCATCCTTTTCTTTCTTCTTTGTCTGCTTTGCTTTAATCTGAAGATGACATTTAAAATGAATGTGAAGACTTTGTGTTGCAGCTAGATTTTAGCAGCCCTACTCTATTGATTCTGACCTGTATAGCACCAAGAAAAAAAAAATGCTGAGCTGATCTTGGATGTCTCAGTGTAATAAATAATAAAAGAAACTCAAGAAAACCATGCTGCATTTTAGAGTAGTTTTGGAGAACATACAACATTGTTCTTCACAATTTTCAGATCAAGCTTATTAAAGAGACTATTAAAGATGATCATTTAAAATTAAACTAGTTTTTTTAGAAAATCAAATATAAAAGTATTGGTGCCATTTTTGGCCCTTTTCTTGGCCCTTATTTGGTAGAAGGTTCTTTTCCTTCTAATCTAGCAAAATAATGAGCACCCGCTTGCTGGCAGACACAGCTGAACACCCTGATTTCAGATGGAAGCTCCCCCAAGCCCAGTGCCCAGCGGCAAGCACTGTCCCTGCTTCTGAGGGAGCGGCATTTGGGGGTGGGCCTTTGGAGAAGAACCAACACATTAGCAATTTGTTCTTCAGGCCTGACAGAAAGCGTAGCTTCCAAATACAAACAGCACTTAAAATAATTTTAGTGAGGCACGAAGTAGCAATTACTACCCACCTCCACCTCGTGATCTGTCAGCGTAGATTCAGATCAGTGCGCGACTGCCTCTGCTTGCTTACCAGCAAAGTGTGAAATGTATTCCAAGAACTTCAGAACCGAATGAAAATGCAGCTGCTGATCTCAGAAACCTCGTCTCCTCTGGGAGAGCTCACTCACTCTTCAACTTAATGGTAGACTGTGATCACTAACTGCATCTGGCACAAAAACATGATCATTATTTTTAGCCCCTTTTTCCTGATTGGAAACTTGCTTCACAAAGACACAAAAAGGCAAGGATGGGTATCAGCTGATGAGTTTGTGGCAGCCCCACCCACTGCAGTTGGGGTGAGGGGGTTCTGGGGGGAAGAGGGGCCCTGTGAGTCATCTCTCCTTAAGGTGACGTCCAGGGATCCAGCAGATCCAGTACTTACCCATTAGAGCCATGCAGGGGGATTTCCATGATCATCATCAGTGCTGTAGGAAGTTACAAGTAACCACAAACAGGAGTCCTCAACCAGGATGAGCAGGCATCCAGATTATAGGGTGGCAAATGCTAATCTACTAAAACTGAAGACAAAGAGCTGGGATTTATATAAATATTTTAAAGGATCACAATGAAATGCTAGTATTTAAAGTCCACGGGCACGTTGTCTTCATTCAAAAAAAGGGCAAACTAATATTTAGACAAACGCTCAATTTTATTGATTTAACTTTGACACTAGGAAATCTCATAGCAGAAGTACAAATCATATGTACAAGTATTTATAACAGTAAAAATTTCCATTGGTGATTTTTTTGGCAGAATGTTGGTTTTGACTATATGTGGAATAAATATGACCATGTAAAATCTGCTGCACAGGGGTGTTCCCGCAAAATGCTTGAATAAATTGAGTGAAAGAATAATAATACAAATGGCTAATTAAACTGGGTGATGGCTGAAAGGCTATAAATACTTCACTGCAGTTCCACGAGCAGATCTCCTTCTCCAACTGTGTCCCCAGCTTTACAATGCACCGATTTCACCTTGAATAAAAATTAAAAAAAAAGAAGGGGGTAAGAATGATTAACTAGACCAGGAGGGAGCAATGTTGTTATCGTTTCTGGAAGTGGAGAGACGGCCTGACGGGCTGGGAGCACAGGTAGGACTCCAGGATCGCACAGTCAGAGGGGACCTCGTGCTGAGGGACGGCCTCGTGCAGGGCCCTGACTCACCACCTTGCCCTCCCCTGGTGCTCCTGTCCTTGTCCTTAAGTCGCTGGTGCAAGGGAATTTCCGCTGGCTGGCCCTTGCCCTGGGTGCACACAGGGGTCTAGGCAGCACCCTAAGAGCCACTAGTGTTGATCCTGGATAAGCTCTCAACACCCAGTCCTCCACAATCTCTGTTGTTTTAGGTTGCAGAAATGTTCTCTTTGAGTTAATGGTATACTTAGTTTAGTGTAACAACAACAACAAGCCCAAAACAAAAGATAATTATACAAGAATCCAAACAGGTACTAATTCACAGGAGAAACTCCCTAGCCTGATCAGAAACCTCCTTCTGAAGGGAAATGACATGCTCAGAAGCCGTGGGCTGCACTGATAGTACTTGGCGGTGTGACATGGAACAAGCACTGAGCTCCCACGATGTTGCTAGTGTGCCCTTTCATTCTACTCATTTCCCCCAATTTTAATCAGGTTTGCTTTCCCAAGTTGTGTTCAGATCTCAAATAAGAGGGCAACGGGTTGAACTTCGATTACTAGACTAAAGAACTTGCTTCTTTGTGAACCTTTTCTCTGGGAGGAAAAATGGCCCCCAGGTAGGAACCACCAGCCCCTGGGCTCCCCAGGGCCTGGTGCTCTGGGCTGGGGGTCTAGCTAATCCTGGTGCCCTGCTGGGGGGCGGAGGGAAACGGGATGAGCAGGAAGCAATGCAGCTAATAGGGGTCAGGCCACAGACAAATTCGCCCAGAGCCCAGTGACACCCTGAGAGCAGCCCTGGGCTGCTGACCAGGGAGCAGCTGAGCCTTCACGGTGACGCCCAGGCCACAAGGACGTAAAACACACTGACAGACACGAGCCCCTGCTCCTTCAGGGAGCTGTGACCAAGTTCATTTCTGCGTTAGTACCTCAGTCCATCAATACAGGCCCTTGACATGCATCTGACAGATTCTGCTTCCCCCCAAATGAGGGCAGGTTCTCGTCACAGATGGAAATCTCATGGTGCTAATGCAGTGTCAGTGTTAATCTCAAGAAACAAACGTAACAGTTTCACAAGAGCAGAAACCAATATTTTCTTGTTCACCTTATAAAAAATTATCATGTAGCCCTAGCTGGTGTAGCTCAGTGGATAGAGCATCGGCCTGCGGACTGAAGGGTCCCAGGTTCGATTCCCATCAAGGGCACATGCCTGGGTTGTGGGCTCAATCCCCAGTAGGGGGCGTGCAGGAGGAGGCAGCCGATCAATGATTCTCTTTCATCATTGATGTTTCTAATTCTCTCTCCCTTCTCCCGCTCTGAAACCAATAAAAATATATGTTTTTAAAAAGTAATCATGTAGAAAGCATGATTCCTTTTAAAAAAAGCCACAAATCATGCCTTTCTCCTCTTCCAAAACCATGGAGATGGGACAGCTGTATGCAGCCCCCTCTAGCCTGGCCTCGCCCTCCCACCGGGATGGACTGGAGTCCTCAGCACGTTCTCTGAGCATCAGTTCATTTCTCTTTGGGTGACAAATGGAAGCTGTGTCCCCCTGATGCTGATTTCACTGTGAGCTGACAGCACCTCCATGGTCCGCAGGTGAGGCCACAGTGCAGGACGTGGCCGCCTGCCCCGCCGTCATCACCGCCCTGCCCCCCTCGCTCCAGAACTTTACCCAAATTGTCCTTCACACAGGATCATTCTGCTACAAATGGTGTCTTCATAGTCACAGAAAGGATAATGAGGTTATTGCTTTAAAGGCCTTTTCTATTTTCTTCAAGGAGAAAATACATTTAAGAAGTTTTTACTCTTAATAAATTTCAGTACTAATACATCATCTCCTTTTTCTCCCTAAATCATTACATCCCACATGTGTACATGGGGCTTTTAGCTCCTCTTGATCTAAAATTGAATTGTTCTCTTTGTGGAGAAATTATCTTGAAGAGTTACATTAATTTTTGCAATCTCTAAAACCATTTCCTGCTGTGTCGCCTAAGTCTCAGATAACTAACTGCCTCCAAGACAGATGTAAACATTAAAAATTAAAGACCCCTTAATTTGAAAGACATTAAGGTGAAGAACAATTGTTCCTTGACTATCTGAACACTATACAGACTCTCTTGGAAGGCCTGCTCTCCACAAGCCAAGGACACACCGATCCAGGGAGGAAAGAGCTCCAATCTAATGTCCCTCATCTGCGGGAGGGCTGGGTGGGAAGAGATCACGCCTGTGGTCCCTTTCAGGCCTAATCGTCCAAGATTCAAAGGTGGAAGTTCTGCTTCCTGTCACAGAGCTGACAAGAGCTGGCAGGAACTTGGGGACATACCTTGCCAGTTTTCCCAGCTGTCATACTGTTCTGCATTTTCATGGCTTCAATCACACATATTTCCTGACCTTCTGATACCTGGAAAATGAATAAAAATGGACAGAAGTTTTAGCAGCATTCTAATTTTACAACAGTGTTCAAGAGTGAAGCCGTTAAGAAATTCTTCGTCCAACATGCTAAAATTTTATCCAAACCGTAACAACAACCTCAGATATATACTTCAAATCCCAAATCCCTCTTTGGGGGATAGCAGAGAAAGCCATGCCTGGGAATGAGAGATATGGCAAACAGGCATGCTTTCCACTCACACGCAATCAATTGGTAAATCTACAGAGAGAAAGACCTGTGGTTCCAGAGGCTGAGGAAAAGGGGAATGACTGCTGATGGGTGGGTACACAGCTTCCTTTGGGAGGTGGTGAAAATGTTCTTGGACTGACTGTGGTGATGGTTACACAACTCGGTGAATAAACCAAAACCACTCAAGTGCATACTTTTAAAGGAATGAATTATATGTGCATTTTATCTCAGTAAAGCTGGTATCAAAAAAATGGAGTTTCTCTCTACAGACCTGGGGAGCTGGGAACAACAGCCAAACATCCGGGCCCCGGGGACCATGGTCCCAAACCTCACAGGGCAGGGAATGACTTCTAGAGCTGTGCCCATTCCTTGCCGGGACACTGGGAGCTCCCACTGGCCTGGGCTCCAGGGCTCAAGCTTGGTATGGTGATGTTTGCCTGCTGTTATGTGGGAAATCCAGGCCGAGCTGGGTATAAACGCCCTGGGTTTAACCTGGGTCTTCCACCCAGGATTCAACTGTAACTAAAAGCCATTCTGTTTTTTTCTCTGCCCTTGATGGGTAAGCACCAATGGGCTGGGCTGGGTTTTCTCCTATCTTTGTGAAAAACAACCTCCCAGTCTTTGAAATGGGAGAGTCCCACTTCCTAGGACAACCGACGATGTAGGGGGCTGGTGGGCATCTGGTGTGGGGCTCCTGGGCTCTCACACCACTGCAGCTGTGCTTGCCCAGCGTTGCAGAAGTGCCTGGAGAATGTTCTTTCCTGAAATCCCCAGATGATCTCCAAGCCCTGTCCGGCCCCCCGTGGGGCACAAGCTGTCTTGCTGGCAGGCGGCACTGCCTGAGCCCTATGCATGCATTCCTTTCCTCCGCTGATCAGGTGGTGGGCAGCTTTTTTCTGGCACAGAAACGTAGGAAGAGAGGGGATGCCAAGCTTCGGTGCTGGCACGGAGGAGAGACTGTGCTGCAGAGCTGGGCATGAAGCACTGTGCTCGCTGCCCTTTTTGATTCATTTTCACCTGGCATCTGCATTCCATGGAGAGGAAGAATCAACTCGAGAGGGCTGTTCTTTCAAACTTAGTGTTCTTCAAAACGCAGAGGAAGAGAAGTGAGGGCAGCTCAAAGACAAGGCGGATGCCCAGGCAGGGTGTCAACAGCTACCCCTCAAGTTGTCATTTCAGAGCCTTGGGATCAGGCAAGATGGGGGAAGGGCAAGTTCCCCCAGAGGAGTACCTGCCATGTAGCTCCACACAAAGAGCCCTGGTGGACCCAGCCCAAGGCTTCTGAGACCCAGGCTGAGCGTCAGAGCTGACCTCAGGACACAGCACTCCAACCCAAGGACTGGGCATTCCAACAGGGCTCAGGGGGTTTGGGGAAATGGATCTGAAATTCAACAATGAGAATTCCATCCAAAAATTAGCAGTCAGCTCTCCCCCTTAGGGCTCTGGTAGCTCTTTCCTCCACAGATGGACTAGTGCCCACACCCCATGGAACCCCCGCCTCCACACACACACACACACACACACACATACACACACACACACACACACACACACACACACACACACAGACACGCTCCACCAGCCAGGCTTCCTCAGTTGGCTTGCTCAGAACCCCCTTCTCCCTGTCCCGGGCCTCATGGGCTTCTCTTAGGCGGACACAACCTTGCTCCTCTGCTGCTTGGCATCTGCTGGCCAGAGTGCCCCTCACTGCTTCTTAGAGAACTTCAAGTAAGTGATTTCACAGTTAATGCAAATATGAAAAAAGAAATGAACCAGGAGATTTCCAAAAGTTACCCCAAGGGTAGGCTGGCCTAGGCCAATCTGACAACAATGCCCTAGGAAACTTGTGGAAGGACAGCTGGGCCTGGGCCACAGCCACACTCAGGTTAGATCAGGGCCTGCTGGAGCCCGGGGGCAGCGGAGACAGAAAGTCTATGGGGCCCACTAACAGTCTTTCTTAGCTGGCCCTGGATGCTTGCAGCCGTGATGTGTACAAGTAGCTACAAGTGGTAGGTCCCCAATTGTTTACCAGAAAAACAAAACCTCTGACGTAGCCAGAGGTAATCAGGACGGGGGGAAGTCCCAAATTTGCAACACCCGCTTCGCTCTGATTGTCTGATTGCCTGGCTCTGGCAATTTGATTAACAGGACTTCACAGAGAGCGCCGACTCTGCCGCGACTGCCCTTCTGCCCTCCCACAGCCAGCGCTGTCCTGGCTGGCACAATTCCACCCCACAGCTTCCTCTTCACTCCTGGTTTCTCTCCCCAGTGTTTGCTGGTCTCCACCTATATTACTGAGCTGTAGATGGAAATTGAAGTAATTCATCTCTCTCTGTGTTCACGTAATCTGCTGTGTAGTCTGTTTTCACTCATTTGTCCCTAAAAGAGAGAACTCTTGGAAGTTGTTTCTTCACCCCTCAGAATGGTGAGAGATGTTTCGGTCAATAGAATCATTTTATACCTGCACATGTGAACTTGATCTCAATGCGTTACTTCATTCCTCAAAAATCCAAGTTGGGTAAGAAATGTGGTACAAACCACATAGCAAAGAATGCAGACGGGGCTGTAAGGAGAGGTTCCAGTCCAACAACACCGAGAGGGCATTCCCAGGCCTCTCACCTCAGCAACCTGGAAGCCTCCTTGTGCAGAGGTACCTCCCCCACCCCCCCCCCCCCCCCCCCCCGCACTCGGGAAGGCTGGTGTACCTTGTGGATTTCCCCGCTGCTCGGAAAGCCGGGCATTAATTGTGTGAGCACAGGGGCCATGTAAAGTCAGTTTCCACCCCACAGCTCACATGTGAGGGCCCCGCTCCTGAAGGAGCTGTGTGCGCACACTTCCCTAACACTTTTGTGAATCATCTGATAAAGACTTAATGATTATGACAGGATGTCTCCAACGTTGGGCTTACAAAATGGTCACAAGCCCCGCAAGTCTTTTTGATCAACCTAGTCAGCATGATGTACTTCTCCGCTCCCTGTCTAATTGCTGTAAAGTTTGGAGGCCTGAATCCTATATCTTTCACCCGGCTTATTGCGTCCTCTCCTTTGACACGGGGTCAAGGTTCACATTCGCATCTGATTATGGGCGCGCACTCATTAGGCAGGAGCCGGCCTTGCTGCCGCACGAGTGAGTGAGCTGGAGAGAGGACTCGGCCCAAGTCCGGGGCAGATTTCAGCCCGCTCAGGAGGCCTGGATGTCGCCGGCCTGCTCTGTGCCGAAGAGCTTCAGACATCTCCAGCTGATGATTAATTGTGAGTGATGGGAAATAAAATCCAGTAAAGCCAGCTGCTTGCCATGGTCGGCAAAATGACTCTAATGGATATAGGCTGCCAATTTTCCAGTTTTACTGGCAAGTCTTCCAAGTGTAATTAAGGGAAGTTATAAATGATATGGAAATCTATCAAGTTCCATTTATTTTCAGAGGACTCTTTCCCCCAGAGACTTTTATCTTCAATTAAAGCTCCCAATAGCCTTCTACCAAGTTCCTTTCACTTCTTCCCCAAAGATTAAAAGACACACAACCTTCTGCTGCACATGTCGCTCTTGGAAAACATGTTAAGACTGGGACACGTTCGGCAACTTGTGTTATTCAGACAGCAAGTGCAGGAAGAAAGCTCAAAAGAAGTGCAGGAAGAGAAAGGGAAGAGAAAGGGTGAGAGACCTGCACCAAACATAAAAGGAAGCCCCCAAAAGTACAGACTTGAAAGCTGTGCTCAATACCAGATATTCATCACAAGGTGGGGTAGCTCACTAATGTTATTTGATTTGGAATAAAGGCATGAAAATGATGGCAAAGGCCTAAAATTGGAGATGTAAAGGATGACTGCACAGTATTCCATTTCTCAATTTCATCCTTCAGAGCCACAAAATGGGGGCGATACAGTGACGGGATGAGGTTTACAGTAACAGCTGTGGTCTTCCCACACGAGGGAGGCCCTTCTAATGGGCTGAGGTCTGTTTAGAACAGACGGGGAGCAACAAAACACGGTTCCCTATTAGGAGTGTGCCGTCACATTTCTGATAAAGAAAACGATTCTGGCCCAGGGTCGGATTTCCTTTAAGACGGTCCCTCCCCTCTTTTGTGGTCCCAAACCAGGGCCAGTGTTAAAAGTGTGATCCTTTAAATATAGGCAGGAGGTCAGAAACGGTGGAGGGGCTTTCCCCTGGAAGCCCACTCTCCAGCAACTGTAAAGAATGCATAGGAAACTGTGCCAGTGGCATATGGCTTTCTACTGTGCTAAACATTCATACAAGAGACAGGTTCATCAGTCATTGGAGTATCTGGATAAAAAATTAGCTCCTGATGGATGGTATTTTGAGCTTACCTGCTGCTAGTACATTACCAGAGAAACACAGGTTTTGAAACCCACATGACATTAGAAACTGCAGACCATGAAATACGACACATGCAGGAGCACATAATGTACGCCAGATTATACAAAATAATAAATAAGCTATTTAAGCCCTCTGCCTAAAATTGGGCCCGCTGCAAGGAACCCTGGGTCATTTCTACGCAGGCCAATTAATGCACAGCATCTGCTGTATAGAAGCAGGGCACGAAGCACTTCCGAATGATTTCAGCAATTAAAAGAAAACTGTTTCCTGCCTGTTCAGACAGCAACTGTTTCAATGCAAGAGTGAGCACCAAATCACCGCGTGCAGCTGAAAAATTAAGTCCCCTTTTTGGGGAAGAGGGTGGGTGGGAGGAAGAATTTTTATGGAAAAGGGAGCCTTCTTTTGTTGTCCTACATTCTGTGTTTTTCTGCCAAATTAGACAGAAGGCTCGGAGGGCTTACCGGCCCGCTGCAGTCTCCCCTTCTGCTGCACTGGGCCCCCCGAAAGCACGGATCAATATCAACCCTGCTGACGACTCCACAAAAGTGAAAATCCTTCAATTACATTTTTAAAGGCAGTTCTACTTAGAACACAGGTGCCTGAATGCAATGCATTTTAAAGCCCTTAGATCTGAGGAAAGACGCAGTTAGCCACAGGAAAAAGGCATCTCAGCTTTGGTTAAAAGGCACTGCTAGAATCTGATTGTAATAACTTCCTCTTTCTGAGCTGGTAAGATAGGCTGGTAAATATCCCCTGACGAAGAAATGTGCATTCACATCCCAACATCTTCATGTAAAGAGGGAGGGAGAAGACACCCAGGGAGGTTGTGCAGTATTTAAGCAATAACGGAATGAACCATCGTCAAATTACAAAGAAAGAGAAGGCAGGTGACGGCAATGCCTCCAAACCCCTTATCTCCCTCCAATCTGAGGTCTCCTCTAACGGGTTTGTGCACCAGCCACCTGACTCAGGAGGGCACGAGCAGGAGAAGTAACATACTCCACCAAAGCAGATGGCTCGGAGGGCCTGCAGGCCCCCACCTCTGCCCATGCTCCCCGGGCTCCCGCTGGGGCAGCCCCCCTGGAATGGTGCAGTGGGTCTCAAAGCAGGGAGCTGAAAGGCTTGGGGAAAGAATACAGAGTTGTGGCCAATATTAAACATGTCCAGTTTTTCTTAAAATTCCTTAAAATGAAGAAAAATATTACACCCTACTGCCCTTTAAGTTAGCTCAAAACTAGAGCCAACGCCTCTCGTAACAAAGAGAACTAGTGAAAATTGATGTCACTTACAATATCTTTAAGAAATCAGTCTGGATCCACTATCTCTGTGAAGTGTGCTGTTTTAAAGGATTCGGAGAAATTTTTTTTTTTTTTGCAAAAGGGTGAGGAAGGATATTTTGAAACTTGGTCCAGTTGAGAACTTTTATCTTCAAAAATGTTTAAAGCAAAGCTAACAAACATCTCCTATAATCCCAAACAGGTCATTCCTAGAAAAATTCAATCAAATGCCAAATTTGCAGAAGACTCTCCTATAATATTTAATTTGTTGATTAATCTATAAAAATATTTTCTTATATTGATAATTATCATTACGTTGTAAAAATTCCCAAATTTTTTACTCCAACAATAATTGTCCCTAATGTTTAAAAGTAAATGCTACCTGGAAAAGATTAAAAGGCCACATTCAGGACAGTGGTTACCTGAATCCAACTGGAAAGAACACAGGGCAAATTCACTGCATAAGCAGTGTTTTAGTGTTAAATAAAATGGAAAGCAAATGTGGTAAATTAGGCAAGCAGAGAGCATGCTATTGTTTATAACTTTCTGTATGTTCATACTATTTCATAACAAAGTATAAAAGTGTTAAATACTGAATTATGAATCTACATGTGCTTTGAAATACAATCTGAGGTTCGGATGAAAAATTGGCACCTTATCAAATAAACTGCTTGAATAACTACTGCTATAAAATATGTAAATTTAATTATTGCAATTATTTCCTGATTGTAAATCAAGGTATCCAAAAACTGGAAAATCTATCAAACAGCCAGGTCAGGTCCTCTGCCAGGGAAAGATGCGATTACTGATACTGGGCTGCATGGGGTACACAAGTCACTGCCAGGCAAACACACATCAGGAGGGCCCAAGCCAACCCTTTTCATCGGGAATACCTAAGCGCAGAGGAGGTTTCAAATCCTGCTTACTCAAGACATGAAAAATAAAGGTCTTGCACCAAGTTTATTAGCGATTTCTCCAAGATCAGCTGTAAGCTCAACTGCAGGTGGTTTAGGGACAAAGAGGAGGTGTGACTCTCATGCTCACCCATCCACCTGCTCGGGTGCTCTCCCCTGAAGGAGCACATGCAAAGGAGGAAAAAAAATCAGGGTGAAATCTGGGTGATGCTCCCATTAATGACCCTAAGTTTGATGTTTTCATTGGTACACTTTATACTACACCGATGTGGTTTTTTGGCCTAAGTCACTGTTTATGAGAACAACAATCACAATTACCTGCTACTGAATATCAGTCCTGCTATAAAGCACATCGTCCTCATCTTGGCCCCCCAGATATTCCATCTGTCTCACTAACACTGGACTGGCTAAGTGGCAGGAAAAACCAGCAACAGGTAATTGATGTCAATCTACCATTTTACCTGGTCTCACAAACTAATAAATCAAAAGTAATAATTAAGAAAGAAAGAAACATAAATGGTATACAGCTTGCTTCTGGGTCATGTCCCACTAAACTTTGGATGTATTAAATAAGATAAATATTTCTGACACAAATCTGAGATGACTGCAAAATCTAAACATAACTAGAACAAATCTTAATTAAATGCAATATTAAAATATCCCATTGGGTTGCCTCATGGTTATTTTTATTTTTTGTTTTCTTTCTGATATCAAAAGGCTAACAAAACAAATGTGCTCATGATGACTTTATTTTTATACTTCAAAGTCAAATGAAAACTGTGCAAAAATTTCAACAGCTAGAAGTCTAATGCTGGAAAAAGAATGTATTCAGCCATTATTCTGAAAGAATATATATTTAATATTTTTGTTCAAGAATATCATAAAGATAGAAATGAAAATAGTGAAAACATGTTATTAAAAATGCTAACTTTGATTATAGAAGTGCCCCCAGGTTATGATAGTGTTAAATGTACAGAAAAATGGCTATTTTTCAAAATGAAATGAAAATCAGTCCTTAAAAATATTTTCACAACTCTTATCAAAAAAGCATATAAGACAGGCGTATAAAAGTCATCTGATCACTTGTTTTCTGGATTAAACGTGTGATTCTAGACTTTTATGACCCAGTTCTGCTTAGTTTCTAATTGGTTTGTTTGTATATATGCATTTTACTGTTTATTAACTAGCATCACCGCCCTGCATGTTCAAAAAGGCTATTACATAACCATTTAAAAAGATGTCACTACCAGACTTAATGCTAAATAGTACACAGCAGACACTGGAAAGTATTAGGAACTTTTGCTGTCTGAACCTACTGGCAGCGTGCAGAGTGAGAGCTGGCTTCTTCAGCCCACTCTCTGCTTCTCAACTGCCACCCAAAGCATCCTGTCCTGAGATTTTTCTCTTAACTTTGTCCAAATTGCTTACTTCACAACCGAGATTTGTTATTTATTATTTATGTGACACTTTTGTGGAACACATTATTGCCAGGCTCCCCAGTCTAAGATTTGTGAAGTTTTATTTCAGCTAAATGTAAAAATTACAGATAACTGGAATTTAACCTACACAAAACATTTCAAAGAAAAGAGAATACTTGTAGGCCGAGTTGTTTTTTCAGTTCCTTGTTTTCCTTGAAAATACACAGATGATTGATTCCATTCTCTTCCTATTGATAAAAGTGGGACCTTGGCTCAGCTATTGTTATTGCTGAGAACAGCACAACATGCCCTGCAGTGTTACAATAATTTTAAACCTCAAAACTTAAAAGGTACAAGTATTATTTTCCTACAGCGGCCTTGAGTAAGTGGCTTGCCCTTGGTCCAAGGGAAGTTTCTTGTGTTTTAATTACACGAGGCAGATTTAACTATATGAGTAGTAAGAGCTGACAAATAAACGTCTCGCCCTGCATTTGGTTTAGGTATTAGCGTTTTGGGACATTTTTCACAAATAGTAACTCAAGAGTGAACACTATTTTATCAAAACATAATGTCACAAAATATAAAAGGAAGTTCTGCCAGAGCCAGAAGTGGCTCTGGGAGGTGGAGAGAAATAAAAAGAAAGCATTTGCTCTCCCAGCCCAGCCTAGGCACATGCGCACAAAGAGCATTTATACGGAAGGTGAAGGATACAGAGATGGGGAGTCAGTCCACTGAGGGTATACCCCCCCAGCCATGTCCTCTGACTTTAAAGGAATACGTTCTCAAATTAAGCCATTCTTGAATACCCACATTTAATGACTGGTGGTGGTTTTCAATATCTGAGCTACCCCAATGAACCAAAAACGAATACACATTGTTCCATTTGACTAAATGCCCTGCTTTCCCACATTAAATTATTAACCAGGAAATGAAAAGCATGAGCCTAAACCCTTCTGATAGCTGGAGAAGCCAGAGGAGGAGGGAGCAGTTGTTGGAAGCAAGAAGGCTGCACGCTGCCTGTGCTCCACCCCAGCACTGCCCCAGCCAGGAGGCCGGAGCACGTGGGGGAGCAGGCCTGCCACCTGCACGGCCCTCCACGCTCAGCAGGAGCCACCTCCCGCCTCTCAGGTTTTGACTCAGGTGTTGGAAAAGTAAGGATTGCCATTAAACACTCATTTTTTAAAAAGCACAAATGTGATTTCACGATTAAAACCACACAATTAGGACTGACAAGCTCAGTATACAGCCCATGTGGCTTCCAGAAAAAAGCTTAAGAAGGAAGATGAAAAAAACAACCACCACCACTCACATTGTTTACCTATGGCAGATTCCACTGACGGTGCTGATGGTGAGTGTGAGTGCACACAGCTTACTGCCAAGGCCGGGGACTGTCTCCTTAGAACCTAACCCTTTAGGATGAAGAAATACAAAGCAAGCCCCTCCCTATATTCATCACATATATATGATTTTAAAGTATCATCTCTCCCAAATCTTTCCAGGAATGTCAATGTTTCCTAAATAAATGTAATGATTCAGAGCTCCTTAGCCTCTTTTATGATTTTCTAGAAAAGCTGATCATTCCATTTCTATATCATCAGGTAAAACAACTGTTGTCAGTTTTCCAACTTCATGTGTCAATTTCAGGGCTAATCATTTCAATAACTGAAACTGATTATTTTTCTTAATATTAATTTATTATAAATTCTTTTCTAGTATCCAATGACAACTAAGTGAGTTTTTCCTCAATGTTATTTTGTTAATAAAGAAATACAGAAGCAGTTTTAATGTAATTTTTACGGGAAAATATATAAACCCCTGTGACTTAACTGAGTCACAAAATGGAATTACCATCTCATTCATGAAAGACTATCATGTTTGGCCCTTACTGATGGTGGCACATAAACAAAAATGCAAGTATTAGCATGCCCCCTAGAAACCTTCTGGTTAAATCTTTGTTTTCTTTTTACTTTTACTGTTAATAATTTCTAACCATGCTTTCAGAAAATGCATGGATCCCACCAATTTGTCCACAGCACACCATCGTGAGACCGAATGTGTGAGGAAATATTAAGAGAGCTTTGATTTGTGCCTTCATGTCACAAAATTGAAATGAAACACTTAGAATGGGGATTCTAAGTTTTATTTATCAAGTTAGGGAAGCGCTCTGGTGCTACATGATTACAGAGTTAACTTTCCTTAGTTCCCTCCCCTTTTTCTCCATAAACTATGCCAAAAATTCCCCATCGGAAGGATTATAGTTTGCTATGAGTTTTCTTCAGGGATGCTTAACGCACAGAGAGCTAAGAGAGTAAATAGAAATTTTAAGTAGGATACTTCTGAAACTCCAAATTTGCCTAATAACTGAATGAATTAGGCCTTATTTCGGTTCCAGTTCCAGATCATTTGAGGGGAGGGGCACTCAGATACTGTTACTAATCTGATTCAAATGGGAACAGTTGGGCAAAATATGCACAAAAGCTACTTTGCTGTTTTGTGGGCGGTAGTATGACTCGAGAAAGACCTGCACCGGACGTAGCCACGCTTCAGTCGGCCCCCGCCCCACAGGCAGGCATGCTCCTTACCATGTCCCCAGGCTTGACCGAGACGGCCACCACCATGCCAGGCATCGGGGAGCGAAGAGTGCTGCTTGTATCCTCAGCCACTTTTTCCAGCATAAATCTGTTCAATTCTGCGGCGAGTTTGGTTAAGATATGCACCTTGTACTTAAGGAAAAACAACATAAGTGAGCTTAAATGATGAACGCTTTTCTCAAAAGTAGCATTCATTCAAAACCAGCTTTTACCTTTTAAATTTAAATGATAATACCTTCAAAGTCACAGGCTTTTTAATTATTGTACATAAAAACAAAGTAAATTAATCTGTTTCTGGCATATGTTATGAGCCACTTATTTAAGAGATTTCTTGAAATAAGAACTCCTCTGTAATTAATTAGTGATAAATAGTCATCATTTTGTTACATGAAGAAAACATCTGAACACTTTATAAAGGAAACTGAGCATTTTCTGTTTTCCCTTCACCGCTTACAAAACTTATCCCAATTAACGCCAGTTCCGTGAGCTGGGTCAGCCAAAGGGAAAAAGGGGCGACTGTGAGCACACACCAGTAGATGGCAGCAGACTGCTGTCTCTAACGCCCCACTCCCTCAAGGGGGCTGCTGTTCTACGTATCAATAACTTAAGACAAAGGGTTTCATTGTTCACTTTGGGCAAAACAATACTTAAAATTCAATTTTTTTCTAGTGACATAAAATGTTATATTCACGACTGAAAATGTTAGCCTTTCTTTTTAGGCACGGCATTATGTAGACTTTCTGTAATAAGGTGGTTAGGATAGATACAGATGAAATATGATGAGAATATCTTCTGTATTAAGGGATAATATAACAAGAGTTTAAAACCATTGAAAGAAAATGATATGCACAGCCAAGTATTTTAACGGCGCCGTTTGTAGGTGGCTCACAAACAATTAGGGGTGCACCAAAGGCAGTTCAAACAGGACATTTCTGGTGGAGAGAATTTCTGCCCAGCAGGAAAAATCCTGGATCTCTGTGAATAAACAGGTGAGCCTCAGTTTGGTCTACGTAAACAGAAACAAGATAAAATGGTGGGGGGACGTGTTCGTCGGTGAAGTGGGAAGGGCCACCTGAAGATTCTTGGATCCCTCCCAGATCGCATTCCCCCCGGGGAGACAGATTGCAGCATCCAGGCGGCCCCATTTTGTTCAAAAAAGCTGCTGTAACCTAAAGCCTCCTGTGGGCATCATGATGGCAGGGATGCAAAAGCAAAATAGAATTCCCCCTTTAATTCGGTGCAGGGTTGGCGGAAATCTTTAAGTGTGCTCTTTGCGGGCCTATTTAAAGAGGGGGGGAGGGTGGGGGAGGGCCCCAAGGAAGCGCTTTGATGGCCTAAGTCAGAGCAGATGAACGGCACTGTGACAGGTTGAAGAATAACATCTTTTGCATGTTTCTTTACTCCTGAGTGTGTGTTTTGCAATCAAGACATACAAGTGTCTGCCAGCTTCTGAAGGATATGATCCTTAAGTGAAATTACAGTGCAAATAAAAGCTTTTTTGCTCCTATTAAAATTCATCTGAATCATAAGTGGCAAGGGAAAAAGCGAGAAGAGTGCGCTCTGCTGTCAGCCTAATAAACATTCCAGGCAGAGAGGGACTATTTATCAACGAGGAATTGTACCTCCAAGTCCTTCATTACAGGAGAGAAAGAGAGGGGAGAATATAATTGTACCAAATTGCACAGCTTTAGTGTCTGTGCTGTCTGCCTTAGAAAGGAAGTCCAACATTAGAAGCACCATCAACAAAAAGTTCCTCTTCTAGCTGGCTGCACCCTGGCGGCTCCTCCCCAGGGAGTGATCAGCATTGGGCCCAGTTCTCTGGTTTTCAGTGCAGCATGCAGATCTGTTTTTTTTTTGGTGGGTTTTGGTACACAACTTGGCTTCAAAATGTAAGCACTAAATTCAGGGAAAGTATCTTTCTACACTGAAAATAAAGAATTTATCACATTTCACAACAGTGGATACCCTTAAAAACTAATTTTAGCTACTAGTATATTACAAACAAGCCTTAATATAAATAAAGAGCTAAGACTGTCCCAAGCTCCATTTTGCCCCAGAAATGACAAGATCCTGACTAAAACTGGATCCTCTTACTATTTTTATAATTTTCCTATCTTTCAGATTCCTTTCTCTGTAGGACTCCTGCTTTGCTTGGAAAGAGATGTAAAAAAGCCACAAAACTTGGGGCCTTTAGATGAGGTCTTTGTTATTGATGAGATGTTCCTTTTCCTTTTGTATTTGTTTATTGTTCTTAAAATCTGTTTGGGGATAAGTGACTTATTGTAATCACAGGCAAAAAAAAAAAAAAAAAAATAACAACGGGGTAAATGCCTCAGGAGAGGCCTGGCTGCAAATAGTTGGCTTAGAAATGACCTCTCTGAATATGAAAGGAGGAGGCATCGGGGAGGTTCTCTTTTTAAGATTACCTTTGATGTTGTCCTGACCCCTTGAGCATGCCCATGCAAACACGCCTTCTTAAAACAACCTCTTGGCTCGCCCGTGCGGCGTGCAGGGGGTGCTTGCCAGGACGGGATCTAAGTGGAGTGCAGCATATGGGCCCATCAGAATGAATTGCCGGGTGAGAACCGTGAAAGGTTTTTGATGCCCCAGAAAAGAAGTCATTTAAGAATGTACACTCGGGCTTTCAAAGTTTATGATCAAAACTGCTATTTATTGGTTTCCCTGAATTCTTAGGGGGCACGGGCAGAGCAGCCAAGTAATTGAGAGATTTCAGGAAAATGCCCTATGACGCGTGCAGTGCAGCCTGGCTTTACGCGAGGCATTTCAATATTCCTAATGGGCTCTGTAAAATGTCCCTGGAGAGTGTGGATTTTAAGCCGTTGTTATTGTTTTCAAGCAGAAAAACCACGAACTTGATGCTTTGGGAGTAAAAGTCCCTGATTGTAGAAGGCTAGTGGACAGCACGGAGAAGCGCAATCCTAGTAGCAGCAGAGGGGATCACCCTGCAAGGTCATGAGGATCGTCTGCCTGAGGGATTAGGAGCTGCTTGCTGGTTCAGTAGCTTCGGGTCATCAGCAGACGGAACCTCACTCTGGGTTTTGGGAGGTACTCTCCAAACCACAGTCAAATTAATACGTTCTTGAAAAAAACACCTCACCGGGTAAGTAGAACAGGTGCTCCCCAGCTTAGCCTGGCCAGACTCCTCAGTCCACACACACAATAAGGGGAGGGACCAAGGTCTTACCTCATGATCTAATTATGGTAAAATAACCCAAGCCCAGGTCTCTAAGCAAATTAATTTTATGGTGTCTACAATGGTAAACCATGTCTAACAAGAAAATTTCTCCCAAAAAGTTCAAAAGAAAGAGAGAAAAAGGGATCACACCAGACATGAAAGGACCAGGAAGAAAACTATAAGAGATGGACAATGAAAATGAACATAATAGAATTGTTTTTAAAAATTAACATACAGCTCTTAACATGAAACCTGATAAAAAATAAAAAGGAAAAGATGGGAGCCCAGAGCTGTGGTTGTTGGGGGAGGAGGGAGCCAATCATGGTTTGGGTTAACAAAAACACCCTGCAAGTGGGCACGCCCACCTCTGCCATTCACAAAACAGTCTGGGACACAAGCAGCCCTCACTAGGGATGCACCCCACTCAGATGTCACACAAAACACCATCTTGCTGGTGTCTGCATTCGTTTAGTGTGTGTAGCTCCTTATGGAGTTTAAATCCATGTGCTTCTCTCGAAGGCCTCCAGCTTCACAGCGAGTTTACATATCCCACGTTCTCAGGTGTCTGTATGATTTAGGGGTCTGTGGGCTCCTGGCAAGATGAGTGCTGTTGGTTTGCTTTACCTATTTTTTTCAGTTGTGATTTTTAAGCCTTTAGCTGCATTGCTCTTAAAGTAACACAGCTCCAGTTTCCATTTCTACGCCATTCTCCCAACAAGGAGGATATATGAATGAACCGTATTGCTTTTTCATGTCAACTGGGGGCCATCTCAGCCAACACTGCACCAGAGTAAACACTGAACCTTAAGTGAGGAACCTTTACTGTGGATTATTTTACATCAATTGTCCTAACGTCCTGAAGCATTAGCCATATACTCCTGTCCAACGGCCCTCACTTACTTAGTGAGGTGGCAGGTCCATTTCTTCAAATACAGGACTCTTCTTATTCAAAGTTCTGTACCTTCTGGTCCCAAGGGTCTCCAACATTAAGATGTGTCTTCACTTTCAGAGTGGGGCACTGAGAGCCAGCACTCAAATATGCCCCTAAAGTCTACTTTCCTGACTTGAGCTACAGAAAAACCGCCAGTGTTTTTAAAGAAACCGAAAGGACTAGCTGCAAAAATGATGTATCTTTTAAAACAACAGCATGCTAGAAAAAGAGAAAACCACTAATGCAAATTAAAACCCTTAGGTGGCATCAGAAATGTAATCCAAACTTGTTTTGTTTTTCTTGCCTACGTTCCCTGTGAGATACACAATGAACACTTGAGGAAAACCATAGCAAGGGTCCAAAGCCAGGCAAAACGCATTCCCCTCTACTTTAGTATTAGACCCGACCCAACCCAACCCGCCGAAATCTCCACAAAACAATACTGGAGACACAGACTTAAAGCCTGAGGTGTCCTGACGGAGGTACAACCCAGGTGAAGGCACCGCCTACAGCTGCCGGCGCCGGAGCAGCCGGTTAGCACAGAGCCGTGACAACTCCATCGGCACAGTCTCAAGGTAGCTGTCAATCAGGATGCATCATTTAATCCAACAGCACTCGGAGGACTTTCTCCGACAGCCCACAGGACGGCATATCTACAGCTCTATTTATACCAGCGCCCAGTGGTGTTTACAATGCTGTTGTAATTAGAAAAGATGCAACAGGCAGCAATATTATTGAGATTTCCATTTTGCAGTATTGCCCTGTAAAGTGTGATCTTGCTTCACAGAGTCATGCTAAATGACAAAAGGCTATTTTCTTCAATCTCCTCGCTCAGACAGCACTTCATTTGCAGCTATCTATAATTAGATTAATGGTGTACTGCAGTACAAAGCAGGCCCACTTCACATCAGATAGCATATGAATTAGGACAAACACTTATTTCAATTCCAGGCAGAGAAAGCAATGACTGGGGTATTTAGCATACCCTTTATGGTGGAATGAGATGTTAATTGTGTACCATTACCTCTAAACTGCTTGCTTGTTGTATAAATCACTGTGTTAATTGATGCAGAGATAGAAATGTAGCCACAGGCAAGAAAGCAAAGGAATGAGGGTTGAAGATGGTGGATAAAGGATTATCGAGTAAAACCATATGGAGATGAGGTTCCTTTGAAACCTTTCCTTTCTGCCCCTGAGCAGGGTTTCTGAAAAGTACAGAAAAACTTGCGGTAGTGGAAAAGAAATTTTAATTTTTCACATTCCTTTTAAAAACACAAATTTCTTTTTAAAGTTGCTGGCTGTCAGAATTCCAAGTAAGAGTTATGTGAAATTAATCTAAATGTACACTTATGAAAACGTGGAATGTGCAGTTTTCAAATAGTCAGAACTCCCTATCTGGGTTTTGGGCTCATGGGTTAATAAGTAACACTTGTAAACTACCTGAAGCGGACGTTTCTGACCCACCCACAGGGCTAAATAAATAAATAAATAAATAAGGAGAAGCATCTATGCAGGCTGTGAATCCAACAGAACAGAACCATGTCACTTGCCACTGAAATAGCCATTTTAACACTGTCACCAAAACACTCAAATCTGACTACTGCAGTTCATGATTTCACATCGGTAGGAGATCTTCTTTTTTTAAAACTAGCAAAAAGTAAACAAAAGCATATGTAATAATTTAAAAGTTTCGGTCTTACTGCAAAAACGCTATTCTTCCTGTTTCAAACATTCTATTCAGCACTCCACAGCTCTTATTGGGGTAATATGAGGTCTCAAAGGCACAAATATAGAAACCAAATGCTACAAAGTCCAACTGTTAAAGATCCATAAAGAAACATGTTCTTCAGAATTTCATAAATCAATTGCATGTGCCCGATGTATGTGTTCACAATCTCTTTAATGGCAAAGCAACAGTAAGGTGCAAATTACTGCTGTGCATTTTTTCACAAATTCAGCTGCTTAGTAATTAGCACTGTTATAACAAAATTTTACACAGAGAACAAATGCAGCGGGTCAGTTAATAGTGCACATTCTCAACTTCAGAGTAACAGTTCATATATGTGCACATTTGAGAACCCCTTTGTATCGTTTAGCCTTGTGAAATCCAAATACCGTATTAACTTGCAAGACAATAAAACAATGTCCCAAGAAACTAGATGTCTGGTTCAAGTTATCACCACTGAAACCTGGGGAAAAAAGTCTAGAGCTCCTTTGTTGATGGCAACAGTCTACCTTTCACGATACAGAGTAGCCATGTCTGACTGCAAAACTGGGAACACCTGTATTGCTACTGGAAAACCAACAAGCTAAGGTTTAGGTCCTTATGCTAAAAACTATTTTTTTAAAAAACAACTGTGAAGAAACATCAAGGACTCTTGCAATGGAAACAAATGCCAGGCAAATAGTGTGAACTACCCTGAAATAACGCCTCCCAAGCATGCAGCGAGGTGACATCATGGAAATGCATGAAGGAAAAGACCCGGAGCAGTGTTCAGGCCTGCTCCCAATCATTAATCGCTTGTTTAAACTAGGGCAGCACAGCCCGCAGCAAAATGCTCAAACGCCCCTCATGTGCGGGTCAGCGATGCTGGTGTTAACAGGAGAAAATATATGGTTACTGATATTGCATCCCAGTTCCTCAGCATTTGCTCCCTTTAATTGAAAGGCAGTTAAACA
This sequence comes from Eptesicus fuscus, assembly GCF_027574615.1. Lineage (NCBI taxonomy): Eukaryota > Metazoa > Chordata > Mammalia > Chiroptera > Vespertilionidae > Eptesicus > Eptesicus fuscus. The sequence continues at coordinate 65,280,332 of NC_072480.1, read as the reverse complement.
CAAAGTAAATCATTCAGTTAGCTTAGCTGTTTAATGACATATAATTGATAATGTCAATATGTTGCAGTGACATAATGCATCACTTTCAACACTAGCTCACTTACATTTATGAATCAATCTATAGTCAAGGTTTTATTTTTTTTACTGCTGAGTTGGTTCTTGAACTTCAGTCTTGCTGGGCCAGTCAATGTACCACAAGGAACAACAATCTCATTAAGGCCAGTTTTCCAGGGAAGAATCGCAAAAATCAGGGTGGGAAGAAAATTACAAAACACACACCAAAAAACAGCAAAAAAACATGAAACCCATTTCAGCACCTCAACTTTCAAAATGCTTGCTACAAAAGAGAAGGTTTTCTTAGAGAAAAGGAGAACTACCTTAAAGCTAATATCAAAACCTGTGACGGAATGAGTTAATTTGTGTGTATCTCTGGCTTGTTCCCAGAGACAATTTTCCCTGGAGAAAAACATATGGGAATGTTTGTCAATAATACAAAATTCGAATCCAATTTTTAAAAGTTTTGTTCTTTAATCAGAAACACAGGGTCTTTCCAACTCGTAATGTCCTAAGAAGCTTTTCTTTTTTTAACAATGGCGCTGAAAATTGCAAATTAAACATTAAGCCCAATACTTAATAGGGTTAATATCCTCAGTTGTGCTCCACTGAGGTCACTTTCCTTGTTATTTGCATCACTGTGTCTGTGCCTTAAGACAGACCCAGAAAAGATGGAACAAAAGACGCTGTGGTACAGGAAGCCAGCCCCCCTCCACCTGCGGGAACGAGTGCGCTGAGGGCAAGCCCTCGGTGGGGTCTGGAGGAGCGATCTGTTAATGGGGCCACTTCCCCAGTGCTTGGCGCTGTGGGGATGCCGCGTGCAGGTGTGCCATGATAAAGGGACCCAGCCTCTGCTTTGCCCAGGTGCCCACAAGCTGTCTAACAAGCAGGTACAAAGGTAATTTGCTGGAATAAGTGGCACTTTTGCACACACAAAGGCAAGTCCATTGACAATGCACTGTACGGAACTCACAAAATAGACCATGTGTGTTCTGTTTGATCAGGAGTCTCCGTGACACATGACAATAATGAGTCATTTCTTTCCTTTTTACACCAGAAAAATATTACAGATCTTTAAAAGCCTTGTATTCAAGTACATAACAATACCAACATCTGTTAACAGCACAGGCTGTTTCTATTCTGTATCCTGGATTGTTTTATGTAATTAGGAGTTTATAAGGTACTTGGTAAGAAGGTACCTTTTTAAAGCACTATGTAATTTGGGGTACAATGAAGTGTTCTCTTGAAAATCTATAATTAGGGCAGTATCAGCTTACGGAAAAGTACAGAAAATGTTATAAAAACACAATTATGTAAATAAGCACATAGGTAGGAAAGTGTACCGTTTCACTATGGTCTCCATCCCACTTTTTTCCTATTTGAATTGTTCTTTGCTCATCTCAAGTTAAGGTTATGCTGTGTATAGGGTGCAGAATAAGTGAGCACTGGGAAAATGACGGGGAGGTTGGCCTTTCCCTGAAAGTCCTTTTGTCTTGAGTTGGAACACCAGGCTGGGAAGTGTGCCAGTGCCAGGGACTCATCAACACACCTTTGACCTTATATGGTTTTTCAATAAAATAATTTTGCTATTATGAATTCACTAAAGAAATTCAGAATCTAGTATGTCAAGATGTTGGCTTGTATTTTTCAGAAATTCAGAAACAAAAATATATAAAGACAAAGGAGACAAAAGTAGAATTGATACTAATACTGTGGAGTAAACTGTTGGTTGAGAAGATCAAAGGGGAAAACAACTAATGAGGATCATAGTAGGCCACCTCAAAATATTCCACTTTGGCTGTAAGGATTGTTTGAGTTGAAAGCAATTAGTACTCTAATAGCGGGGCATAACCTTCCTGTCTAAAAGCAGGGCATAATTTCCTTTGTAAAGTTAGCTCTCTCTACCTTACCAGGATGAGAGCCATCCCAGTGCCAAGAAGAGAACTACTCTAGAGATCACTGTTAGCTTGCATAACGAACCTTATCCTATCTAATAAAAGAGTAATATGCAAATTGACCATCACTCCAACATACAAGATGGCTGCCCCCATGTGGTCAAAGATGACTGCCCCCATGTGGACACAAGATGGCCGCCACAAGATGGCAGCAGGGGAGGGCAGTTGGGAGGGACCAGGCCTGCAAGGGAGGGCAGTTGGGGGCGATCAAGCCTGCAGGGGAGGGCAGTTGGGGGGGACCAGGCCTGCAGAGGAGGGCAGTTGGGGGTGACCAGGCCTGCAGGGGAGGGCAGTTAGGGGTGACCAGGCCTGCAGGGGAGGGCAGTTAGGGGTGACCAGGCTTGCAGGGGAAGGCAGTTAGGGGTAACCAGGTCTTCAGGGGAGGGCAGTTAGGGGTGACCAGGCCTTCAGGGAAGGGCAGTTAGGGGCAATCAGGCTGGCAGGGGAGCAGTTAGGCATCAATCAGGCTGGCAGGCAGAAGCGGTTAGGGGCAATCAGGAAGGCAGGCAGGCGAGCAGTTGGGAGCCAGTAGTCCTGGATTGTGAGAGGGATCCCAGATTGGAGAGGGTGCAGGCAAGGGCTGAGGGACACACCCCTCCATGCTCGAATTTCATGCACCGGGCCTCTAGTTACTAAATATCCCTTATTTATCATACATTCCAAGTTACTTCCCCACAACTTACTCCCACCCCAGAATCCCCTCCTCTTCCTAGTCCTCTTCTCCATATTTTATTGCCCTTTGTAAAATGATATATAGCTCTGAGTTCTAACTGCCTCCATAGGTCACATTTCTTTGTGAACTCCCATATATAAATACATAATATAATCTGTTTTTTCTCTCTTGTTAATCTGGCTTTGTCAGTTTAATTCGAAAGGCTCCAGGCACCGAATCTAAGAGGATAGATGAGAAAGTTTTCCTTCCCTACACAACCCAACAGCCATCGGTCCAAAGTCCTGGGAATGATTCACTATCAGGAAATTGGAGCAATTTTGTAGTTTAGAAATATGACACATCTTGGTAGTTTAACCTGAACTGCTAAATGGACTTCTGGCATGCAGCATATAGTACATTATACAGAACATACAGTACTGGAGGGTAAATGAGACCTGTAAACCCACATGGTCAATCTAGGGAAGTAGGGATATGGCCATCATGTCGGACACAGCAAGGGAGAGTGAAAAGCACAAGTTTTTAAAGCCAAATGACATGAGTTTGACATCCTAACAGATGTCACCTTTTGGCCAACTGATCTAACTTCTTAGAACAAATATCTTCATTTCTAAAATCAAGATAGTACATGTATCAAATGATTGGGGGATTAAATTGACAAAGACGTGCAAAGTAGCAAGTACCTCACTGCATAGATTTACCAAATATGATTTCCTGTCTCCTTCCCAAACATCTCTAATTGTCCAAAAAGAGACAGTAGTGAATTTTTTTAAATTGCATAAGACATCTCATATTAGTAACTTCTAATGGTTATAGTTCTAGCTTTATGGTTCTACATTTGGGAGCAAACAGATTAAATCTTCCAAACACCACATCTCGCTCTAAAATAAAAGAAGGGTTCTGATATTAAGAGAACTTCTAGATCAGGCAGTGCTGGACTCTGTGGGTATCTCTTCCTTAGACACATAAAGAGATGCACAGTGAATCAGAGAAACAGTTTGCTTTATTCATTCAAAAACCACTTATCAAGCATATCTGGGCAATATAAGAATACAAAATAAATAGGAAAAAAATAGTTCCTGACCTCAATCACCATAATTTAGCCAGAGAGAAAAAAACCCCACATGAATGACATGATATAAATATAAATATATGAGTCCTACAAAGGATGTAATCAATATGAGATAGGCTCTTGGTTTTAGTCCCTCTTTTAAAGAAACCCTCCCAGGTTGGAAGGCAGGTGAGAATAGTAATTAGCATCTGAAATCATATATGTAGACTTCTAACTCCATCACTTGGGAATTTGGGAAAGTTATTTAAACTTTCCATGTCTCAGATACCTTATTTATAAATTGTGGATGATAATAGTGCCAACTTTAAAAGGTTGCTATGAGAATTAAGTGAATTCTTATATGAGGAATGCTCAGAACACATATTAAATGCCAAATTAGTATTTAATAGCCATTCTTGCTATTGTTTATGTTGTTTTTGTTATTATCAATAATATACATGTCTACAAATAGAGCAGAAATTAAGTGAAAGGAAAAAATACCCGTTTTTCATACTTGAATCTGGTCAGAACACTCTGGCCACCAAATGTGTGAGCATTTTCCTCATACCAAACAATTCTCCAGCTTTCTTTGGACACCAACTGGGTGTTCTGCAATTCAATTCCGTTCCGACACTACTTGGGGATAGGCTAAGGACTCGGTCCCACATAACTGCCCTCCACTTCCGATGCCAATCGCCAGTCCAGATTGCCACCTGTGCTTCTCACTGGCTGGCTATGAACAGGAGGTTCGCACAAACCCCTCCTCAGGCTTGATACTTTGTTAGAATGGTTTATACAACCCAGAAGACAGTTTACTTACTAGATTACATGTCTCAGATAAAAGGATACAACCCAGGAACAGCTGGAGAGAAGAGATGCACAGGGCATGGCATGGAAGAAGGGGTGCAGAGCTGCCATGCCACCTCCCAGCAACTCCACATGTTCACCAACCCAGGAGCTCTCCACACACCTTCAGGCAGAGTTTCTTATGGAGGCTCATTTGTAGGCATGGTTATTAAATTACTGGCCATTAGTTATTAACTGAACCTCCAGTCCCTCTCCACTTCCTGGATGGGGTTGAAAGTTCCAACCTTTTAACCACTTGGGTGGTTCCCTGACAACTAGCCCTTCATCCTTAGAAGCTTCCCAAGAGTTAACTCATTAACATAAGCTCAGGTGTGGTTGAAAGGGGCTTCCTTTTACCTTAATCACTCATCTCACTTAGGAAATTCCAAGGGTTTTAGGAGCTCTGTAACAGGAATGGGACAAAGACCAAATATATATATTTCTTATTATAAACCACAACAATATCTCAAGTCAAAATTCAGACACCAGAAATCTTGGCAGTTCCCTGATAAGACTGTCCTGTTTAGGTCTAGAATATATATATATATTCTCCTATATAATAAAAGGCTAATATGCAAATTGACCTAACGGTGGAACAAACAGTTGCTATGACACACACTGACCACCAGGGGACAGACCCACAGGGGGAACGCTGCTCAGCCAGGAGCCGGGCTCACGGCAGTTGCACATCCCCCAAGGGCTCCTGGACTGTGAGAGGGCACAGGCCGGGCTGAGGGGCTCCCCTCCCCTGAATGCATGAATTTTGTGCACCGGGCCTCTAATCCTATCTAATAAAAGAGTAATAGGCAAATTAACCATCACTCTACTACACCCACAAGCCACACCCACCAGCCAATCAGGAGCGAATATGCAAATAAACCCAACCAAGATTGCTACAGCCACAGAGAGCAGGAGGGAGGCTTGGGTTTCCCCGGCAATGGAGGAAGCCAAGCTTTCCGCCTGCCCTTGCCAGCCTAGGCATCCACTCAAGGCTACAAAGTTTCAATGATAGAAGATACATAAATCCAAACAGAAATGGTGGCAGCCACGGAGCTGGAAAGAGCAGGAGGCTAGGGTTGCTCGGGGCAATGGAGGAAGCCAAGCTTTCCGCACACCCTGGCCAGCTCAGGCCTCCACTTAAGGCTACAAAGTTTCAATTATAGAAGATACATAAATCCCAACAGAAATGGCTGCCGCCACAGAGCAGGCAGAAGGCTTGGCTCTGCTCCAGGCTACAAAGTTTCAATTGTAGAAGATAAATAAACCCCAGATACCAGGGCCTCCGCTTGGGTCGCCAGGGGGCGTGGCTGGCCTGCAAACCACCACAGGCCCCTCACCCAGGCCGATCCACACCCCAAGGGAACCCCCATCCTGATCTGAGACATCCTTCAGGGCAAACCAGTTGGCCCCCATCCATGCACCAGGCCTCTATCCTATCTAATAAAAGAGTAATATGCATATTGACCATCACTCCAACATACAAGATGGCTGCCCCCATGTGGTCAAAGATCCTTCCCCCATGTGGACACAAGATGGCCACCACAAGATGGCCAGTAGGGGAGGGCAGTTGGGAGGGACCAGGCCTGCAAGAGAGGGCAGTTGTGGGTGATCAGGCCAGCAGGGGAGGGCAGTTGGGAGGGACCAGGCCTGCAAGGGAGGGCTGTTGGGGGTGACCAAGCTGGCAGAGGAGGGAAGTTGGGGGTAACCAGACCTGCAGGGAAGGGCAGTTGGGGGGACCAGGCCTGCAGGGGAGGGCAGTTAGGGGCAAACAGGCTGGCAGGGGAGCAGTTAGGCATCAATCAGGCTGGCAGGGGAGTGGTTAGGGGTGATCAGGCTGGCAGGCAGAAGTGGTTAGGGGCAATCAGGAAGGCAGGCAGGAGAGCAGTTTGGAGCTAGCAGTCCTGGATTGTGAGAGGGATGTCCAACTGCCTGTTTAGGCCCGATCCTACTGGGATCAGGCCTAAACAAGCAGTCGGACATTCCTCGAGGTGGGATCGGGCCTAAACAGGCAGTCGGACATCCCTTGAGGGGTCCCAGATTGGAGAGGGTGCAGGCTGGGCTGAGGGACCCACCCACACGTGCATGAATTTCGTGCACCAGCCCTCTAGTATATATATATATTATTGATTTCAGAGAGGAAGGGAGAGAGATAGAGAGAGATAGAAACATCAATGATGAGAAAGAACCATTGATCACCTGCCTTCTGTACGCCCCACAATGGGGATCAAGTCCGCTGCATCCTGGGCATGTGCCCCCACCGGGAATCGAACCGTGACCTACTGGTTTGTGGGTCGACGCTCACCCACTGAGCCATGCTGGCTGGGCCGAAAGAATCATCTTCAATGTATCTTTTGCATATCTTCAGTTATGTGCATTTCACGTTTCAAAGTTTTGGAAGTGTTTTGGTATCTCTGGTTACTCTGGCATTAATTTTTCTTTGACCCCTTTGTTGCTGTCCCTGAATCAGATCACGTACATTAGGGTGAGATTAGGGAACATAGATTAAAGGCCTCTCCTGTTCCATAAGTAACCATCTGATACAAGGGTTCTCTTTAAATGTTTAGAGTTTAGATGACCTAAAACCAACCATAACTGCTCAATATCTGGGCAACTGGGGGAGTATTCACTTGATCTCTTGGCTTATTAAAAACTATGGGGGAGCTCAAAAGTCGCAGAAAAGTTGGCAAGGTAACTTCAAGTGGAATGCATATGCTATTATACAAATTGATTAATTACAAATCTCTTGTAAAGACACAATTAGAAATATATCCCAAGGAGAATTCTAGACTCAACAAATGATAACAAATATAAATGCTAGATCACTTTGGCCTTTGGTCTGGCATCTGCAAGAGGAAATTATACACTAAACAAGTTTAAGTTTTATTTGACTTTAAACTTTTCTACAATCTTATTCAAATATGGAGGGTCTGATAACTGCATTCATTTTAAAATGAATCGCTTCAATCTGAAAAAGTTCCCAAAAGAAAATATATTGAACCAAAACTATTTATCTCCTCTCCTGGATAGGGGGAACCCATTCTTGCCAAATGTCTTAACGTCTATTAAGTTTAGAGCTAGAGTGATCTGAGGAGGGGTCTCAAATATTGTCTATCTTATCTCTAAAAAAAAAAAAAAAAAAAAAAAAAGAATCTGTTATTCCTTCCTCCAAATGACAGAAACATGATTTAATTGAATACTTCTTCAAAACTCTATATTAGATATTCATAAGTTAGAGAGGACAAAATCCTAGTCCAAGCAACCTATGAATCAGAAACACACAAAATATTTTTTCTTTGTTTCTTCTGTGTTGTTTGGAAAATTGTCATCTGTAAAAGAAAAATACTGTTTAGTTAATGTCAAATATAGTTAATATTTGTTTACATCCGGAAGTACAACAAAGTTCCCATGGTCTTTGATCTTGTTTCTGTCACTCAACACAATGGACAAATATATCTCTTTGTGGCAAAATACTCTGCAGCAAAGGTGGCAATGAGCACCAGTCTATCTTAGAAACACTGGCAACCAGGCTCTTTATCATGAGAAGGATGATACTGTCCTAACAAGAAAATCTGTCCTGTGGCATATTACAGGCTTGCCTATTATCCTGACAATAGATGCATGTCGCCACCCCAGCAAGAAGAGGCAAAAGCAGATAAATATGAAAGTGCCACTGCTGAAGACTGAGATTCAGTGAGCTAGTATGAGGAGCCCACAAACCTGGCAGTTTCTCTTAGGGAAAAATTTACGTGGTCTTGAAAACCTCAAAGAATTCTTCCAAAATTTTCTTTTTACCTGGACAACACTGAAATTCAGATAGAGGTTCATAATCCTTTTCTTGCTCACATTATCACTAATGTTGACCTTGCAAAAATGTCCTCATAGATGGAAGAATAAAGGAAATGACTTGGCATGCATTTAATTTGAAGATTCTTGGAGAATTACAGGTTTCTTGACAAGAGCCCAGACAAGTCTTGGCCACTCTGATCATATCTGCTACCTCATGACTGGGTAAGTCAGCACGCGTGGAAACTAAAATAAAAAGTTTAAGTGTCAAAGAGGATAGACAGGCTACAGTGCTTTACCATTCTATAATTTTCACTTCTTATTCAAGCCACGAATGGCAGGCTTCTCGATTATGTACTTCAAAGCCAAATTCAGGTTAATTTTTCATTTCCTTTGTACATTTTTCTTATTTTTATTTTCATAAATTATATACTCCACAATGAGAAGTGACATAATTTTTTGCAAAGATGGTTTCATCTTGTATGAGAAGGAAATTAATTTCCAGTGCAATAAAATAAATTGTACATCCTGATGACAAAACTTCCGTGACTATTGATTACTTGACTTTTCCCAAGAATGCCCCACTTTTATGCTATTTTTGGCTGTGTTAATCAGGGGAGAAAGGACTGTGGAATGAGAAACAGGAGACCCCGCACATCCTGAGAGACAAGACGTTCTACTCCCAGCATCCTGTGAGATCTCATGCCCTTGGGTTTCCAGGTGGGATCCCAGGATCTGAGAGCTCAAGCCCAGAACTCTAACTGTAGTTTCCTGAACACACCATGCAGTTTCGTGGCTCCATGGCTGTGTTCACAGCGTTGTGTCCTTCTGGCATACCCACCCCACTCCCTTTCCTTGGCTGACTCATATCATTCCTGAAGTTACAGGGGAGGTGTCATCGTGTCAGAGGCCTTCCCAGAGCTCCCAGGTTACTGGCTCTCATGGCACTGTGGCTGTCTGAATGTTTTTGTTTATTTTTTAAAATATATTTTATTCATTTTTTACAGAGAGGAAGGGAGAGGGAGAAAGGGTTAGAAACATTGATGAGAGAGAAACATCAATCAGCTGCCTCCTGCACACTCCCTACTGGGGATGTGCCCACAACCAAGGTACATGCCCTTGACCAGAATCGAACCTGGGACCCTTGAGTCCACAGGCCGATGCTCCATCCACTGAGCCAAACCAGTTAGGGCTGTCTGAATGTTTTAACATCTACCATCTTATATTGAAATTACCAGCTTAAGTACCTATTTCCTTTACCAGACAAATAGAAAAAGAAAAATAGCAATTTTACAGTGGAAAACCCTGACAAACGGCACTTTAATCAAGTAAGCAAAGTAGTGTCACCAGTAACGGGACAAACAGAAACATGTGCCTCCTGAGATCTAGTGAGAAGGACACAACAGCACTTCTGTGATATACCTGCCTAAGTGTATATCTTAATTCGATTATGAGGAACCGCCAGACAAACCTAAGTTGAAGGACAATTGACAAAATAAACGGCCTGTCTTAAAAATATAAAGGCTGTGATCAACAAAGAAAGACTGAAAAACTGTTCTAGACCACAGGAGACCGCAAGGACATGAAAACCAAAGGGAATATGTGATTCTGAATTAGGGTCTGGACCGGGAAAAACAATTTTTTTCTTTTGCTATAAAAGGTATTAGTAGGAAAATCAGCAAAATTGGAAAGGTTTGTAGATTAGTCAATAGTACTATATCACTGTTAACTCCCTGCACTGTGGTTACATAAAAGAATGTTGTGGTGTTGTCTTTAGGAAATACATGCTTAAATATTGTTAGCAACTTTCTGCAATGGTTCACAGAAAAATAATTAGAGAGTAAAGAGAGAGAGAAAAAACACAATAAACTAACCATAATAAAATGTTAACATTTGGGGAATTGGTGAAATTATATGGACATTCTTCATACTATTTTTACAACTTTTATATAAGTTTTAAGTTACATCAAGATAAGTTTAAAATTTTTAATTATAAAACCTAAAGGAAAAGGTCCTTTTAGATAAGAATAATAAAGTACGGGTTTTGAAATGTGTCCACTATGCTCAGGGTAGATGAGAAAATCTAAAGTAATTACTTTTAAAGTGAAATCAGTGGTTACACAGAGTGCTAATTGGAAGTTGGCACAATTCCAGGTTACCGACACTATCTCCCAAATTAACCCAACAAACTGGTCAGCAGAGCAGTAGGAGGTATTTTCTTCATTGTGTTGTCATAAATGAGAAGCAAGAGCACTGCATATAATGCCAAGCTACCTACCTGCTTTACAAATAAATATTTTTCACACAGGCTTTACAAACTAAAAGACCCACCTCCACCTTAAAGGCAATCATCCTACAAGTACCCTACACAAAACATAAGGGACAATACATTGTACTAGGATTATAATTTGCAGTCTACTGATGCTCTCTGCCAGCAGCGGTATCATCTCTGTGGGGCTGGTCATTACAGAGATATGGCATCTCTATGACAAGATTAGGTTAACTGTGTGAGAAGAATAAGACTTGTGCCTGTCCATCATCAGGAAGTTGAGCACGATATTTGGGGAACATGCACACACAGAGGTAAGTCATGGGACCAGGCATAACGTGGAGGCTAGTGAGGGATGTGGGAACTGCAAGGGATCACAAGGGAGCTCTCTATAAAGGCTCCATGGCATGAAAGGAATTAACTTACTGGCCCACAGGAGATACTTACAGGAAAGCAGATTTCAACCCAACACAGAAAACAACTTCTAACAGAGCTCTCCACCAATAGAACAGGTGGCCTTGTGAAGTAGTGAGCCTCTTACCTGAATATATTCAAGCACACCTAAGATATACTCTCCAAGTACTACAAGGACGCAAGTTTCTTACATCATCTAGGTTCAATCTAGAAACAACGAAAGTCCGTTTTCTCAATGGCAGCATCCCTGGCCTCTATCCACTAGATATCATAGCACTCCCCACTCCGTTTTGGCAGCCAAAAATGTCTCCAGTTTTGCCTCAGCTGAGGCACTCCTACCAGCAAACTCCTCTGAATCTATGTGTTAAGTGAAATACTACAGTATTTCAGAGGGCCTAAGGTAGCCAGAGAAGGACTTTTGGAGAAGGTAAGATTTGAGATAAGTCTTGGAGTAAAACAAGTCTGAAGAAGGGTGGAGGAAACAGTAAGCTTTCTTTGCGTAGGGATGGTATGAGTCCAGATGTGGAGGAAGTGGGAAAGAACAGGCTATAGCGAGATCATTGGGAAGCCAGTTGGCTAAGCAGAAGGGTTCAATAGTAGATATGGCTAGAAGTATTTGTTAAGTTGTAACGTGTTGAAGGAATTTCCAATCAAAGTAAAAGTTGCTTAGGTTGGCATCTCCACCTATCCAAGCCATAGGAAAGTTAATGTTGAATGAAAACATGAAAGATACAATGTTCTGGGAGAATGGTGGGGTGCTGCAGAGTTAGGCAATATACCATAGTACCTACTCCTCCATTTTCAGAAATGAAAGTTTGCTTTCTTATCTGCCAATGTTCTTTCTATCTGAATGACGCATCTGACTCGTATTTTCAAGTCTACTTTAAAGAGAGGCTGAAAGTATGTGTGTAGGGGCAGGGGGTATAGTACTCCCAAGCACTGAACTAAAATGCATCATATTTCCTGAAAAATGGTAGAATGTTAACATTCTTCAATAGTCAAGCAACACACACATGCAAAGAAGGTGGGAATTTGCAATCGTGTGGATGACCAGCACTTCAGCCTCGATTCTGTTTGGTTCTATATTTCCAAATCCGGACCTCAAGAGGGTTTCTCAAGTCACGCTTGAGTATGAGAGAACTGGGCTGCAGCATGACGGTGGCAGAGTTTGGTCAGGGCTAGTGTTAGCCTTGAGAACCAAGCTAGTTTTAGAGGTTCGATTCTCCTCTTGGTGTGGGCTCAGAAGTACCTAGAAAAGCTCTGGAAGGACTCGGGCTCGGAGGCTCTGTTGGACTCTTGAAGGCTCTACCAAGGACACTTGTAGTGCACTTCCAGTGGAGAGGCATTGGCTGGCCTGGCAGTGCAGCGAGGCGGGCAATTCACACCCTATGTCCATCCAAGAGGCTCCGGAAGTCTGAGAACGCCAGGGATTCCCCCGGTGGTTAGAAGCTGAGGTTGGCTGGCCCCTTCGTTTGTGCGCACTCAACACCTTTCTGCTGATTCCACTCTCTTGCTGTTTAGAAAAATAACAATCTATTTGAGCAGTTATTGAGGAACAGGAGACTACAGGTTTTCTGTAAGAAACATACCGAACCACTTCCTCGCCAAGCAAATGAACCTTTTCTAATTCTTCCCTGCATTCCAAAAAACGTCTGCAATGGCACTTCCCATTGACCTCGGCCTGGCTCTTTTTGGGGTATAATCCCCATTACTATCTAGAATCATCTACTGTTGCCACTTTATCTTTCAGGAGGATGCGAAGCCACTCTATTCACTTTTAAAATGTAGGCTCACATGGTGCCTGAGGTTCCAACAGTAGGCACTCAAATAGGCCAAGACACTGCAGGTCCCCTCAATAACACAGGTCCCTCCTCCTGTCCCTGCAGGGGTGGGTGGGCAGAGGAAGGAGTGAGACCCAGCCATCAGCTCCTCTACCTGGGCTATGGGAGCAGCATGAATGCACTGGCACATTCACCCCATGGAACACTCCACAGTGACACAGGATGGACAAACAAACAAACAAACAAAATTTAGGCTCACATTCAAAATAGAATATTTTTATTTTTAAAAATGGAGAAAAAGAGACCAAAATATTTACATTTAGAGGAGATTTAAAATAAAAGCATTACAAATGCAAATGAGTTTGTACAAATGAAGAGCTTTCAATCCAGGCTTCCTGCTGAGCCAGCCACAAACCGGCAGCACCTTCTGCCGAGCATCTCCCATTAAATGGAGAAGCTTTCTGGGGGCTAAGAGAAAGTTATTAAGAGTGTGAGCTTTGGCTATTATTTCACAATTGAGTTACCCTCTATCCCAAGGGCAACATTTTGCAGCTGTTTGCAGTGAGTCAGTACTTTCTTTTCATTCTCTGCTTTTTAAATTCTTTTTCTCTTCTATTTGGGTAAATTACCCTTTACATTTTTGCCTGTGACTAGAGGCATAAGAACAAAGTTTGAGTCTGCCTTTTAAAAGGCAAAAGTGAAAACAGCAGTCGTGATGTTAATTCATTGAAATGAAAGTTACAAAATGATCAACAGATAAGGCATACACAAAATAAGCAGCAATGCTACTTCGAGGTGACTGAAAACACTTTTCAGGGGGCGTTTAGTGGTTATGTTTACACTTAGTCTCATAGCATACATTTCTGTCCCCTAGAATTAGCAATATTTGTCAAAGATATTTAGTACTCTTGACTTGGGGTGGCGAATACACAGTACAGTGTAGAGATGATGGGTTGTAGATTTGTGCACCTGAAACCTGTATAATCTTGTTAACCAGTGTCACCCCGATAAATTCAATAAAAAGGGAGAAAATTCTTGGTATAATCTACGCCATGCTACAAATTAGACCCATCCCAAGAGTGAGTGTTTCTCACATGCTTGCGATTGTACAGACCCATGGTTGTCAAAGCAGGGTCCCTGGACTGAGCAGCATCAGGGGGAACCTGTTAGAAATGCATATTTTCGGGTCCTACCCCAGATTCAAGGAATCAGGATTCTGAGGGAGGGCCAGGTGTCCTTGTTCTAAGAAGCCCTTCGGGGGATTCTGACACTCAGGTTTGTAGTGGCTCAGAAGGCTCCCGGGCTAGGTGTTGGAATCTACTTCCTGTGTGCTCTCTTCGTCTCACTCTCTTCCCCAGTAAAACTGAGAAATTATGGTAACTAATCTTATAGAAGGGCTGTGAGGAAGAAGGTCGTTAATAAACATGTTTATAGTGGCTGCCTGGGATGGCGGTGGGAGCAGTGGTTGTCTGCAAGCAGGTGGAAAGGAACTTTGGAGTGATGGAAATGTTCTAAAACTGAACTGTAGTGATGGTTGCATGACGATAAATTTACTAAAAATAATAGAAGTATAATTTACAAGGGGCGAATGTGATTGTCTATAAAATATACTTTAATAAAACATACAAAGGTTTAGAAGAGTGCCTAATCAGTTAATCCACTCTTACCAGTTAAGCCATTCAAACAGGTATCAAATCGCACTTTCTAAAAGAAACTAATCTCCAAAGTGTGAGGGTCTTATTCTCCTTTGATGTCTTGAGTGGAATCTGTGCTGTTAGTAACTCAAAAATAAATTAGGCCTACGGCTATCATTATTATGAAGATTTTACAGATGGAAAATGATATCCCATAGAGTACAGTAATACATCAATGGCAAAAAGGTATGTAACCAATTCAGTTACGTCACTCCCTAGATTTAACTTTCCTTTTAGAAAATGTCGGATGTGTATATTTGCTCCCATTCATAATAGCAGGCTTCATTAGTGCCATCTCCATTTCAATGAGCAATGAGGCATCATACACTGCATTGACTATGATACTGGCAAGAACAGTGATACAAGGCAAAATACAGAAAAAGATAGAGGTGGCCTTGAAACCCATATTTTAGTGCCAGATTTTATATGTAAATAGGTATTTAATAAAATTCATTGATTTTGCTGACAATTGACAATGTTGAACTTTCCCTGAGCTCTGTCCTTCAGGAAAACAGAGATGATTGCAGAATCCGTCGCTCTTCTGTGTCTGGTCAATGGCTAAAGGGAGGAAGCCACTCGCCCGTTATGACTTAGACAAGACTGTCCACTCTTCCTCGTGAATCCCACACGACTCAGGATCACTCCCCTTGTGTACCTGCCTCTATAAAACCCAAGCCCCTCCTTTTGAGCCCTTCCTCATTAACAACTGTTCTCCTTCTTGCAATGGCCTGGATAAAATATCTCCTCAACTGTCCAGGGCATTTTGTTTTTGACACAATAAATATAATGAACAAGTCTGGCTGGCCTTTCTATCCGCTCTTGGCTAACAATGTTACTTTAAACTGCAGGTATTACTCCTAGAGTACACGAAGGAGGGGTAAAATTAGTTTGCACGTACAACTACCTACAACTGATCACGTAGGGCAGAGGTGGACACTCTGTTTTCTATAAAGGGCCAGATAAATAGTAAGTATTTTCGGTTTCGCATGTCATATGGTGTCTGTCACTACTCAGCTCTGCCACAGTAGTGTGAAAGCAGCCACAGATAAAACATAATTGAATGGGTGTGATTGTATTCCAATAAAACTTTATTTACAAAGCAAGTGCTGGGCTGTTGTTTACCCCTGAACTAGAGCACTGTCTCTCAAAGGTATTCCAAAGAACACTACTTTTAGGGCTTATTAATAGGTCCTAGAAAAACAAGAAGATGGGGGATAAAAAGGTGTCCCGTGATAAAACAGATTTGGGAAAATTGGGAAACAGGTTTCCTCACTACAGTCCTTCTCAGCAATTTTAAAATGCTAATATGCACTGTAAATCTCCATGAGATAACCCTTGCAATATTTTTCAAAAACTCAAATCAGAGTTACTGTTTCTTTCTTTTTTTTTTAATATGTATTTTATTGAGTTTTTACAGAGAGGAAGGGAGAGGACTAGAGAGTTAGAAACATTAATGAGATTGATCAGCTGCCTCCTGCACACCCCCCACTGGGGTGTGACGGCAACCAAGGTACATGCCCCTGACCGGAATCGAACCCGGGACCCTTCAGTCTGCAGACCGATGCTCTATCCACTGAGCCAAACTGGTCAGGGCCAGAGTTACTGTTCCTTAAAAGTAGTTTTTAATTGATAGAATTAGTTAACTAACATATTTTTTTAATTTTAACTATATTTTAAAAGTACCTACGTATTTGAAACATCTGGGTGGGGTCACCTTTCTAAAATGTATTACAAAATTCATAAAAGACATGATTTAGCTTATTCTAGTTGAAACAGGTCCTCATAAGTAACCTGGACCTGTATTTCCTATAAGATCATAGTTTTCTGGTGTTTTTGTGTTTTTAATTAGTAAAGACTAAGAAGTCCTGATTCAACCTTCAAAGTTTGTTTCTAAAACAAATTAGTATCCTAATACGTATCATTTTAACCTTTTTTCATGTCAATACAGTTCATATTGCATTTTTCCATGTTAATAAACACTGACCTAATCATAATTTTAATGGCTTTATATTAATATTCTACCATATGGAATACCATAATTTCTTTAATCAAACTCCTGTTGATGGACAGTCTGGCAGTTTTTAATTATTTTGCTAATATAAACAACACTGTGGTAAATATCACGGACATATATCTTCGGGAACTCATCCAATTAATTCCCATGGTGGACTTGTCTCAGTCCTTTCCCACTGAAGTCATCCTAGGTGGCAGTATATATAGCCTCATATAAGCCCCACCTCTATCCCTGGTGCTGGCTGATGGAACTAGAGGGCAGCAAACCTGGATTATGCAGTGACCACAAAACAACTAGATAAAGTGGGCCAGTTAATCGGGGGAAACGGAGACATATGTAAAACTTTAGACAATAAAGAAAAAAAGAAAAAAATGGGCCAGTCAAGCTTTCCTCTCTTGGGAATGAGGCAATTTCCAGCGAGAGCATGACTTGGAGAATGGCTGATAGGTGTCAATGTGAAGTCCTCAGGTACAGGGCAGACCGCAGCCTGTAGAGGAAGTGAAAGCCAGGGGAGAATGGAGGTGCCCAGACCTGTCAGTGGTGGTGCCCGGAGTGAGCATCCAAGAGCTGCTCTCTATGGGCCTCCGGGTCACGGCTGCACCATCAGAGAGCCCTGAGGTTAAGTCCTGTTTCTGGGACTGGCTATGTACCTGGGAAGATGACTTAATATCTGTACATCTCCAGTCCTTCATCTCAAAAATACAAACAGTAACAATATTTACTTCGTGAGCTTAAATGAGAAGATAATCTAAAATGCTTCACACATATTAAGTGCTCAATATATATATTAGCTCTCATAATTTTATGGTATTATTATTATCATCTGAGTCACCTTGGATCCAAAAACCACCGTTCCTCTCCCTCTGCCTGTAGTTCTCCGACCCCTGCTACCTTTTGGTGACATCACCCACTTCTACTCAAAGTCTACATATGCCTGAATATCTATAGGAAGAAAAAGAAAAATGCAAACATCTCACTGATCTCAATAACCTCAGGCTTTTATCCCTAGGAGAGTAAACAGAATGTTTAGAAGATGGGAGTGCAGGAGTGATCACAATACATCAAACGCTTTAGGTGTGTGTTGATGAGCTCTTCTATTTCTTCCTTAGGAGTTTTCTATTTGGGGAGGACATAATCCCATAAAGCATCTGAGTACTTTCCTTAGGATGGGTCAAAGTGCCAGGGGTTTCAGGAGGACGTCGATCAGTTCCTGCAGACCACTGTGTAGTTGCTAATGACTTAAAATAGGGCCACAGTTCTTACAGTTTCAGCATTAGGATCATAAACACAAACGACCACCTGAGACCACAGAGGACCGGATATGAGCTACTTATAGTAAAACTAAGCCAGAGACAAGAATAGCAGGAAAGCTGCCTATTTTCTTGTAGTGAGGTCCTTTGAAGTAAACTATTTATTAAACATTATATTACAGTGCCTGAAACAAAAATCTTTGAAGGCACTTATCCTACTCTGCACAGTGGCCCACTGCTAACGAGTTGCTTCCTTTTCCTCTTAGGTTTTGTTTTTTCATTTGTGAAACCTGGATTGTTTTCCTCCATCTATGAAACTAGCTGGCACAAAGCTCTACTTCTGGCAATCATGGTGATCAATAGAAAGAGCATTAAAAACATATACCAATCCATCACTTTCTCATCATCACTACATAAGAAAATGTGCTATTAAAAGTTGCTATATAAATAAGTTCAACAACTTCTTCAAATACTAGGTTACAGGAAATGACAAAATAAAAGAACTAGTAATGACAAGAACTCAAACAATAGGATGCATGCTTTGTTTCAGCTAGCATTCTTCTACTTATCAATTCATAAATCCCTTAGGTATTCCAATAACAGGCACATCTTAAAGAAATGTTCCAGAGAAGAGCAAAAGGGCAATATAGTTTGTTTCTCTAAAGCAATCATTAAAGTAAGAGTCTTCAACCTGGAGCAGGAGCAGTGAGAGGAACTCGCAGTAGGCCAGCACCTGGATAATGTCTCCAATGATATGGCAGACCCTGGCCAGCTCACAAAAGGTGCCAGGCTCAGTGTGTGCAGAGAGGAGAAAGGACAGCGGCATTGCTGGACATAGGACTTGGTCTGTCTCCATGTGGCTGGGAACGGCAGGAAGCTTTTTAAAATCTAGAAATACATCAAAGGGCTAATGCAGATTAAGCTCTGCTCCTTTTTTTCTAAAAGGCTCACTCTTGTTCCTAATATAAAGACTTAGATGGTATTTCTTTAGATCATAAAGCAAGTTGTACTTTTAATGATGGATTAAAAATTATAAAAGTGAAAAATGGCTTGTTCTTACCATTCTTTTCTTTCTTTCTTTTTTTTTTTAAAGTGATGAATGCAGGAAAAGACAAGTCTAGGCCAAATTCATCTCTTGCTGACCTTCAGGGGTATTGAGTAAGCCAAGTATGATGTTAGTACAAAGTCAAATTTGGATAATGTAATCACTTTTTGTTAATTCCAGCATTAGAAACATTAGATAATAGAATAGCACCTAATGTATGTAACTTTAAAAAGAGTAGGAAACTTCACTCCAAAAAAGTGAAAGGTAAAATAAACTTATGTGAAAACTGGTATTTTGAAATAGAAAAGCTTGCTAATGTCAACAGAGTAACTATTACTAAATCGATGAACACTTTCACAAAGGAAAAAGGAGTCCACTGGGCTCCTTAAGTAGACTAGACCCTCAAACCTTCCTACATCTGCACTCGTCCTTGCAGACCGTCCCTCCAGCCTAGAGAGGTAGCTTTCTTCCTGGCCGCCAGGAGCCACTACACCTGAACCCTGGACCCGTTCTTTCTCCCGGACCCTGCTTCATCTTTTTCTCCTTTCCATACGCGCCTTCTCTTCAGCCTAAAAACAGGCGTGAGTCATTCCCAGTGAGAAAACAAATTCTCCCTCGACTCCACATCCCTTCTGGTTCTCCTGCCTTCCCTCCCACCGCCCGGTCCTTGGTCTCCATGACCACACTTCCGTGCCCACCAAGCCTGCTGCAGGGCAGCCGTCCTCCCCACCACTGCACCCAGCCGACATCCATGTTAGCTACCGCAGGGAAAAGGACTGTTTCAGAAAGGTTCCTATTAGAATGAAGAAAGAGAACAAGTCACACAGAGTGAGTCAGACGCTCGAGATCTAAATTAGATGCCCTTAGGAAACAGCTGTGGCCACTAGAAAGCTCCCAGGATCATGTCCCATGAAGGTAAACAACTTCACTCCTGGGTGCAACACTAGTTAAATTTATTTTGAGGTTACTCTGTGCCAGGAACTATACTAAGTGCCATGTATGCATTCTCTCATTTAATTCTCACAACAGCAGTAATGTAGGTGGTATTACTCTCATGTGACAGACCAGGAAACTAGGCTTAGAGAGAGTTAAGTGAGACTAAGATCAAATAGACAATAAATGTCTGCCTCACTTTAAAGCATGTGCCCTTAGTCATTACCCTAAAAAGGCTATTAAAAATAGCCTTTACTTGTACAATAGTTTTTATATTTAAGCAAAATTAAGTGGAAGATACAAAATTTTCTATATACCCCTTACCTCCACACATACACAACCTCCCCCGTTATCAACATGTAAATTACTTTTTATATAAATAACTGAAGTAATAACTATAAAACCCAAAAAGAAATTCAATAAAGGAAGCAAGATCTTTACATTTGTGGAAAGAGACTTAAGACCAAAAAAAGGGGGGGGCTCTTATTTTTTAAAAGGGAGAATAAAGTGACAAACGTCAGAATACACAGTTTGCATCCTCCCTCTTATCCAATTTCCTCCCCCATCCCAACCAGCACTCAGCATCCTCGGTTTGCTATGAGGAGCTAAGCAAGGTTATTTTGTGGACATATGAATTCGTGCTCACGACACTGCGTACACCAGCTGGCTGCCATTGGATGCGTATTTGTGATTTACACTTTTGTCCTATTGAACTTGGTCCATTTTCCCAGCACCTAGAACATTGTTTGGCACATTGTATGCTCCCAACAGATACTTGTTGAATGAATGAAAGAAGGAATGCATAAAGGAATGAGTAAATGGATCACAACTTCATGTCTATGCAAAATAGTAATGGTGCATAAACAAGGGCTTTTCCTCCCCGGCTTCTGCTAATTTTGAACTAGTGACTTGAAAATATGCTGAACATGTTTTTCCTTCTACACAACATTAGTGCTAATTAAATACAGTGTCAGTTATTATATCCCTTACAAACACACGTAGGCGGTCTACAGGATTAATACTAAATGACTATGGAATTAAAGCACTAGTATTTGAAGCTTTGACAAATATTTTCACTACCTGAGTTTCCAAAGCAAAATGTCAGTTCATAAGCAACAAGAGGAAACTGCCCAATAATATGCAAATTATTATTTGGTTTTAAATCTCAAAATGCTATAAGATGCCTATTAAAAAATTATACAAACAGCATTAACTTTCTCGATGCTGATTATTTCTTTTTCTCTCTTTATGTAATGACCTTCCTGCACAGTATGTGCTAGCATAAAAAAATAAAAAGCCTAGGGGAATGAAAGGAACTGCTTGCTTAATATCAAAACATTTGATTTGAGAAAGGAGGGGACAACAATGTAGTAGAAAACATGCAATAATTAAAATGATGTGCTTTGTTTTTTCATTAAGGCTATATTTGCTTAAAAAAACACACAACTAATACATAGTTTTGGCTAATTTTGCATTAATTATGAGCTCTAGAGAAGAGGACTCTTAATAGAGAGTATTTAAAACAAGCCCCTTCTTTACACCCACTGGATGGCTAGAATTTAAAAGATCGACACCAGATGTTAACTAGATTTATTGCAGTGAACACTTTGCAATATGTACAGATATTGAACTATTAGGTTGTACACCTGAAATTAATATAATGTTATATGTCAATTATACTCCCATTTAAAAAAGGGATAATAACATGTTGATGAAAATATAGAAAAATTAAACCACTCACACATTGCTGAGTGGGAATGTAAAATGGTATAGCTTCTTTGGAAAGCAGTCTGGAAGTTTTCTATAAAGTTAAACATAGAGTTGCCATATGACTCGGAAATCCTACATGTAGGTAAGGAAAAAAGAAAATATATGTCCACACAAAAATATATACAATAATGTTCAATGGCAGCATTATTTATAATAGCTAAAAAAATAGAAACAACTCAAATGTCCATAGTGAAGAAAGGATAAACAAACTGTGGTATATCCATACAATGGAATAATATTTGGCAAAAAACAACAACAAAAAATGAAGTACTGATGCTACAAGATAGAGGAAACTTTGAAAACATGATGCTAAGTGAAAGAAGCCAGTCACAAAAGATCACATATTGTGTTTTTGTTTCTAGGAAATGTTCAGAATATATATAAAGACAGAAAATAGATGAGTAGCTGGCAGGTTTGAAGGAAAATGGGGAGTGACCACTAATGGGTACAATGCTGCTTTGAGGGTGTGTGTGATGAAAATGCTCTAAAACTAACTGTGGTAATGGCTGCACAGCTCTGCACGGACACCATTGAATTGTACACTGTATATGGGTGACTTGTGTGAAATGTGAAGTTTAACCCAATAAAGTTGCTTTTTGAAAAGATCGTAGAGGCAGCCATTTGAAAATTCTCTATGAATCAAGCAGTTAAAGTACTCTGGCCACTGGCAAAAGGTAAAAATGGGAAGTATAAATATGCAAAAATACCTACAAGACCAACAACAAAAATAACAATGTTGCAATAAATTTAAGGATATTACTTCCATGGGCTAATACTCAGCATTATATAGTAGGCAGGATGCTAATTATTCCAGTCAAAAATAACTATTTTTTCATACATAAAAGAAAAATGTGAGTTTTTAACTTAGAAATTCTACTTAAAAAATCAAATTAACTTATTTGCATTTGAAATTGAAGAACAAAAGAGGTTTCCTTTCTAACAGTTTCGACCTATTTTAGACAGATATTTATTAAATATTTATTAAAATGCTTTGGCTCGAAATAATACTATAGACACCAGAAAGAAAACAAATATGAGCAATTCAATTCTATACCTTCTGTTCAATAAAACTCGCTTCTTCGTGGCAGGTGGTACAGAGAACTCTACCCAGGGGGTTAATCAAAATTCCCTTAGAATAATTGGAAAGCATCTGCATTCGCCCCCCACCCCCAGAAACCACAAAAAGTCACAGTAAGCAGAACATATAATCTTGATTATTAGCACTGAGCCTGTGGCAGCACAATGTGCTGCCCCCAGAAATTAAGTGACAGGACACAGTATCATTGTGTGATAAGCCAGTGATGTCTCCCCAAACGAGACTGGAAAAACTCAAGGAAATCAAAAGATAGACAATGATAATAAGTTGCACGTGTGATGTTTTGCTGCTGTTGTGAAGCAAACTGTACACACATTGTGACAAATGTAATCATTCTCAGAGCAGGATGGTGCTGGGAAAGACCTCAGGGGTCACTGACCCCAACCTTTCATTCTACAACAAAGAAAAGGGGGGCTTAGGAAGGTCACACAACCAGTTTAAAGCATTACTGGGACTAGAAATGAGATCTTCCAGGTTCTTGGGACGAAATATTTTTCCTGTCTGGGTATAAGCACTACAGCGGGAGTTACCTAAGAAAAGGAAAATCCTTAGGAACTTCTGAGAGCTCCGCTTGTGAAACTCCACAGAGACGTGCTGTCACTAACCATCTGTGGAAGTCCACGACCAGAGAGTTTGGGGACACTGGCACTTCCAATCGAATGCCCCGCGTGCCAGCCTCAGGGAGGCAGGACCACAGTTCTCTCTAGTTTGGGTCTGGAGCTGGCGCTTAGGCGGTGCGGCTGACCAGCTGCAGGGGTCCTGCTGAGGGAAGACAAGGGGCGGAGGCTCAGAAGAGGGAGGCAAGGAGGTGACGCGGGAGGTGCTCTTGTCTCACCAGGTTTCCCTGGGCACAGGTTACCACACACACCGGACTAGTTTGGGGAGCATTTTGACTAACTAGCTTCCTAATTATTCTGATGCCACCATTCAGCCAATGTTCTGGAGAGAAGACTTAAAGACTTGGTCCCTGGAAGCACGTTCCTCACTCCAAGTTAATAAAGGCAAGCTCTGGTTTGGACGACAGTCTGTGAGCTTAGTTACTGTCCGTTGGTTCCCTTGGATCTGATTATTTCCAGGTTGTTTGTGTATTAATCATCTTTTTTCTTTTTTTTAAATTTTCTGTATCTTATACTGTTTTGACATCTTCGGCGCTTACAGACCTGGGGAAAGACTGCCTCTCCTAGGGCTTGTAAAGACAGGGAAGAGCTTACTTGGGAGCTCAGCTTTAGTAGTTAAGCTAAACACCCCCTTTATCGAGCTCACACACCACGCCACGATTTCTCTTGCCCTGATCTTTTCAGGGCCAGGCACCAGACACCTAGAGGCCTTCCCTCCAGCCCAGTGATGGGCAACCTTTTGAGCTTGGTGTGTCAAACTTCGCCAAAAAACTGAGCATAACTCGGGTAGTGTGTCACTTCGAGGAAAAAACATTATTTCGCAAATGTTTCATCCTCAGGAGCAGCAAATGTTCCATCCTCGGCATGCGGCCGCCTCAGCGGCCGCGTGTCATCAGAAATGGCTACACGTGTCAGTGCTGACACGCGTGTCATAGGTTCGCCATCACTGCTCCAGCCCAAAGCCCACCGACATTAATCAAACTTGACAATCCTACCCTGCCATACCCTGCCTTTCCTTCGGAAACCCCAAATAAAGCTACTGCCTACGCTTTTGTCTTGCTCCTTTTTGCCTCCTGATCAGCCCAGGTGCTTTCCCCGTGGCCTTGCACGGCACGGGGTGCCCCCTTTTCTTGGGAAATGTAAGCAAGTCTTTCAGTTGGCACCCACTCACCTCCATACATTAAAATCCTGCAGGTACACTTCAGGACCCCTGCAAAGTGAAGACCACATCTGCAGACCACATAGTGGGGATCCCTGAGAGTGAGGACAGGAAGCTGCTGCCTGGGCACCGTTCTTACCGCCTCAGAACCCTGCCTTCGAACCACAAGAGCAGCTGGGAGACACAGGCTTTATCAAAGGCTCAGACACGCCGTGTGTACACAAGGGGCACACAGATGTATTTATACAGGTTTATTGTCAACACACTGACAAACTGATACAATAATAGCTAATTGATGATGATATTCTGAGTGGCTGTGGAATGAACAGAGATGATCCAACAAGAAAACCCTTCTGATGGGCGAGCTTGAACTGTAAAAAGAGTGTCCTTTCTTCAAAAAGGAAATTTAAATATAATCAAGAATATATAAAAAAAAACCATAAAGGAAGTCCTTTGGATCATAACTGCAAACAATGAGTAAGGGAAAACTTTATTTATAGGAATGGTAAATTGGTCAAAATTTTGTGAAGACCCAAATGCACCCAAAGAGAGTTGTCAATATTAGGATTAAATAGTCAAATAATATACTCGACATACTCAACATATGGGGCCCAGTTCTTTCTCTAAAATGATCAAGATGCCTGTAGTTCTTTCAATTTACAAATTAAGGCTGGGTGAGGTCATCTAGAATGAACAGGGGCAATAGCTGCTTATCCACCGGACATGTAAGTTGGAGTATTAGAGCGCAGTGTGAAGGGTTGGGAGATGCTCACAGATATTTCTATGCCCTCCCATAATTATCATCTAGAGCACAACTCTCAACTTCGGCACTCTTGACATTTTGGGTTGGATAATACTTTTGTAGGGGCTGTCTTGTTTATTGTAGAATATTCAGAAGCAACCCTGGTGATGCTTGCCATAAACTTAAGGAAATCCACCCACTAGATTTCAGTAGCAGCCCACTGCTTGTAACAACCAAAATGTCTCCAGACATTCCAAATATTCCCTGGGGAGCAAAATCGCCCAGGCAAGAACCACTGGTCTGGACTTGCCACACTGCAAAACACACGTGGGGAAGCAGAGGAACCGAATCTTCAGCATCTGCCTGTTAGGTGGCTGGGCTCTGAGTTCAAGCACACCAGGAGGTTAACCCTCTCCCTGCCAGCTGCTCTCTGCCCGGCAGTCAGTGCCAATCAGGATGTGCAGAGGGCCAAGGGAAAACCTAAATCCAGCCACCAGATGCTGGTGTGAAGGAGCCAAGGTTTGTCCTGAGATCTGGGTATGAATCCTGTGGCTGCTCTTAATGGATGAGCTGCTCTGACAATGCTCTTCATTTCTGTTGGTTTACAATGGAGGCATTACCTCATCTCTAAAATGGGGGTTCTGCTGATGATGTCAAGGGGTGGTGAGGACTAAATGAGGTAACAAGCATAAAGCGTTGGGCATAATGTAGGGACTCAAAGAACACTGTCTTATTGGCCACCATTTTAAAGGTTGTTTACTGGGCAGCTGAGACAGGACAAGGGAGGTGCAGGCTCGGGACATGGAGGGATCTAAGGGTGACAGAACTTACTATTTCCCTGTCCTTACATTAGGCAGCGGTTCTATTTCAAACAAGGGCACTTAGCTGTTTCTCGTGTCCCTGATGCTTGGCAATTACCTAGGGCAGTGGTCGGCAAACCCATTAGTCAACAGAGCCAAATATCAAGAGTACAACGATTGAAATTTCTTTTGAGAGCCAAGTTTTTTAAACTTAAACTTCTTCTAATGCCACTTCTTCAAAATAGACTTGCCCAGGCCATGGTATTTTGTGGAAGAGCCACACTCAAGGGGCCAAAGAGCCGCATGTGGCTCGCGAGTCACAGTTTGCCGACCACGGACCTAGCGGAATTAACACTGACACCTTAGTAATTACCTTAGCTGTCCCCCACAAGCTTGAGAGCTTACACCATGCTGGCTTGGGAAGGCTATCTCTCCAAATGCATACCTGGGATACTGATTATTTGACTCTCGCATGCCTTGCCAGGCATCCTGCCATATACTTCCCATGCAAAGGGGGAAGTGCCACAAAATATTAAGGAGCTATGCAATCAAATGCACTGGGAAAAATAGGAAAACATTTATTTGCTGATGCCACTGTGATGTGATGCCTGTAACACACTCTATTTGATACATCTCAACCAGGGACAGGACTTTTACAAATTTGAGGAACAAATGGAAAGCAGCAGCTTCTGAGATAAGACTCAGGATGTGACGGTC
The DNA here is from genome assembly GCF_027574615.1 of Eptesicus fuscus. Lineage (NCBI taxonomy): Eukaryota > Metazoa > Chordata > Mammalia > Chiroptera > Vespertilionidae > Eptesicus > Eptesicus fuscus. The sequence goes on along the minus strand of NC_072480.1, from coordinate 65,253,672 downwards.
TTTGGTAACCAGCACAGCTATTCCAATGGTAAAAAGGATCCAAATAAATGGTACCAATTGTCCTAAATTTCATGAAGGGACATCCATGCGATTCGGTTTCTCCTCCAATATGAGGAAGAGTAAGAAAGAGTGACCTGTACACACGCCCACAGAGCCAACGTTCCTAAAGCAAATGACACGTGAGGCCAGCTCAAGTTTGTTGTCACTTTCCCTGCACAAGGCATTTGAGTACGTAAGGGTGTGTATGACTTTGTAAGCTTCAGGCCACTGAGAAGAATCACATCTGATAAAGATATTTCATCTCTAGAACTATACTTATTAGTGACATGGGAAGGAAAACTCTGAAACTCCAACTGTTAATCCCCACCCCTGCGGCCATTTGAAATGTCCGGAGACAGCATTGGTTGTCACATCTGGAGAGACGCTCTGGCATCTTGTGGGAAGAGGCCAGGGATGCTGCTAAACACCCACAGTGCACAGAGCAGTCTCCTACCACAGAGAATTATCCAGTTCAAAATGTCATTATTGCTTAGGTTGAGAAATCTCACTGTAAGCCAAAAATAAATATTATCCATGTCTTGTGATGGGAGACTTGAAATAAATGAGACTAAATCTAAAATGCTGTGCAGTTGATAAACTTCAAAGATACAGTTGAGCCCTGGCTGGTATGGCTCAGTCGTTAGAGCATCAGCCTGCACACCGAAGGGTCGAGGGTTCGATTCCCGGTCTGCATCTATCTGGGTTGCAGGTTCAATCCCCGACCCTGGTTGGGGTGTGTGCAGGAGGCAACCAAGAGATGAATGTGTGTCTCTCCTTCGATGTCTGTCTGTCTCTTTCTCCCTCCTTCCCTCTCTAAAAATCAATGGAAAAAATATTCTCAGGTGAAGATTAACAACAACAAAAAGATACAGTTGATACATACTATAAATTTAATTATCTTTAGGTCCTATCATGTCTTTCCCTAGTTAAAAAAAAATTATGTGCCCTAGCTGGTTTGGCTCAGTGGATAGAGCGTCAGCCTGCAGACTGAAGGGTCCCAGGTTTGTTTCTGGTCAAGGGTACATTCCTGGGTTGCTGGCTTGATCCCCAGTGGGGTGGAGGGTTGGGGGCGTGCAGGAGGTAGCCGATCAATGATTTCTCTCATCATTGATGTTTCTATCTCTCCCTCTCCCTTCCTCTCTGAAATCAATTAAAAAAATAATGTATTTTGAACATTTACTCTAATCAATTAATTAGTTCAAATAATCAAATGCTTTCCCCATCCTCTCATTATATGAAGAAACATTCAGAACACTGTTCCTAGACTTGACTCACACCATCAGGAATGTAATGTATTTTGGTATCCATTTCTTACACCAGATACTAATTCTATGTTAAGTGCCAAAATATATTCCAAAACATAGTCCCTGGTGTATTTTAAACTGATTTCTTATAAATGCAGATACCAGGCCTCACCTCAGACTTTGGGAATCAGCCTCACTGGGAACGGAGCCTGGGAATTTGCATTTTCACGGGATTTCCAGGTGAATCCCATACATGCTTATGTTTGAGAACCACTGACAGCTTTTTTTTTTTTTTTTTTGCTTCTACGAGAAAAGAGCTGCCATTTCCACATCACACTCTCCATAAGTTAAATAGCAACAATCAAATAATCCATACATACTGGATCAGCAGTATGTGTCCTGCACCACAGGGGCCAGACGTGGCCTTCCCGAACTAATATCACTTCAAAGCGAGGCTGGTAGAGCACAGAAGGCCCGTTAGAGCCATCATAAAATGTCCTCCATCAGAAGTATTTTGACTTTCAAACGCAACACACCCAAGTCTTCCCACTCAAGACTGTTCTTGGTGAATATCCTTCTTCTTCAAGGAAGCAGATATTCTTTGCTGCCACACAATGCAGACTTAAACGTGTGTTTTATATTTAACATTCAATGACAAATAACACGTTAAGTGTGTGTGTGTGTGGGGGGGGGGGGATGTCCATAACCGTAGAATGAACAAAAATTAGACTTTCCAAATAAAAGAGAAATATTTTCCCTCTGAATTTCTCTGTAGATTGAGCACTAAGTGGGATCTCAATGCATACTGCAATTTCAGGTGAGAGCATGTCTCCAAGCAGAAAGGGGAGGAAAAAAACAGGGCAAATGAAGCAAAAGGAGAGTGTGTTTTCGGGGTGCTATAATAACAGTGGAGCTATCGCATGCCTACTATTTTCAGGCCTTTTTTCAAATATTTTCTTATTTAACCCACACCACTTTCATAAAAGTAGCTATTCTACTGACGAGAAAACTATGACCAGAGAAGTTAAGTAACTTGTTCCAGTTCACAAAACTAGTAAAAGTGGGAGATCTGAGATTCAAACGCAGGGAAGCAAACTTTAGTTAGAATTCCTTCCCCTATCCCCACCCACCCAATATTCACTAACATCCTGGTAGTGGTTGATGAACATATCACTCACTAATCACAAATATTTGAAATGGACATTTCAAAGAGTGTGGTGTGTCTAATTTTTTACAACTAAATCTAAGGTGCTGTATGGCTTATTTATCTTAGAAATTAAATGGACTGGTTTGGCTCAGTGGATAGAACGTCGGCCTGCGGCCTGAAGGGTCCCGGATTTGATTCTGGTCAAGAGCACATGCCCGGGTTGCAGGCTCGATCCCGAGTGGGGGACATGCAGGAGGCAGCCAATCAATGATTCTTTCTCACCATTGATGTTTCTATGTCTCTCTCCCTCTCCCTTCCTCCCTAAAATCAATAAAAATATATTAAAAGAAAAGGAAATTGAATGGACTCAAATAAGCTTTCTAAAACCCTAAAGCGTCAGACAAACGTAAGGCATTCTGTTATTCATTAAAATTAATTTGATTTGGAGGATCTTTGGCAGATGGCAGCAGGATTTTCAGACACTTTGAAATAATTAGTGACACCCTAGGATACTGTGAAACCATGATTGAGGTTACACTAAATTGGCTACCAATAGCCACATATAATATAAATTATTTGGACAATAGGTAATGCTATGTAACTGATTATATGAGAGAGGCGAGGAGCCTCCCCCTTAGATGTGGCCATTTCCCAGGGGTCCATTCTGGGCTTGTCCTCTCCTTCACTGTCCCCTTGAGCAATCTCATCTATTGAAGGACTTCAGACCTCCCCTCTACATGTTGATAAAGCATCAACTTACATTCTTAATATTAGTCTTATTCCTGATCTTTAGACTAAAAATTTCCTTTACATCATAAATGTTTCTTTGACATTTCAAACTTAAAATAGTAAAAAATCCAACTCATTATCTATTCTACCTTTTTTCTGGTGTAATCCTCAGGTCATTGCATCAGTTATCACATGTAGAAACCTCAGAATCATCTTGAAGTCTGCCTAATACATACAGCCAAACTCTGGATCCTCAAGAGGAGCCTCTCAAATGTAGCTTTTTCTTTATTTGCCTGTTCCCACACATTCTCTTTAAAATCAAAACAAAACAAACCTCGGGTGATGCTGACACTCTTTTCAAATCCTGCAGTGTCCGGGGAATAAAGGCCAGTCTCCCTAGCCTGGTCCTGCAACATCTAGCTCCTGTGGTTCTAGTTTTCTCTCTCAGGTCAATCCTGGCCACCTGCCTGCCACCCTCACCAGTCAACTTGCCTTTCCTTGAACATCTGGGCAACCATGACTCTGTATCTTCATTTATTTTATTCCCTTCACTTTCTCTACCATTTCTACCTAAAAAATGCTATCTCAGGGCCTTTGCTATTCCCCTCTATCTGAAATTCCTGTTCCTGTTGCAACTCTCTTCATCTTTAAAGTCTTAGTGTGGTCTATATTTCCTCCCTCCCTCCCTTCCATTCACTCCTTCACGAGGGGGCTTTTCATAGTCCCCCACTTCCTTTCTCCAGGCCCAGAATACCTCTATTATCACTCTTACCACACTGATATTTTTATATCCTTAGTTGACAGTGAGCTCATTGCTGGCAGGGATATCATTTTCTTTTTGAACTGCCAGAACTCAATGACTAGCGCATAATAGATTATCAATCTACTGTAAGATGGAACACTACCATCTTACATGTAGTAAGATGTAATGTACAGGTAAGATAAGATGTAATGTATGGTGACTACCATGACTACAAATAAATGTTAGGCTTTATGCTCATTAAAGAATTATAATGTCTAATAAGATATGAAATGCAGAATATCAATCAGAGATCTATGGTCTATACTTTACCTACTGATAACAGTTTTTGTATCAGAAAATGAAAAAGAGCCCTAACCGGTTTGGCTCAGTGGATAGAGCGTCGGCCTGTGGACTCAAGGGTCCCAGGTTCCATTCCGGTCAAGGGCATGTACCTTAGTTGCGGGCACATCCCCAATAGGGGATGTGCAGGAGGCAGCTGATGGATGTTTCTCTCCCATCGATGTTTCTAACTCTCTATCCCTCTCCCTTCCTCTCTGTAAAAAATCAATAAAATATATTTTTTTAAAAAGAAAAGAAAATGAAAAAGAGTAAAGCTAATAGATCTGCAATGTTCTCTACTGCCATATCAGCCTGTGCATAACCCACCTGGGCACTAACCCATGTACTCATGATACTGGTTTGTCAATGTTGACCCACAGCCGGTATGTTATTTAAGGGTAGAGACCAAGTTACGTTCATCTAGCACACCTACAGCATGTAGTGGAGCCAGCAGTCATGACTTCTTTTTAAATTTTTGTTCAAGATGCATTATGCCTGGGATATTAATAATTGCACTTTCATGGCATATACAGCATGCTAATTTTAAAAGACTATAAAGCAATTAGTTATATTCCAAAAGTCTGTTCTTATGTTGGTTACATGGTACACAGAACATGTTTCCATAAAAATAATGTTCAAGATTAAGATTGCTTTTTAAAGCCCATTTCATAAAATCTTATTTTGCCCACATTTTGGCAGAAATTGTGCATATTTTGGAAAAGTGCAGGATGGGATACTATAGATTGACTTTTTTCTTAGCATTAGAAAATGAATCCAAAGAACAGAGAGACTTCATCCACCCTGGACAAACTCTAGCCTGTGGCCACCACCTGCTTTCTGTGGCTGGATGGGAAAGGTCGGGAATAAGGAGAGGTTTACCCAATAGGGGGGAGTCCTGTGCATATGGGATGGAAGTGGCCATCTGATGAAGACTCTGGGCCCTATGTCAGACACTTCCCATCCCCCTCCCTTTTCCTCATCCAAAGAAATCAGGACCAGTGCAGGTTGGGTGTGGTGGGCAAGTCCCAAGGGGAATTCAGCCAGCCAGATGCTCTGCCAAGGGGTAGGCACATGTGGAAAGCCTAAGCCAGCAGGACTCCTTGCGGCTGCAAAGGCAAGAAATTCCAATAAGCCATCATGTCACTCCTGCAACACCACTAATACAGAGAAAGGGATAGGACAGAGACGGGAGGAAAGGCAAAGGAACATCAGAGATGAGTCAGACATGGAAACAGACGAAATGCTCATGGATTTTAAAGTACAGAATACCGAGGTCCTCTGGAAGTTTGTGTTTGAAAAAAATACTAACAAAAAATGCATGATATCACTTACTGCTCAAAAGACTATTGATAAAGGAAAACAATAATAACAAACCCAGTTCTTTTCATTTTCCAATTATTTGGATTTCAAACAAATGGGAGTTTACGCTATTAAATTTCCATATCCAAAAGTGGGTTTTCGGAAGAAGCAAAACCTTTTGATGATGTTTATATATCTATACTAGTAAATATGAATGATGCAAAATTTGAGTCCTATGATATCAGATGACAAGATACAGCCCCAACTTCAGCTCTTGCTAATTAAACGAATCAATTAAGAGACTGCAGTTGCAACTGTGTAGCTGCTGTTCTATAGTAGCAATAACAACTCCACGGGGAGGTCTTGTACTGCATTAAAATGCTGTCCTCCACAACTCCATCTGATATTATTAGAAACAGTTATTTGTGTCTTGCTGTCATATTAGTAGCAAAGGCAAATTATGGAAATATGCAGACCAGAATGGTCCCAGTATGAGATCAGGTTGGGTTTTCAGCCTCCAAGGGAACAACTGCTGAAATTCCAAAGTTCCCCAAAGTTCTCTAATGGAACTGATAAATCTATCAGCACAGCATCCACTTAGAATCTAGGTAAGGGTCACATATTTACATACTTTCCTGCTAAGTTGATACAATTCAACTAGATGAATTATCATATTAAGTTTACCCTCCTGAGTTAAACTGATGGAGTTCAAAATTGTTTTCGATGGTTGTCATTAATCGCTGTTACTTCGTAAATGCTTACTTTGAAATCTAATTGTGCTAGTGTATCAAGGGTCATATTAATAACATTCTTAATGGTAAATCTTCGTAAAACATGTTTATTCTACTGATATTATCACTCCAGCTTTCGGGGCTAATAACAAGTAAAGTATATTTATTACCAATAAAAACTTAATTTAAAATGTATACTTTGAGATTTAAATTAGCTTTAAGAAATTCAGCATGATTTGGTTTCATTAAGATCTCTGGCTAAGCTTCAGAGACATATAATTTGATAGTTCCTCAAGAGTCCTTGGGTAAGTGCCAACAGCACAGCTCTGAAGAAGCTGTTCGATGTAGTCTAAGCTTATTTTCTTTTTCAGGCAATATGCATTGTTTCTACAAGAAAAAAAAAGTCTTCCTGAGATACGTTTGGCGTAATAGTACTGTGCTTTAAAAATAATGGTACTTTAAAAATGAAATATAAACAATAGAATAAAATGTTAACTTTTGCATTCTTTATTTTTTTTAAATAAATCTTTATTGTTCAGATTATTACAGGTGTTCCTCTTTTTTCCCCCCATAGCTCCCCTTACCTGATTCCCCACTCCACGTCATGCCCTTACCCCCTGCCACCGTCTTCATCCATAGGTGTAAGATTTTTGTCCAGTCTCTTCCCGCACCCTTCACAACCCCTTCCCCCGGAGAATTGTCAGTCCACTCCCTTTCTATGTCCCTGATTCTATTATATTCATCAGTCCATTCTGTTCATCAGATTTTTTATTCACTTGACTTTTAGATTCACTTGTTGGTAGGTATATATTTGTTGTCATTTTGTTGTTCATAATTTTTATCTTTACCTTTTTCTTCTTTTTCCTCTTCTTTTTTTTTTTTTTAATATATTTTATTGATTTTTTACAGAGAGGAAGGGAGAGGGATAGAGAGCTAGAAACATCGACGAGAGAGCAACATCAATGAGAGAGCAACATCCACCAGCTGCCTCCTGCACACCCCCTACTGGGGATGTGCCCGCAACCAGCTGCTCCTGCACACCCCCTACTGGGGATGTGCCCGCAACCAACATGCCCTTGACCAGAATCGAACCCGGGACCCCCGAGTCTGCAGGCCGACGCTCTATCCACTGAGCCAAACAGGTCAGGGCCTTTTTCCTCTTCTTAAAGAATACCCTTCAGCATTTCATATAATCCTGGTTTGGTGGTGATGAACTCCTTTAGCTTTTTCTTGTCTGTGCAGCTCTTTATCTGACCTTCAATTCTGAATGATAGCTTTGCTGGGTAGAGTAATCGTGGTTGTAGGTTCTTGCTGTTCATCACTTTGAATATTTCTTGCCACTCCCTTCTGGCCTGCATAGTTTCTGTTGAGAAATCAGCTGACAGTTGTATGGGTACTCCCTTGTAGGTAACTAACTGTTTTTCTCTTGCTGCTTTCAAGATTCTCTCTTTGTCTTTTGCTCTTGGCATTTTAATTATGATGTGTCTTGGTGTGGTCCTCTTTGGATTCCTCTTGTTTGGGATTCTCTGCACTTCCTGGACTTGTAAGTCTATTTCTTTCACCAGGTAGGGGAAGTTTTCTGTCATTATTTCTTCTAATAGGTTTTCAACATTTTGCTCTCTCTCTTCTTCTGGAACCCCAATAATTCAGATGTTGGTACGCTTAAAGTTGTCCCAGAGGCTCCTTACACTACCTTCATATTTTTGGATTCTTTTTTTCTTTTTGTTTTTCTGCTTGGGTGTTTTTTGTTTCCTCCATATTTCAGATCTTTGGTTTGATTCTTGGGGTCCTTTGATCTACAGTTGAATTTCTGTATATTCTTTATTTCAGACAGTGCATGCTTAATTTCTGACTGGTCCTTTTCCATTTTTTTTGGCATTCTCATTAAGGTCCTTGAAGGTCTCACTAAGCTCCTAGGAGGTCTCATCAAGTTTCTCGGCAGTTTTTAGAAGATTCTTGAATATCCTTATAAATGTGGTTTTGAACTCTATGTCCAGTAGTTTGCTTTCCTCCATTTCTTTCATTCATGACATGTTTCTTTGTCTCCACATTTTGCTGCTTCCCTGTGTTGATGGAGTGGAAGAATTGCTGTGCTGGAGACACGCTTATGGGGCAAGACTTGCTTCAGTGGGGCTTTGGTGCTCACTGAGTCTGCTCTTGAATGTGTCACTTATGGGTGTGAGTAGTTGAAATCTGGTGTCATCTCACACTGACCACTAGATACACTAGCTTCTGGATCTCCAATGGGGTGCAGGTCAGCTACTGTCTGAGGCCACCCAGCAGGAGCTACAGTGAGAACTACAGTTTTCTCCTCTTTGCTTGGGGTTTGGAGGTTTTGGAGCTGTTTGACCAGAGCTGCAGTTTGTTAGGTTAAGCTGCGATAGGGCAGGCCATTTATATGCAAAAGCCGCTGTGTGGAGCTTGGGTGGGTTTGTAGATTGTGCAGGGCGGGGTCTAAGGGAGTCACTAGGCTAGGGCGTGGCAAACAGCCATGGCCGCCAGTCAGCCATCTCTGTGTCTCCGCATTTCCAAGTCCCCGTGTCCCGCGCCACAGCGCAGTAAACAATGATTGCTGGGCGCACCTCTGTAAGAAAGCCACACTCACTTTCCGACCCAATGGCAGACAGTCCAGCTTCTCCCCGTAGGAGTTTGGGTCCCCAGCGTCTCCCCAGAAACTGGAGTTCAGAGTAATCGGGAGCTTGTATCCCTTCGGGTTGAAAAAAGCAGCGCACCCAGTCACCCACCGCCAGCCTGATTCGCGCGCCTCCGTACCTCAGCTTTTCAGTGCTTGTGCACGTCTCAATGCTCTTTTCTCTTTCCTTCTAGTTGTAGAACTTCCACTCAGCCAGCTTTCCCGTGGTTCTGGGTGATAGACGTTTTGTCTTTTAGTTGTAGTTTTGAAATTGTTGTGCGAGGCAGCAGTTTAGGTGTTTACCTATGCCCCATCTTGGTTTTTCAACTTTTGCATTCTTTAAATAACAAAATATGCATCCTTTTTGTGAAGCACAGTTTAGGTAAGGAATTCTGGTTAAGTAAAAACACTGGACTGCTTCCATTTTGTTTGTTTGTGTGTGTGTGTGTGTGTGTGTGTGTGTGTGGTGTGTGTGTGAGCTTATATTATACTATCCGATGTACACAAGCTCATAGCTTCACCAAAAACATGGAACAAAACAAAACTAACAAAACCCAGACAACTTACATTGAAATAAATGTAGGTTTTGGAAAAATTCTGACATATAGTAGTTTACCAAGTAAGTGTGTATTATAGACTAAACATTTGGGTCCCACAAAATGCATATGCTGAAGCCCTGAGCCCCTATGTGATGGCATTTGGAGGTGGGGCCTTTGGGGGGTGATAAGGTTTACATGAGGACATGAGTGTGGGGCCCTCATAGTGGGATTATTGCCCTTGTAAAAGAGGAAGAAAGATGAAACTGTTTGTAAGGATAACAGCTACAAGGTGGCCAACTGCAAGCCAGTAAGAGAACCCTCACCAGGAATCTGCTGCCACTTTGATCTTGAACTTAGCCTACAGAACTGTAGAAAATAAATGCCTGTTGTTTAAACCACCCAGTCTATGGTATTTTGTCATAGCATCCTGAGCTGACTAAGACAGTTGTTCTCAGCAGTTACTACAAAGAGCTCCCTGAATTATACAATAAAGCAGTGTGTTTTTTAAGGCCCTCTGACGGTTAACAGCTTGACTTAAAGTCAGAGAGACCTGATTTTGCATTCTGATTATACCAGCTATTAGCATAGCTGAGTCATATGCTCACTATTGTGTTCCAAAATTTAGGCATAGGCTTCATGGGTGTTTCAGCATGTTTTGAGTTTGGACTTCATAATACCAATCACATAGGTGATGATAACAAGTATAAAAATTCTTTGAAAAATAAATGAAAGTACTCAAATCAGGTATATTACATATTAAGGTACAGACTTACGGAAGAGTGTCCTGTTTATCAAATATATTTTAAGTATGTCTGAGTACTTTTTAAATTTTCATAAATGTCAAATATGCTTTTATGCCTATATAAATTGTGTACCTGATTAAACAGTGTCATCCAAAAATTCATGTCCACCCAGAATTTTAGAGTGTGACCTTATTTGGAAATACTGTCTTCACAGACGTAATTACTTGATATTGTAATTCATGTCTATATTCTCACAAAGACAAATGTGTATTGGGGAGTCTTGCCTTTACCATGTGACGAGCTACTGCTATTCCTGACCCGTGAGTCCTGGAAATTGAATCTATATAGATCATTTGGACTGAAGCAGCACATGCTAGCTAGAAATCACTCTATATTTGTTGTAACAGTCCCACTATCTCAAAACCCTTTCTTTCCCTCTTCCAGACTGATCTAATATTTCTAATAATACACATAGAAAAATACACTGTAACAAACTACACTGGCCCTCTGAAGTCTATATTGTAAAATTTTAGAATAATTATTCTATAAATTGACATTCCTTCTCTATGTAAACTATATAAACAAAGTGGACATAGACACTTAGGGATTTGTTAACAAGTAACCTATCATTTACTAGAGGAGGAGTGTAGTGTTAAATACATAAAATTCTCCTTTCCTCTTTTCCTTTGTGTTCAGGTGACTTTTTGTTGGCTGTTTAGGTGGTGTACTAGTATATATATGTGTGTGATTTTTTTGTAGTATGTTTCAGGTGACTGAATATATATATATTTTTTGTAGTATGTTTCAGGTGACTGAATATATATATATATATATATATATATATATATATATATATATTTGTGTGTGTGTGTGTGTGTGTGTGTGTGTGTGTTTTTCTTCTAGTACATTTTCGATGCCTGAGTGCATAAAAGGAATAAAGGTAAAAAACATTTGCTGATGGGATGAGCACTGATCTGAGAGCTGAGAAATGTAAGTACCCTTCTTTGCTCTACCACCACCTAGATATGCAACCTTAAGTAAAACAAGTTACCTTTTTATTTCTTTTTTTCCACATCAAACCCCTACAAAGATCTTTTCTGACGCATTGTTTCCTTATCTGAGGAAGAGGACTAATCCAAGGTCCCAAACCTCCCCTACTTTTTTCTTTTTCTTCATTTGTTTCTATATTTGCTTTCTTCACATTTCCTTTTCACATCCAATATTTTGGTCCCATGCTTGTCAGCTTCATTTGACAAATATGTACTGAATGCTTGCTATACACTAAAGCCCTGTTCTGAGCATTAGGTATAGAGTGATTAATAAAACATACAGAAAGACCTATGCTCATGGGGCTTATTTCATTCAAGTGGGGGAGACAGATAATAAATAAGTTTTTAAAAGTAAAATATATCAAATAGTCATAACGCTAAAAAAGGATAAAGTGGAGGGAAGAAGAAATAAAATGTGGGAGAGAGTGGTCATAAGTTTAAAGAGTGTCGTCACAAGGAGGAGGTGGCTGATGTGTAAAGGCTTGAAGAAAGGGAGGGAACCTATTATGCATATCTGGGGCAGATAGTCTTGGCAGAGAAAAGACAAATGAGATTACACTGAGGCATGTGCCCAGCAGGCTTGAAGAATAGCAACAAGGCCAACTGATCTGCTTCATATTTTAAAAGGATCAGTTTAATGCTATCGTAATAATAGATTGAACAGTGGTGAAGGTGGGAGGACTTTGGCTGCTGCAATAATTCAGAAAAGAGATGATGAAGGCAGTGGAAGAAAGACATAAATCAAGAAAAATGCAAGGTTTTAGTTCAAGTTGACATTTTCTGAGATAAAAAAAAAATTGCAGGAGAAACTGTGAGTTTCTTTTTGCAGGTTGTATGGAGCAAGAACTTAGTTTTCAATACATGAACACTGAGTAGTAACCTATTAGAATCCAATGAGAGAGATCAAGTAGCAGAGATAGCTTAGCATGATCCCTTAGCTAGGAACAGGAAAACTGCCACATGATATAATTCTAGGTAACCATTTAAAAGAATGACATAGATCTTTATGTAATGACATAGATCTAAAGAAGGACATAGATGATTTCTGGAAGAACATATCTATTGTTAATAACAAATACCTCTAGGAGGGAGGTGGAGAAGGGTATAGTAGGGGTAAATGGTGATGAACAGAGACTTGGGGTGGTGAACACACAATACAGTGTATCGATGATGTGTTGTAGAATTGTGCACCTGAAACCTATATAATTTTGTTAACTAGTGTCACCCCATTAAATTCAATTAAAAGGAAAAAAATAAAAATATATAAACAATAAATTAAAAATGAAAAAGTATGCATTACTTTCTTAATAAGAAAAACAAGAAACCACAAATCTTAGGTGCAAGACTTAAAACTTACATTACATAGAGCAAGTATATATACATATACTATTATACATAAACTTTACTACACCTCTACAGGATATATAAACTATAAATTCACATTATTATTAACATCCTTCCTACTTCAATGGCTGCAAAATCACTACTTTTTAAAAAATCCAAGCCACAGGCCTCTCCTCTGATATCCTCAATAAACTCACAGAGCTAATGGAAACATTCCAAAGTGAATTTAGAACCTGAACAAAGTACCCAAAGCACATGAACAGACATTTTAAAGATTATAAATGATACCTAGTAAATGAATACATGGAGAAATACTAAAATATAACAGCCATAAACAGAGATATGCTAATTAAAATAAGGTACCTTTTATAATAGTAAAATTATTTTGAAAATTATATCTAATACTATTAATAATACATGAAATTAAAGTAAAAAGTAATAACTGTAAAGTAAACTCTTTTCACCTGATAAGAGTTAAATAATTTTGAAAATTATAACTAATACTAGAGTGCAAAGTGATCCTATCTAATAAAAGAGTAATATGCAAATTGACCATCACTCCAACACACAAGATGGCCGCCCCCATGTGGTCAAAGATGGCTGCTCCATGTGGACACAAGATGGCTGCCACAAGATGGCCAGCAGGGGAGGGCAGTTGGGGGCAATCAGGCCTGCAGGGGAGGGCAGTTGGGGGTGACCAAGCCTGCAGGGGAGGACAGTTTGGGGGGACCCAGGCTTGCAAGGGAGGGCAGTTGGGGGGGACCAGGCCTGCATAGGAGGGCAGTTAGGGGTGACCACACTGGCAAGGGAGGGCAGTTTGGGGTTACCGGGGCAGCAGGGGAGGGCAGTTAGGGGCAATCGGGCTGGCAGGGGAGCAGTTAGGCGTTGATCAGGCTGGCAGGAGAGTGGTTAGGGGGTGATCAGGCAGGCAGGCAGAAGTGGTTAGGGGCAATCAGGCAGGCAGGCAGGTGAGCGGTTGGGAGCCAGCAGTCCTGGATTGTGAGAGGGATGTCCGAGTGCCCATTTAGGCCCCATCCCAGCGGGTCCCAGATTGGAGAGGGTGCAGGCTGGGCTGAGGGACACACACACTCCTGCATGAATTTCATGCACTGGGCCTCTAGTATTTTTATAAATATGATGGGTGCCTTTTAGAAGAGATATGAAATCACTGGCACTAACCCATAAAAATATTCATGGTTTTGACTCAACTTAAAAAAAATGTATCTTATACATTTTTGAAAATACTTTATAAATATTTTAAAATAATTCAAAATGTCAAAAAAGCAAACATATGAAGTTGTTCATTAGGACACCAATCATAATAGCAAAAATGAAAGGTAACTAAAATACTAAGCAATGGGATTCATGGAAAGTAAAATATGTCACATCCACTTATCAGAATGTTAACTACAGCTTCATTAAAACAATGCTGATATTTTATAGCAATATGAAAAATTATTAATAGGATCACAAGTGAAAAAAATTAAGATACAAATACTATGGTTCAATCTCATTAGAAATGTGGACTTGAAATGGCCTAATGTAGAAAGGTAGGTGGAAAAGTAAGCAAAAAATCCCACCAATGTCACTATTTTCTAAAGCATCTTTATATATGTTCTTATTTTTATGATGATAATATTCAGTAGAAAAATAAAGCACTTGAAATACCCAACAAACTGCAATATTTTTTAAAAACTATTTTCTCCTTAAGAAATTGCTAAAAATAGTCTATCATGGAAATTTCTCTAACACATTAAAGAACCCATTTCTTATACAAAGACATCTCATTTAATAGCAAAATAAAATCATGATGAAGCCAAGTTCAAATACCTGGGCTAAAAATAGTTGAACACATTTTTTCCCTCTGAAAATCAGGAGAATACACAGGGTAATAATTCTTTCATACTTACCACTGTACCGAGAAATTGAATGCTCATGTTTCCACCTGCTTCTCGTGAAAGACACTGGGGAAAAAAAGAGATATAAAATGAACTCACATCCACACAAAAATGTGTACCTGAATGCTCATAGCAGCATTATTCCCAACAGCCAAATAACTCAAGTGACCATCGAATGATAGATAAAACAAATTAGCAATGGAATATTATTTGGCCATAAAAAGGAGTGAAGTGCTGATACATGCTACAACAGAAACCAAGCACAAAGGATCACATATTATATTATTCCATTTGACATGAAATGTCCAGAATAGGCATATCTATAGAGACAGGAAATACACTGATGCATTTTGGCCATTCTTTGCAGAAGACTCTCAGCTGCATTTCCAGGTTGTCAATAACTCTGGCCCCAGCTAGCACAGGTTGCAGATTTTCTCTTAGTTTGTTGCCTAAGAATATGCCAAATATCATATTTGGCATTTTCACCAGAGCAAATTATTTTATACCACCTTGTCAAGGAAAGTACTAGAATAAATTTTTGATGACCCAAGAAGTAGAGGGGGAGAAAGTGAAAACTGGAGCTTCATAAACTTGTTGGCACTTAAGAACAAAAGCAATGAATATGTACATAAACTTTGGTATGTCCTATTAAAAATACACACAACATGCTTCCAACTCTAGAGCCGGAGGCCAAGTGGCAGAGATTGCCAATGCCAAGTCTGAGTGGTTAGAAAAAGTAGTAGATTCCAGGGTGCATTAGATAAGTTTGTCCAGGAAAGGGAACCTATCCTCAGGCTTCTTTGACCTGTTCAAGCAAAAGCCAGACCTGGTGCTTCTTTCTATGAGACATCTTTGGAGGAATCATCTGACAAAACTTCAAGAAGTGGCTGATACCTTGGTGCCTAAGTAACAGATACAATAGGAATTCTTTGCAATGTCCCATGTGAAACATTTTGTCAGACCCAAACTCGAGAAACAAGCCCACACTGAATCAAGGAAGAAAAGTTTAGAGAAAAAGACCTACATGTCTATCTCCCAATACTACACTGTCTTGATACTGCTGTTTCATAGTCTTGAAATCAGATTGTATAAATCTTCCAACTTTGGCTCTTGTGATTTGTCAAATAATAGAATTTTTTGGTAGTAGAAAAAAAACCATAAAATTTACTATTTTAACTATTTTTAAATATAAAGTTCAATAGTGGTAAGTATATTTACATTGCTATGAAACAGATCTCAAAACTTTTTCATCTTGCAAATTTAACACACTATACCCATTAAATAACATCTTCCCTCCCCTCACCCACATCCCCCTGCCCCCAGACCCTGGTAATTACCATTATACTTTGTGTTTCTATGAATTTAACTACTTTAGATATCTTATAGAAGTAGGTTCAGTATTTGTCTTTTTGTATCTGACTTATTTCACTTACCATAATGTCAAGGTTCATCCATGGTTGTAGCATTTGACAGGATTTTTTTTTCCTTTTCAAGGTTGAATAATATGCCATTTTATGTACACACCACAGTTTGTTTATACACTTATCCATGGATGAACTATTGTGCATATGCTGCAATGAATATGGCTGTGCAAATACCAGTATCTCCTAGCGATCCTACTTTCAATTCTTTTGAATATACACCTAGAAATGGGATTACTGGGTCATATGGATGCACTATTTTTTTAAGAAGAAACCCCCCCATACTGTTTTCCATACCAGTTGCACTAATTACAAGTCCAACAATAGTGTACAAAGGTTCCGATTTCTCTATGTTCTCACCAACACTTGTTCGTTAGTAGCCATCCTAATGGGTGTGAGGTGGTATCTCATTGTAGTTCTGACTTGCACTTCTCAGATGACTAGCATGCTAAGCATCTATTTATATGCTTGTTGTCCATTTGTACAAGATCACTGGAGAAATGCCCATTCAAGTCCTTTGGCTATTTTTTAATTAGGTTAGGTTTTTTTTGTTAAGTTTAGGAATTCCTTATATATTCTGGATATTAACTCCTCATCAGATATATAATTTGTAAATATTTTCTCCCATTCAATAGGATGCCTTTTCACTGTTAATTATATCCTTTGATGCACAACATTTTTAAGTTTGTTGTCATCCCATCTGTCTCTTGTTGCCTATGACTTTGGTGTTATCCAACAAAATCATTCTTAAGTCCAATGTCAAGAAGCTTTCTGCTTACATTCTCTTCTAGGAGTTTTATATTTAGGCCTTTAATCCACTTTGAGTTAATTTTTATATATAGTGTAAGATGTGTCCAATTTTATTCTTTTATATGTGGCAGATTCATCGTTTTAGAAGAAAAACCTAGCATATATGACTATCACATTTGTTTCCAACTCCCATTTGTCCTCTGCGTTAAAGACTCAGTTAATTGTTAACTGAACATCAACACCTGGATAGCTAATGCACATATTAAATATACCAAATCCACACAGAATTCTTGATTTGTCTTCCCAAGCTGCACCTCCCTGAGGTTTCCCATCTCAGTAAATATTACTATTCATTCATCTGTTGTTCACCCTTAATTCTTTAACTTTCTTTACATCCAGTATCTAATCCAACTGTCAATCTTTTGTGCCTTCCCTCCTAAATATATGTCAAATCAGTTCACTTTTTACCATCTCCACTGCTACCACCTTTATCTAAGTCAAGGGTTGGAAAACTCTTTCTGCAAAGAGCCATATACTAAACATTTTAGGCTTTTTAAGCCCAAAGGCAAAATTGAGGATATTATGTAGCTACTTAGATAACAAGAGAAAAAACCAATTTCACAATTTTTTGTAACATTCAAAATATAACTAAGCACAATTTTTCTGTAATACTTCAATGTCACTCTTTAATGAGATTTTACATATTTCATCTTCAAAAATGTCTCTTTCCACAGACATTACTGCCAAATACCAACATCGATCCACAGGCATGTGCTTTTACTTGAACATACTTGGCAATTGGAAAGGCATTTACAGAATTTTGTTAGATTCTTTTCTTGATATTTGCCTTTAGCATAACATTATACTGCAGTTTAATCACTTCCAATTAAAGGTTAGGAATTGTACAGTTAAATGGATTTTTAAATACAGACATTTCCCCTGCTTTTGCATTGAGGTTTAAAAGATGCTGCTGGAACTGTGGTGGTTGAGGGTGCTTCTTGTTCAGAAAAATTTTAATCTTGGTCCTGAGCACACAAAAAATATCCTAATAAATTTTCCCACTGCTAAGCCACCGAACTGCTGTGTGATAGGGAAAAGCAGGGCAGTAAGATTCTACTTCCAACAAAAATTGCAAAAGCAGCCATAGACAAGATAAACAGGAATGAACGTGGCCATGTTCTGGTAAAACTGTATCTATGGACTGAAATTTGAATCTCATATGCTTTTCATGGGTCATAAAACATTACTTTTCTTTTAACTTTTTCCAACCACTGAAAAGGGAATAAGCACTCAACTTTTGAGCCTTGCAATAACGGGCAGTGAGCTGGACTTCTGGTCTATACCATTATCAGCACCTCTTCTGGGAAGACTGCAATGGTCACATAAACAATTTCTCTGCCTCCACCACTGGTCCCCTGTGGTTCATCCTCCTCACAGCAGTAATTTTAAATCACATTATATTATTCTTCTATTCAAAACTCTTCTAAAGCTTCACATAGAAACTGGAAAAAAACCCACAAAATTCTTTGGCCTACCAAAATGCTATATCACCTGGTCCCTGCCTATTTTATTTTAATTAATTTATTTAATAAATCTTTATTGTTCAGTTTATTACAGTTGTTCCTCTTCCCCCCCCCCATAGCCCCTCTCCACCCAGTTCCCACCCCACCCCATGCCCTTACCCCCCATCCTTGTCCATAGGTGTAAGATTTTTGTCCAATCTCTTCCTGCACCCCCAAACCCCCTTCCCCCTGAGAATTGTCAGTCCACTCCCTTTCTATGCCCATGATTATATTCACATTTATTCTGTTCATCAGATTTTTGATTCACTTGATTTTTAATTCACTTGTTGACAGATATGTATTTGCTGTCATTTTGTTGTTCATAATTTTTATCTTTACCTTTTTCCTCTTCTTAAAGAATACCCTTCAGCATTTCATATAATACTGATTTGGTGGTGATGAACTCCTTTAGCTTTTTCTTGTCTGTGCAGCTCTTTATCTGACCTTCAATTCTGAATGATAGCTTTGCTGGGTAGAGTAATCGTGGTTGTAGGTTCTTGCTGTTCATCACTTTGAATATTTCTTGCCACTCCCTTCTGGCCTGCATAGTTTCTGTTGAGAAATCAGCTGACAGTTGTATGGGTACTCCCTTGTAGGTAACTAACTGTTTTTCTCTTGCTGCTTTCAAGATTCTCTCTTTGTCTTTTGCTCTTGGCATTTTAATTATGATGTGTCTTGGTGTGGTCCTCTTTGGATTCCTCTTGTTTGGGATTCTCTGCACTTCCTGGACTTGTAAGTCTATTTCTTTCACCAGGTAGGGGAAGTTTTCTGTCATTATTTCTTCAAATAGTTCTTCAATATCTTGCTCTCTCTCTTCTTCTGGCACCACCATAATTTGGATGTTGGTATGCTCAAGTTTGTCCCAGAGGCTCCTTACACTATCTTTATATTTTAGGATTTTTTTTCTTTTTGTTTTTCTGCTTGGGTGTTTTTTGCTTCTTCATATTTCAAATCTTTGACTTTATTCTTGGGATCCTCTAGTCTATTGTTGGATCTCTGTATATTATTCTTTATTTCAGTGTATGCTTAATATCTGACTGGTCCTTTTTCATATCCTTGAGGGTCTCACTAAGTTTCTCGGAGGTTTCTAGAAGATTATTGAGTAATCTTATAACCGTGGTTTTGAACTCTATATCCAGTAGTTTGCTTTCCTCCATTTCTATCACTTGTGACATGTTTCTTTGTCTCCGTATTTTGGCTGCTTCCCTGTGTTGATAGAGTGGCCTTGTGCGGTATGTGTCCTATAGGTCCCAGTGGCTCAGCCTCCCCAATTACCTGAGGTGGACACTCTTGGTGCACCCCTTTGTGGGCTGGGTGCACAGTCTTGTTGTAGTTAAGCCTTGATTGCTGTTGATATCATTGGGAGGAATTGACCTCCAGGCCAATTGGCTGTGAGGACCAGCTGTGTCTACAATGGGAGAACTGCTGTGCTGGAGACACCCTTATGGGGCAGGGTTTGCTTCAGTGGGGCTTTGGTGCTCACTGAGTCTGCCCCTTGAGTGTATCGCTTATGGATATGAAGAGTTGTAATCCGGTATAGTCTCACACTGACCACTGGGTACACTGGCTCTTGGATCTCCAAGGAGGTGCAAAGTCAGCCACTGCGTGAAGCCACCCAGCAGGAGCTACAGAGAGATCTGCAGATTCCTCCTTTTGTGTGGGGTTTGGAAGTGCCCAGATGAGGCCCAGCTGTGAAGCAATGCAGGCTGCCGCTACAGGGCCTTAGGCCTTCTTTTGGACGCTCTGGAGCTCTCTGACCCAGCTACAGTTTGTTAGGTTTTAGGTTGCAAGAGGGACAGGCTATTCATATTCAAAAGCCGCTGCTCACAGCTTGGGTGGGGTTGTAAACTGGGTGGGGCAGGGTCTCAGGGAATCACCAGGGTGGAGCAAACAGCAATGGCTGCCAGTCCGCCCTGCCCCAGAGAGGTCCCTGGGTCTCTGTGTCCCTCAGCCCCATGCAGCAACAATGATCCCTGTGAGCACATCTGAGAGAAAGCTGCCCTTGCATTCCTGCCCGATGCCAGACAGTCCAGTTTCTCCCCATATGAATCTGGGTCCCCAGATTCTCAACAGGAACTGGAGTTCAGAGCAATCGGGAGCTTGTCATTCCCTCCTGATTGAAAAAACAACAGCGCACCCAGTCGCCAGACTGGTTTGCATGCCTCCGTACCTTCGCACCTCCTACCAGTCTCAATGCGGTTTTTTCTTTTCTTCTAGTTGTAGAACTTCCACTCAACCAGGTTTCCCTTGGTTCTGGATGATACTTGTTTTGTATATTAGTTGGAGTTTTGATGTGGTTGTGAGAGGCAGCAAGTACATGTGTTTACCTATGCTGCCATCTTGGTTGTTCTCCCTGCCTATCTTTTTCCACTCTCCTAACTATACTCAAGACATTGGCCTTCCTTCTGATCTCCACACAAACCAAGTTTTTTTCCTGTCTCAGGGCCTTTGTACTTCCCATTCCTTCTACTTGGGACTTTCCCCCCTAGATTTTTGCATAGCTGCCTTCCTCTCCTTAACCTTTTGCACTCGGATGTTGAGTGTGACTTGACATGGTTAGCATCGGTAGCAGCTCGTATGTCAAATTGTATTGAATGTATCAATAATTTGAAATATAAAAAAATCCAAATAAATAAGTTTGTATGAAAAGAAACTCCAGTTTTTTATTCTACTGCCGCGCTTTGTTAAATCTGGGGTATTTAAAAAATTAAATCCCGAGTAGAATAAAGGAATCAAGAAAAAAGCAAGCGAGTGCAAAGGGTTAAAGGTCTCAAATCAATATTCAGACAGGACTTCCTACTCACCCTAGCTAAAGCTATCTCCTCTAGTCATTTTCTAGGAATTATCCTGTTTTATAGTCTTCATCAACCTTTTTAGTACTCATATTACCTTTTTTACATATTTAAATGTTTGGTATCTACACCCCTCCTGTTGCCACATAAGTCTTGGTCACTGCTGTATCTCCAGAGTCAATAGCAGCGATTTCCAACCGCCATGCCAAAAGAATTTTTAAGACATGCAATTAGTCAGGGCACTGACCTCTTTTCCCTTAGATTGAAAAAAAAAAAAAATTGACAACAGACAACACAATAGTAGCTGTCTGGTGTGAATGAATCAAAATTATACCTATTTTTTTTGTCCAGCTGGTGTGGCTCAGTTGGTTGGAACATTGTCCATACACTAAAAGGTAGCGGGTTTAACTATCAGTCAAGGCACATATCCAGGTTGTGGGTTGGATCCCTAGTCAGGGCATGTGGGGGAGGCAACCAACTGATGTTTCTCTCTCCCCCTCCTCTCTCTCTAAAATCAAAGGGAAAAAAAAATATTTTTTGGTGTGCTGCAGAATTTTAGTAATTACTTTATGTGCACCATGAGATTAAAAAGGTTAAAAATTTCTGGTCTGGAATACTGTCTAGGTCATATTTGACATTACTTTCTATGTAAGAGACACTAAAAATATAAATAGTTCATTTTCCTTACCCTACAGGGATTAGACTGATACCCAGGAGAATAAAATTTTATAATACATAAAACAGTAGGTTTTAAAAGTTATATTTTAACATTAAAAACACAATTAAATTGTATCAATGAATATGGAAACCATAGATATAAGTACCAATAAGTTGCCCTTAGCTTTACATTCAGTTTAAAGCAGGATACAATTACATACATTACTAGTGGCCCGGTGCACGAAATTCATGCACGGGGGGGTGGGGGTGGGGGGGGGGAATGTGTCCCTCAGCCCGGCCTCACCCTCTCCAATCTGGGACCCCTCAGGGGATGTCCGACTGCAGGTTTAGGCCCAATCACCGTGGGAGCGGGCCTAAACCAGCAGTCGGACATCCCTCTCGCTATCCGGGACCGCTGGCTCCTAACCACTCACCTGCCAGCCTGCTTGCCCCCAACTGCCACCCCCCCTTGCCGGCCTGGTCGCCCCCAACTGCCCCCTGCCAGCCTGTTCGCCCCCAACTGCCCCCCCTGCCGGCCTGCTCGACCCTCAACTCCCCCCCACCAGCCTGCTCGCCTCCAACTGACACCCCCTGGCCTGATCACCCCCAACTGCTGGCCTGCTTGCCCCCAACTGCCCCTCCTGCTGGCCTGCTCATCCCCAACTGCCTCCCCTTCCAGCCTGCTCGCCCCCAACTGCCCCCCCTCCACCAGCCTGCTCGCCCCCAATTGACTCCCCCACTGGCCTGCTGGACCCCAACTGTCCCCCGCCAGCATGCTCGCCCCCAACTGTCCCCTCGCCAGCCTGCTTGCCACCAACTCCCTGCCAGCCTGCTCACCCCCAATTGACTCCCCCACTGGCCTGCTCGACCCCAACTGCCCCCCGCCAGCCTGTTTGCCCCCAACTAACCCCTGCCGGCCTGCTCACCCCCAACTCCTCCCCACCAGCCTGCTCGCCCCCAACTGACACCCCCTGGCCTGATCACCCCCACTGCCGGCCTGCTTGCCCCCAACTGCCCGCCCCTGCTGGCCTGCTCATCCCCAACTGCCTCCCCTTCCAGCCTGCTTGCCCCCAACTGCCCCCCTGCCAGCCTGCTCACCCACAACTACCCCCCACCCCCCTGCAGCTGGTCTGATCACCTCCAACTGCCCTCCCCTCCTGGCCTGATTGCCCCTAACCACCTCTGCCTCAGCCCCATCTCCATGGCTTTGTCCGGAAAGGCTTCCGGTCTAATTAGCATATTACCCTTTTATTAGTATAGATGGCTATCAGCTTCCCCCCCACACACACACACACACCACACTACTGGAATCTATATACTTGAAAAGGGAGAGAGGGAGAGAAGGGGAGAGGGAGAGAGGGAGAGAGGGAGAAAAGGGGTGAGGGAGAGAAGGAGAGATCCCAAAACCTAACATATCTCAGCAATAAGGACTGATGTAATAGAAAATAGGAAAACAAAATTTCATTCAAAACTGGAATTTGCTGTTATATAGGAAACAGGAACATACATGTTTTCCATAGTCTAGGATTAAGAACAAAGTACTCAAATGCCTACAATAAATCTGAAGCATGCCAAAACAAATACGAACTGACCATTTGATAAGCTAATAGCAAAAAGTAAAATAATGTAAAAATTAAGGCTTATATTTTCACGAAATATACTTCATCCTTACTAAAATATTTTCTCCAAATATTTTACCCTTTTTTTCTACTTTAAGTGGCATTTCATAGCTAGATAAACGTTTCCTTCTTTTCTTATTTTGATAGTCTGCTCCAACGGCTACAAAATATACTGCCGCTTTTCTTTAAAGAAAATAATTTTTTAGAAGACTTTGTTAAGATAATAATTTTAACATTTGTTAAATTATTCACATAATAAAAGCCTTAATTTTTACATTATTTTACTTTTTGCTATTAGCTTATCACATGTTAAATCAATTCATATAAAATTAGCAAAGTTGCTCACTGAAAAAAAAAGCAAAAGCATTCACACACAAAAAACAAATGTTCTAAAAATATCTCCCGAAGATAATAAAATCAGAGGCAATTTCACCTTTTAAAGAGTAATCTCACTGAACAGTAAGAGGAAGAAATAGTAATAGTTTTCTTTTTCCCCTCACTGATTTCCAACCTGATAATACGTTGTAAAGGCCATTACTATGGGATTTGTCTTATCGGTCTCCAGTGCAGCTGCTGGTATTATTTTCCATGTTTACTACAATCAGTGTTTACACTATTCAAAATTCTCTTCTTCTGGCAGCTACTAAAGATCATTTCTCGTTAACAGATAGATGTGTGGGGTGGGGAGGGATTCAGAAAGACATTTTCCTATTATATTAAACATTTAAAAGCAATGCCAAATCATAAAACAAATGCCACCAGAGACAAGAAAACTGCTAGGACTACATTACAAAAGCAGGTAGATTTGCATCAAAATTAAATTTTAAATTATAGTTGTACTTACATCCCAGCTGTTAAATTGTGATGCAAGTTTTTGAAGCCTAGTGAAAGGAGTTATTTCTGTTCTACTGGTGGGCTTGTTTCAAAGATGTGTAACTGTAATTGATGTTTTCAGGAACATGAAAAGATGGTTAATAATTACTCTTTCATTTCCTACTTCTTTAGAAAAAAATACCAACCCCTGCGTATTCTAAGTTATATATTTATGTATCCTATACATTCTAAATGGATGGTTTCATATTGCATTGATGTTTCCAGAGTAATCACATGCATACAGGACAAAATAACAGCTAATTCCTTCTAAAGGGGTAGAGGTAGGGAGAAGTATCTAAAAAACATGGAAAACATTTCTTTTGGAACTAAAAACGTCAGATGATTACTTTCAAATCAAAAGCATAAGCCACTTTAATATTCTAATTAAAATACTTTAACTTCTATACATATTTACTAGGATTAAAACTAGTTCTCAGCGATTATGGGAGTTATTTTAAAAGCTGAAAAAAGGAAATAGCTTATTTTTAACTTCACTTTTTCTTTCAAGTGATGTGAAAATCAATTCATTTTCTTCAAACACAGAAAATTATGCTTAAATTTTAAAAATCTATTCAAATTCTGTGTGGACAAGCATTTGCAAATGTATCACAGATAGTTATGCAGTCTGAAAGCACAGTAACATCTCTTCTATCATATTTATGTTCTTACAGAATATTCCTTATTGGCCCACTGAGCATTTTAAGTTATCATGTTATAGAACCTATGTAGCACTGCAACCAATTCACAAGTAACCCATTTAATCTGGTATTCTGTAGTAAATAACATGAGGTTCCTGGGACACTATTCCAAATTTGTCTGCTTTAACATAGAAAATTAGTTCCACTTAGTTGAATATCAAAGACCTATTCAGTGTAGAATGCAATCGTGCTGTAATCAGCTTTGTACTGTTATATATAATAAAATTATCTTCTCTTGAAAATATTTAAACAAGAATATGAGAAATAAAAAGAAAACAGGCTTCAAAGGTACACCATGAATAGCTTCACAGCACACAAATGCAGAAATTGTTAGACCTTAGCAGGATCTCAAGATATTTTCAAAAGTAGTTAGCTACTCTTCAGGCCTGTGGACAACCTGCTGTGAGCAGGTGGATGGAAGAAATCATTCCACACAAAGAAACAGGCCAATAGCAGTTAGTCGGCTCTGCTTGCAAATGTTCAAACAACATGACTACGCAAAGTGAAAATCTAGTGTGTAAAATGCCAATAAGAAACAATATATTAAACCTGAGCAGACAAATTATGTTGTAAGAAATGAAAACTATTTGAGTTATTCAAAGTAAAATTGAAGAGCCTTTCAAGTGTAAAAAAAAATTACTTCGCAGGAATAGTCACAGTAATTAAAAAAAAAGTTATATTCATTCAGCACGCTCCACACTATGAAGGTGCTAGGGTATATGAAGAAAACAGCGAGCTCAACACGTACAGAACACAGCAAATCACTCTTCTGTTTCAAAATAAGTGTAATTCATCTACTTCTAATTTTAAAAGATAAAAACCAAAACTGTAATAACACATGAGGAAGCACTAAAAAAAAACAAAAAAATTTCTCATCTAGTTGACAATCTTTTAAAATTTTAATTTAGAAGCTTAACAAAAATTAGTACCATTTAAAAAAAATGGAATGATTTCCTGCATATAGTATATAATTTAAGTGTTGGGAAGGAAATAAAAAGATACGTTGTGTGAAACTATTACTAAATTAGATTTTCTATTTTATTTAATTTTAGTTAATTTAAATACAGAAGCAGTGTAATATATTTTTCTGTTAAACAAAACTTCATTTTTAGGTAGGACTACATTTTACCTTTAAGTTTTCCATTATGTAAGCTACTAGAGGCCCGGTGCACGAAATTCGTGCACTGGCAGGGTGTCACTCAGCCCAGCCTGTACCCCCTCCAATTTGGGACCCCTCAGGGGATGTGGGATCGAGTCGGATATCCCTCTCACAACCCAGGATTGCTGGCTCCTAACTGCTCACCTGCCTGCCTGCCTGATTGCCCCTAACTGCTCCCCTGCTGGCCCGATCACCCCCAACTGCCTTCCTCTGTTGGCCCAATTGCCCCCAACTGCCCTCCCCTGCTGGCCCGATTGCCCCCAGCTGCCCTCCCTGCCAGCCTGGTCATCCCCAAATGCCCTCCCCTGCTGGCCCAATGGCCCCCAACTCCCCTCCCCTGCCAGCCTGGTCGCTTCCAACTGCCCTCCCCTGATCTTGTAATGACATGGGGGTGGCCTTCTTGTGATGATGTGGGGGCACCCATTTTGTGATGACATGGGGGTGGCCATCTTGTGACAACATGTGGTGTCCATCTTGTGATGATGCAAGGGCGAGACACCACCTAGGCTTTTATTAGTATAGATTGTTGTTGTATACATGTCAGTCACATGTGTCAATTCTGGTATCACATTAATCATTTTTATATTGTTTCATGGATATGTTGAGTTAAATGAAATGAATTAGTAAAATTAATTTCACTTGTTTTTACTTTTTTTTTTATCCTCACCCAAGGATATTATTTTTCCATTGATTTTTAGAGTGGAAGGAAATGGGGGGAGGAGAGAGGGGAAGGGAGAGAGAGAGAGAGGGAGAGGGAGAAGGAGTGGGATACATCTACATGAGAGAAACACATTGACTGGTTGCCTCCTTGACCCGAATTGAACCCTCAACACTTTGGTCCATGGGCTGATGCTCTAACCACTGAGCACCCAGCCAGGGCTGTTCTTACTTTCTTAATGTGGCTACTAAGAAACTTAAAAATTGCATATTTGGCTCATATTAGATTTCTATTAGAAATGCTATTTTATTCCACAACTTTTTAAATTGCTAATTTGGAAATCAGAATATATTTTTCCACAAAATAATGAGAGATTATTTTTATTTCTCAGCCTAGGCCATTAAGATCTATCTAATAAGCATAATTACTAATGGACTCTACATTTGTAATGAAAATAGTTAAAAAGTTATTGTAAATGGGTAAAAAAAAAAAAAGTAAAATTTTATCATTTTATTTTCTTTGAATGATGATATTTGAGGAAAACTTGTTTTAATTATTAGATAAAGAGCTAGACAAAAAGTTATAAAAATTCTGAAGAGTACCTAAGTGTCTTCAAGATGTTTCAATGTTTCTATCCCCAGTTCTTTATTATCAACTAGAGGCCTGGTGCACGAAATTCGTACATGGGGGGGTGTCCCTCAGCCCGGCCTGCACCCTCTCATAATCCAGGACCTCTGGCTCCTAACCAGTCACCTGCCTGCCTGCCTGATTGCCCCTAACCACTCACCTGCCTGCCTGTCTGATCACCCCTAACCACCTCTGCCTCAGCCCCTGCTGCGTGACTTCATCCAGAATGACGTCCGGAAGGTCATTTGGCTGTCCAGTCTAATTAGCATATTACACTTTTATTATTATAGATAGATTACTTTATTTCAAAATATATGACCCTCCTCCTTTCAAACAGATGCTTCACTGCCTCTATACTTGAAGTTACTAACAATTATTAGTGACCCTGGGTGAGAGAGGGTATAAACAATGTGTGCACAAGCCTCTGAGCAAGAGAAATCAGAAATAGCCTGAGGTGGGCCTTTCTTTACACCTATCACCTAATGAAAGCAAGTAGGAAAGACATTAACTCAACTGGAAAAGAACACACTTTGATAAGATCCTTCAGTGAGCAGGTCCCTGGGAGCCCTCTTGTTTTTCTTTGCTGTCACAGAAACTACAGTGATTCTGCATCTGCAGAGATCAAACAGCCATGTCATCTAGTAGAGTACTGTATATGCAAATGTTGAGAGATCAGGAATTAGAAAGAACTGATAAAATGGCCAAGAAGGCCATCTTATGAACCTGGCTTAATTCGGTGAAGGCTTAGAAGAAATAAAATCTAAATCTTAAAATCAAGGTATGGATAAAACAGATTTATTTGTGAAATTACAAAATACAGGGTGACTACCCATTCATCCTGTCATCCACAGTTATTGAGTCTCTACATGTGCTAAGAATTCAGCCAGGCAGTGAGAATTCAAGGTCAAATCAAAACTAAAATAGGTGGTTTAAAACAATTAAAATAAGTTAGTAACCTATAAAATTAATTATCCAAATGATGGTACATGCCCAAATACAATTTCTTTTTAAAGAAATTAATGGGTAATATTAGTCTTATAAAGTTTAATAATAAAAAAAACCAGGAAAATAATTAGACAATGGGATCTGATTGAATGAATAGACAGCAAATTCCTAAAGCAAAGGTATTCCCCAAGAATTTCATTATCTAATCAGATAAAGATATTAAGTGTTACTACGTATGTAGTCACAGGAATTCAGCAATAAAACAAAATATTTACTTATTCTTAAGTATGATTCTAGACTAGGATCCCTGGTAAAACATGCTAAGAAACTGTGAAACCAGGAATCACCCATCTTTCACTTGAAGAGATTATGAAAGAAGTTAAAAAGGGAAATAATCCAATCAGAGGAAAATAAGTTTCACTCATATGTGGAATCCAATGAACAAAATAAACTAACAAACACAATAGAAGCAGACTCATAGAACAGACTGATAGTTGTCAGAGGGGAGGAGTGTTGCAGGGCTGGGTGAAATAGGTGAAGGGATTAAGCAAAAACAAACAAATAAAAACACACACACACACACACACACACACACACACACACACACTCAAACACAGACAATAATATGGCAATTACCAGAGGGAAAGCGGGGTGGGAGGTAGAAGAGGTAAAGAGGGGTTAAATGGTGATGGAAGGAGACTTGATTTGGGGTGGTGAACATACAATATGACATACAGATAATGTATTGCAGAATTGTACACCTGAAATCGATATAATTTTATTAACCAATGTCACCCTCAATAAATTCAATAAAAAGAAAGGGAGAGATGGAGGAGTTGAATTCTGGTTGAACACTTGAAGCTATGTGAAAGGGGTTTCATGAGAATCACTTGGCTTTCCATGTATCTCCTGGATTTTGAGGGACACATAGAGAAGATAAGCAATCCTTTAGGTGACAGAACAAGAAGAGTAGATTTGGTGAGGCAAGGATCTAGTAGTATAACTATTTCTGTGGCTCACATGTTGGTCCTGCAGAAGAGATCCAGGCTGGGGCACTATGAGAGACCCTGCCCAACAACAACACCTGGAAGGATAAAAAGCAGGATGCTGGGGCAGCTGGAAAAGACAGCACAGGCATTAAGGGTTCTGCAGGTGAGGCATTCCCCCAAATCTACAAAAGTGTCCACTAGCCAGCTTGGGACATTTGTCAAGCCCTAAAAGAATGAACAACAGATTACATCTCCCAGGGTCAACATAGTTCTTCCTGCTGTGCACCTCTCATCTTTACCCCATACTGCAACTTTGAAGTGATCCCAGATAGAGGTAAGATGTGGGAGAGGATACAAAGAAAGAAAGAAGAAAGCACCTCCCTCATCTTCCCTATAAAAACTTCTTCATCTAGAAGCTTTACCAGTTTTGACATTATAATGAACTAGAATTTTAAACACACTCGCTCCCAAATAGACTATTGCTTGCTTATAACCTGATAGCAAGTTTACACACTGAGAATTATGCATAATATTATACAGGGGAGGAAAAAAATAAGTTAAGACAATGGGTTTAAAAGAACAATTATAAGAAAGTTGCTTCTATTTGTACTAAAAAAGTTCCATTTATGCAATGAATTGGCTAGACTATAAAACAGATGGGGAAGGGCAAATATTGGGAAGTACTCTGAATGCTTTTTCAATAACTAAATAAATCCTGTTCCAGTATGAGATACCACTCCATGCCCATTAAAATAACTATCATAAAAACAACAACAACCAGAAAATTACAAGTGCTGGGGAAAATGTGGAGAAATTGAAATTCTTGTGCATAGCTGGTGGGAATGTAAAATGGTGCTGCTGCTATGGAAAACAGTATGGTGGTTCTTTAAAAAATTAAACTAGAATTACTATATGAACCAGCAATTCCACTTCTGGGTATATACCCAGAAGAAAACTAGGGACTCGTATTTGTACAGCCATGTTCATAACAGTATTATTCACAATAGCCCAAAAGTTGAAACAACCCAAATGTCCATTGACAGATGAATGGATAAAAAAATTATGGTATATACATGCAATGGAATATTATGCAGCCTTAAAAAGGAAGAAAGTTCTGATACGTGCTAGCACATGGATAATCCTTAAAGACATTATGCTACGAGAAACAAGCCAGTCACAAAAGGACAAATACTACATGATTTCATTTATATGAGGTTCCTAGAGTAGTCAGATTCATAGAGACAGAAGTAGAATGGTGGTTGCCAGGGGCTGGGGAGAGTAGGGGGTAGAAGGTAATTGTTTAGCATTACTTTCCTCTGCACAAAGTTTCAACGGTATCGCCACTGATAAGTGAAAAGCACAGACTCTTTAACCTTTCATTCATAACTTGGCTCCTCCAATCTATTTCCCATGCTTATTAGCTCACATTACTTCCCTACCTGCACGCTTCCCAATCCCATTTCACGAACATGCTTTCCTAAGTTGTATCTCAACTATCATCTGATACCCTTGTTTTGCAAAACATAAACTTTTTAAGTAGTAAGGATTCCCTAAAGATAAATGAAAAATGAGAGAGAGTGATTGGCAGAGAATTTGTGAAAGCAGAATTTCATATAAATGGGAAAATCATCATTTTGCTTATATTTAATTGAGAAACACTTCATAGAAAACAACAGCCTTTTAAAGAATATTGGGGCTGGAAAGGTGAGAAGGTAGCTAGCAAGTAAGTGGCAGAAAAACATGACTCTAAGTAGTGCTGGCACAACTGGTTATCCATTTTAAAAAGTAAAACTGGATCTTATAGCATAAACAAGAATCAATCCCAGAGAGATTAATTGTGAAAAAAAGCACAATTTAAAAGATTTATAAGAAAATATAAGCAACATCTTTATGAGCTTGAGAGTAGAAGAGGGTTTTTTAATCCAATACAAAATACACAAACCATAAAGGAAAAGAGTGAAAATTCTGATATTAAATCTGTGATTTAAAACTTCACTTGGATAATTTAAAAAGGTAAAAACACAAACTAAAAACTGGGAAAAGTTTTTTGAAACACATATAAATAACAAAGGATCACAATTCACACTATATAAAGAACTTTTATGAATCAATAAGGAAAAGACACTTCAATATTTAAAAATAAGCAAAAACCATGAACAGGCATCTTGCAGAAGACAAAATAGGACTGTCAATAAATATATTTTAAATGCTCACTGTCATTAACAGTCAGGGAAATATACGTTAAAACCACAAAGAGATACCATTTAAATCCACTAGTCAGGAAAAACTTAAGTAAGTCTAGATATCAAGGTTCACTAGGATATGAAGAGCAATTGTTAAGGGCACAGATTTCTGGGTTCAAATTCTGGCTTTTTCATTTATCACAGAATGCCATAGGAGAGCAATTTATCTCCTACATGTCTCAGTTTCCCCAACTACAAAATGAGGAAAAACACCAGCACATGTGTAAAATACATTATTATTAATATCATCATCACTACATTGTGCCCTTGACCGGAATCGAACCCAGGACCCTACAGTCTTCAGGCTGACACTATCCACTGAGCTAACCCAGCTAGGGCTCCCTTTTTAATCTAGATGGTGGGAAAACAGGTTCATTGCATTAGTCTTTAGCTTTTGCACTCGCTTTTTTTCTTGATTCCTTTATTCTAATGCTAACCGTGTCGAGTCACACTCGACATCCGAGTGCAAAAGGTTAATACATATTGCTTTGTGTACATAAAGCATTTAATAATAAAAAGATTAAATGTCTGTGCAAAAATCCAGGAAAAAAGAACAGCAGTTATTACTGTAAAATCGCTTGAAATACCTGTGGTAATATCCATCCTATTGTTCTCCAAATTTACCATAAACAAGTACAAGAGAAATCCAAATGCACTGTAGTAGTAGCTCTGTAGTTAATCTGCTTAAAGGTACTGAGCCCAGGAGGTCAGCATAGAGCTGTGGTCAGCAAACTGCGGCTCTTTGGCCCCTTGAGTGTGGCTTTTCCACAAAATACCATGGCCTGGGCGAGTCTATTTTGAAGAAGTGGCATTAGAAGAAGTTTAAATTTTAAAAATTTGGCTCTCAAAAGAAATTTCAATCGTTGTATTGTTGATATTTGGCTCTGTTGACTAATGAGTTTGCCGACCACTGGCATAGAGGAAAAAAGGAGTTAGGAATGAACCTTGAAGATCTGCCTATGCTTAAGGGCAGGTGGAAGAGAAATAAACAAAAAGCACTTTGAAGCCACCAAAAACTATAGGAAAGAACTATTCCTATAGTTCTTTCTCCTATGGTTCTTATAAATCTACGAAAGGCCTGGTGCACGAAATTTGTGCACAGGTGGGGTTCCTAGGCCTGGCCAGGGATCAGGGCCTATCAGGACCATCTCGCCCAGTCCCAATTGGGGCCGGGCCGGCTGGGGCCTGCCAGCTGCCACATGGGGCCTACTGGGCGGGGCCAGAGGGATGGGGGGAGGGACCAGGGAAGGTTGGCTGGCCATGGGAGGTTGGCTGTGGGAGCGCACTAACCACCAGGGGGCAGTTCCTGCATTGAGCATCTGCCCCCTGGTGGTCAGTGCATGCCATAGCAACTGGTTGTTCCAGTGGCTTAGGCTTTTATATATATAGATTTGTCATACAATGCTCTTTATTCTGACTGGTAACATTTTTCAGACAAAATGATTTTCCAACTGTTCCTCTAACTGTTAGAGTCTAACATCTCCTAAGTTCTCTCTTTGCCTCCAGTCTCATTATTCTTCAATCTACTCTCCACAATGCAAAAAAAAAAAAAAAAAAAAAGCTCTTTCTAAATTCCAATTCTGTTCATACCATCACTCTTTAGTGGCAATTCTTCCATGGGTCCCACTGGCTAAGGATAAAGCAGAGTGAACACTATAATTAACAAGGCTTCAAATGACTTGGCCTCCTACTTACCACACTTTTGCTCATCATTTGCCAGCTCAATCTCTGATTACAAAGTTTTAAAGTGGTGGTTCTCAAATTGTGGACCCTGGATCAGCAGGATCAGCATTCCCTAGGAACTTATTAGAAATGCACACCTAGGCCAGACCTACTAAATCGGAATAACTCTGTGGGTCAGTTTAATAGTTTAAGTTTAAACAAGTCTTCTAGTTGGTTTTGAAGCACACTAAAGTTTGAGCATCATTGGCTTAAAGCATGAATGAAAGGTAAATTTCAAGAACTCTACTGGAAATAAAGGTATTATTTCAAGAACTCTATGGGAAAATTGGAAAGTACTCTTGGCATATTGGTTAGAAGCATAGAGTCTGGGGTCACACTACCAGGATTCAAACTTCTGCTCAGCTTCTTCCTGCTTTGTAATCACGGAGCAGTTCTTTAGCTTGCCTCAGCACAGGGTAATGTTTAGGAGCACAGGTCCTCAGTAAGACTGCTTGGATTTATGGTAAATCCTGGCTCTACCTTCATTACCTGTGGGTCCTTGAACAAGTCATTTGACTTTCTCTGAGCCTCAGTTACTTCACTTAATGAAAAAGTATAAATAATAGTACTTACTTCATGCAATTTTTGTGAAGATGAAAAGAGTTAGTACTGTGCTTAGAACTGAACCTGATACATAATAGGCACTATGTGTTATTATTCTGATGATAATTGTTAGTAATTTCATAGGGGCCTTGTTATTTTTTGGGAGATAAAAAGAGTCAACTAATGCCCACAGAAAGTAAATAAAATGTACCTGTTCTGATAAGGAACAATTTTCCTTACTTGACTTTTTAGGTACATGACTTTTTTTTTTTTTTTCAGTATAGCATTCACTTCCCCCAGTTTATTTCCTTCCAATGAGAGAGCACTGAGCTAGAAGCAATGACCTCTCCAAAAAGTCAAGGGGTCTGCCTTGAAGCGTTATTTATTTCACATTAACTTTTTTCTTAAACAAAAACTTACAAGAATAAAAATGAATTTACTGAACCATATTCCTATAGTCCAAAAAATACTTCTGGGGATTATTGTAAATAC
Organism: Eptesicus fuscus; assembly: GCF_027574615.1. Classification (NCBI taxonomy): domain Eukaryota; kingdom Metazoa; phylum Chordata; class Mammalia; order Chiroptera; family Vespertilionidae; genus Eptesicus; species Eptesicus fuscus. Next base: position 65,219,447 of record NC_072480.1, on the reverse strand, counting down.
ATATCCAGTGTTAATTTAGCTGGAAGCTCTACTTGTAAAAGTGACATTAAGATACATATCCACATAGTCTTGAGAAGGATGCTGAAAATATCATGATACAAAGATCTGGACAAGAGAACTTTGTGTGTCTCTCTACTCACTACAGAGAGGCCAGACTATGTCCCCCAGCCAAATCACAGGGAGGCCTGAGCCACAGCACCTTCGGTGCAGAGCATAGTCTATGGAACATAAACAAGCATAACAAAACCATGCATTCAGAAGACACACTAACTAGATCTAAGTGATGCAAAATTATGCAGTGATTTTTTTCAAGGGTCCAAAGCATTTAACATCATATTTAGAATATGAGAGAAAATATACTGGGACAGGTCATAAAACCAAATTTTAAATATGGGGCTCATTACTGAGAATTTACTGTTCCTTTGAATCAAACAGGTTGAACCTGGCTTGGAAATTAGTTTAGTCATCAACTATTTAGCAGGGGTTCTGGAATCCTCTGCTGCACAGTCTCTAATAGAGATAGAGGGACATATGAGCCTGGTGTAGAGCAGTCTCTATCTGTGATTTTCTTTATTTCTTTAGGTTTTAAAAATCTATTTCCTGTGTAAAATCAAGTTAAGAATATGTCAAAACACTTTCATAAAAAAAAAAAGATTGGGAATTTAATGCTATGGAGGGATTATGATTTTTACTTGCATGTGACAGCCACATGTTCTATTGTGTTTGTTGGTGTGTTTTTTTTCTTTCTTGGAACTCTAAACCTCAACTATGAGGTGAGCTGAAGGAATTTGGTAGAATCTCTTTTCACAGCTTCCTACTTTAAAATGGAGGTCACAGAATACAAAGAACATTTAATCAACCCTGGTTTTCAAGACATCTCCTCAATGCAATAAATTTTATATTGGGGGTAAAAGAAAGGTTAACAAATTAAGATTACTCAATTTTTAAAAGGTATCAACGTGCTATGGCAAGTAAACATCACATTTCTGATAATCTGATACTACACATTTCAATTACACAGAAAAGGAAGGTAATGAAATCAGTCATCTTTTACAACTGAAAATCCACAATGGCAAAGAAAACTACTAATCTAATATTTTTAGAAAAGCATGCAGAATGCGTTATCTATAACAAAATATAATACACTAACCTTCCTGAGTTGTCTGAAAAAAGAAAGCAGTGTTTTCTCTGAATAAGAATTAACTCAAGATTCTCTAAAATAAGAAAAACTGTTTCCAACCATAAAATGTACACGATAGATAAAATGCAGCTTTTCCCTAGCATGTCTGTAAGTATTAACCACACAGACCTTGAGAAGGATCTCTGACATAATACGGTCCTCTAGGTAAATCATCAGAACACTTACCTGTATCGTCCTCTGAGTGCCATCAACGTTGACAGACAATAAGGGTGAAGCCAGGTTCCATGTGCTGGTCACATTTAGTTTCGACCCATCAACTTCCACCTGTTGTGACACCAAATAAGACTGTTACCAGGAAGAAAGACAGAAAACTGATCTCAAGTTCATTGCTACATGCAAAGCAGCAGCCATTTTAAACAGATGGCTCCCAAACAACCTGTCATGTTTACTGCTCCCACCATGAAAGACAGGGTCCAACAGTGTCTTCTCAGCCATCTCTGGGGAGAGGTGAAGGGCCTGAGCACAGCTGCCTTTGGGTACTGAGGTTTCAAGTAATTTCCAGTAAGTAACAAACAGCCTTCTAACTCTAAACCTATCCGGACATGCTACATTTACTGCAATTAGACAAGTAATGCTTATAAATTCCAGTGACATTTTGCAACCCACACAACAGGGCCTGCATATAATATCCTCTCCAAGGACCAAGAAAGAACTTTTCTGTGTTAATTTTAATGAAGGACTATGTATTGTTATCTTAATTAAACAGAAGCTTTAATTAGGTAAAATTCTTTGGTACTGAGAATTAAAAGTCCATTTTGAACTTTGTAAGTTCTGTCATATTTTTGCTGATCATCAAGTTATCAGTCATGAAGATACAAAAAAAACCCATGATCTTTTAAAACAGATATTCTTAAGAGAAAAATTTTAACTTTCAAATAAATAACATAAAAGCAACTGAAAGAAAAATAAATAAAAGCTAATTTAAAAATGAAAGTACTATTAGTTATTTCTTCCTTTTTACTCACTCATTCCCTAACTCTTAAATGAGCTAAAAATGAGATTAAAAAAAAAAAAACATTATTATTTTAAGTCTACAGTAAACAACCTAACAAAGAGATATTTAAGTTTGTTGAAGTTTCAAAATAAACCTTTAGCAAAGCCAAGATATATGATGCCTAAAAATTCCCACACTCACTTAATTCTCTTGAAAGACACTCACTGATTAAAGAAAACACAGACTTTATACTGTATTTGTTTGAATAAGTACTTATATATGTATATTTTCTCTATAATGTGGTCATAAAATATAGAAACAAAGATATGCTACTGACTATGTAATGAAATATCAATAGGACATATATGGGGTAGGCAAAAATAGGTTTACAGTTGTTCATCTGGAAAAAAATACAATCTCTCTATATAAAAGCCTAAGCAACCTTTAGTCTGAATGACCGAAACGACCAGTTGCTATGACGCAAACTGACCACCAGGGGGCAGATGCTCAGTGTGCTCCCACAGCCAACCTCCCACGGCCAGCCAACCTCCCCCTGGCCAGCAAACCTCCAGCAGTCCCTCTCCCCGTCCCTCCTGCCCGATCTGGCAGGCCCTGCTGGCAGCTGGCAGGCCCCAACCGGCCCAAACCAGATCAGGACTGGGCAAGATGGCCCTGATAGGCCCTGATTGCTGGCCAGGCCTAGGGAATTTCGTGCACCGGGCCTCTAGTAGTTAATAAATAATAATACAAGAATAAACTTTCATGTACTCACAACTGTAAACCTACTTTTGCCCACTCCTGTACTATCCACTACTTGTGTTTTCAGATTTAGTGGTCTCCCTGTATATACAGTATCATTTAATAACTGGGGGTGGCGGGGGGGAGAAACAAAGAAACAAAAAAACACACACACAAAAAAAAACACAATGGCTTTGGAATGAGACTGACCTGAGTCTCACTTGATATATTTTTAAATTTTATTCTTGAATTACAGTTCATATTCAATATTATTTTGTATTAATAACTATGTATGGTGCCAGGTGGGTATTTGAAATATGGGGGGGACCACTTTGTAAAGTATATGAGTGTCTAACCACTACGCTGTACACTTGAGTCTCACTTGATAGATGTTTTACTAGGTTAGAGTTGTTTACTAAAGCTGGAGTATAACCAGCCTGAGCTTTAGTTTCCAAACTATAATAATAGTAAAAATATCTGTCCAACTATAAAAATTAAGTAAGTTAACATATGAAAGTCTCTACCAATATACCTGTCATGGTAGTTCCTAAATATTTTCTTCCTTCCCCTGTCTCTAATGGTTTTACTACCCCACCCTTAAGTAAGTTTCAAAAATAAGGTCAGATAATCATACTCTCTCATACATTAATTACTATTAAAACATATGATAAAGATCTGAGAAGAAGAAAGACTTGTAGTTTTGATTAAAGCAGCACTAATACATGTTAAATGATCCTATTTCGCCCCTCTCCCCAAATTAAATATCTCCTTATAATGAAAGGTTTCCAAAAGAAACTCTCAACAGACAGAGGTTAGAAACAGTAAGTGCTAAAAGAATCTAGATGCTATAAAAAAAGAATTCTGAATAATTATTAAAAATCTGTATTTGATACTAATTTCAAATCCAAAGGGTTAACAATGAAACTGCAATTGCCATCTTTAGGGGATATGAAGGGGAAAAACAACAACAACTAATCTACTCAAATCATGTTAGAGGAAGAACAAATTTACTACAACCTGAAATAAAACATTTTTATGACTGTTCAAACAAAATGTGCTATATCCATACAAGAGAATATTATTTAGCAATGAAATGAAATGTTGATACATGCTACAACATAAATGAACCTGAAAACATAATACTGAGAGAAGCCAGTCACAGAGGACCACAGTTATATAGTTCCATTTATATGAAATGTCCAGAAGAGAAAATCTATAGAGCCAGGAAGTGGGGGAGAGTGGTGGAAATGGATGGGGGGTTGAGGGTGGCAAATATGGGTAATGGGCCTTATTGGGCATTATAAAAATGTTCTAAAATTGACTGTGGTGAGAGTTACACAACTCTGAATATACAAGCCAATGAATTGTACAATTTAATGGACAAATGGTAAGGCCTGTGAATTATCCTATCTAATAAAGAGAGAATATGCTAATTGACCATCATGCCCTCACAAAGATGGCAGTACCCACAGCCAATAAGGAGGGAATATGCTAATTGACTGCCATGCCCTCAAAGATGGCAGCACTCACAGCCACAAGATGGCGGCACCCAATGCCTTCAGCCCCGCTGGGGCAGCAGGCGTGCGGCACAGCCGGGCCCGCCCCCAGGCGGGTCCAGCCGCTCTGCGGGGCTGCCTCCCTCAGCCTCCCAGCCCCCCAGGGCTGGCCCAAGGCGCAGGCAAGCCTCGGATGTCAGCTGTCCAGCCACCCAGGGCTGCCCAAGGCTCAGGTAACCAGGGCAGGCCGAGGCTTGTGCTGCCGACAGTGGCAGCAGGAGAGGTGTGATGGGGGCATCGCCTTCACCTAATCTCCAGGTCACCTCCCCCACCTGAGGGCTCCTGGACTGTGAGAGGGGGCAGGCCGGGCTGAGGGACCACCCCCTGCTTCAGTATATGAATTTTCATGCACCAGGCCTCTAGTATTTTAATAAAGCTATTTAAGAAGTAAGTAACAAAAAAATAGGGGAAGGAATGCTATTCTTTCAAAAATTAGAAGCAGAACTTTTGTGATAAATTAAAGATGACCTAAAAATGGATATATATGCATATAAAATGTTCATAAATTAGAAGAGTTTTAGTATTATTAAATGTTATCTCCTAAATTGATCTATATAGTCAGTGTAACCAATTTTTAAAATCTAGCAGGCTTTGTTTTTTCAGTAGAAATTGATAAGTTGATTCCAATTTATATATAGAATATTGAAGAATTTTGAAAAACAAGCAAAGGTACAGTAATCAAGACACTGATGTAAGAATAGACATATTTATTAATAGAACAAAACTGAGAGTTCAGAAACCCACACATAAATGGCTAGTTGATTTTCCCCAAAAAGTGCCAAGTTAGTAAATGTGGAAATATAGTTTGTCAACATATTGAACATCTATAGCAAAAAAAAGAAAACCCCACACCATCAAAAAAAAATTCAAAACTATTAAAATTAAATGTAAAACCTAAAACTTCAGAAAGAAAACATGAGAAAAAATCTTTATGTATGACCTAGGGCCAAGCAAAGATTTCTTAGGACACAAAAAATAAAAATCTAACAAGAAAAAGTAGATGAACTGGAATTTATCAAAATTATAAATTTCTGTTTGAAAGACACATAAGAAAAGGAAAATCAAGCCATAAATTAGGAGAAAATATCTGCAGAATACATTTCTGATAAAGGACTTATATCCAAAATACACAAGCAACTCTCACTTATAACTCAATAAGAAAAACAACTAAGTTTTTTTAATGGGCAATAAATTTTATCAGAGACTTCACCAAAGGAGAAAAATAAATGACAAGCACATCACTGACTGATCATTAAGAAAAGGCAAATTAAAACTGTAATGAAATTGCACTACATAGCCATTAGAATGGCTAAAATGAAAAAGTGATAAAAATACTAAGAGCTGATAAAGATGTGGAACAATTAGAATTTTCATTTATTGTTGGAAGAATGAAAAATAGTAGACCCACTTCAGAAAACTCCAGAAAAGTGAAAAGATATATACATACAAAGAACTACACATGAATGCATAGAGATTCATTTATGATAGCAGAATATATATCAGAATGTTACGTCAGCCACAAACTGAAATAAAAAAAGCCCAATAAACTGACTAATGGATAACCAAATAAAGTATATCTATATAATGAAAAAGTAATTAGCAATAATCATCTCAAAGGCGTTACACTAAGGGTAGGAGAATAACTTTGACTACTAGTAAGAAGAACTATGAGGGAAGATTATGGGGTGATGGAAGTGTTCTAAATCTTGATTTTGGTGGTGATCACACAGCGATATATTTTTGTCAAAACTCAATCAAACCATCAATTAAAAAGAGTAAATTTTATATAAATCATACATCAAATATGACTTTAAAAATTGAAAGACAGGGAGAAAAAATCTACCTCTTTAAAAATTGAAAATAGTATTTTGAACTACATTTGATAGATCTTTCCTTCCTGAAAAACTGAGTTCTCTCCCTGCATCCTCTGCTATTGAATGGATAGATGTAAATGTTAACTTGGCAAGTAGGACACAAGGAAAGTTCCTTCCAGACAGAAATGTGAAAATTAAAAGAGGCCCTTTTCAGGCGCCCGTGTATTACATGAAGGAAAGATAGCAGGAAAGATAAAGATATCAGAGATCAAAGTCCTTCCTCATTCCTCTTCTGCATGGACCTTGGGAACAGACAGTGCAGTGTAGAGAGATGGGTGAAAATATTCCAACAGGTAACAAGTATGTACTCTAAAAACATACAGGCTGGAGGACTTCTTCTGGAAAACAATCTAGGAAAAGCTATAGGCTCTAGTAAAGCCCATTACTAGTTTTCATGGCATTCCTAATGTGGTGTCTGGTGTCATAGCAATAGTGCACCATTGGTGAGGCTAGATATCATGGTAGGAACCCAGAAGTCCCTACCTGTCCTAGTAGGATGACTAGAGAAGGTCTAAGTCAGAACAAAGACCATGTATTACACAGGGGACTCCGTGACTGTAAGCAGCAAACAGTAACCAGGACTGTGGGTAGCAGAAGCCTCTTCAATGACAAACAGGATGAATCATTACTCAGCAGTCACCAGTCCACATTCTCCTTGTGAGGACAGTGTGGGTCTGAGTTATCTTTACCTCCATAGTTATGAGGGAAATCTGACCACCTCCCCAAAGGCCCCTTTGACTTGCACCCAGAGGCTACACCTTAGTGGAAGCTGGAGGAAGGGGAAGAGGCCTGAAGCACTGTGGCACCTGAGACTGTTTAAACCAAGAGTCCAAGATTCTGTTTATCGCCAAGTTTCCCCCCCTTGCCCCAACTACAGGTAGAGGGCTTATGAGAAGATTACATCTGATAGAAAATAAACATTTCCTTGTACACCTGGTAAGTAATGAGTATAATTTTGCAACTTCACTATATAATTGAAGAAAGGAAACTATTATAGTTCCAAATCATAAACTATGAAACATATATGCAAATTTTAATGAGGAAAGAGAACATGCTGGAAGCCATCATATGCCTTCTCAGGCCTCAAGCACTAAACAGATTTCTCAAAAAAACATAATTTTGAACAGCAGATGCAATTATTCTATTGAATCTATCATTCAATGTGTGAAATCTAGATGTAAGTAAAAGCCATATTAGAGGTAGAAAATGGTTCTTTGAGCCACATTTTAATACCATAGAAAGGTAGGGGCAAAATTAACAGAAGAATTCTTGTTACTATATCTCACATATTGTTCACACCTAATTTTTTACCCAAGAGTGACTGAAGCAATAGATGTAAAGTAGCATTTCCTTATTCTCACACAGAACATGCCACTCTATCTTTTCAATGCCAAAAGCAAATGGGAAATGAAACCTAGCATAAAGAAAATAACATATTTAGTGAGAGGTCATTCAGGTAACAAGCTTAACAAGGAAAAGCTGCAGGTTACCCATGCTTACACCCAACCATCTACCCTAATGCAACATAAACAATAATCAGAATAACCAATATTAGATCTTTGCATACTAATTGCAAAAAATTATTTTTATAAAGAGAAAATGGTAAATTAAGAGCATATAACACAAGAACTACTCAAAGAAACACAGGAAGAGTTCGGATAAATAATTCTACAAAGTCTCAAAGACATCCATAGGAAATGTGACCCCTCTTTTAAAAAAAAATGAGCTCAAAGAAGAAAAACAAAGGTTCAAAGAAGAGATTATACAACAACAGAAGGAAATGAAAATCAAGCTGGTAGAACCCAGGGAAGAAAAAAAAAAAGAAGAAAATAACATTATAAAGATAAAAGCCATGTTAAGAAACAACCAAAAATAGAATGTTACTAAAAAGACAAGCACAAGGAGAAATCATATAAAACAAAACAGAAAAGACCAACAATATAAAAGAAATTTATAGAGAAGACAATAGATATGAAGAAGGGAGAAATGGAATCCAAAGAAAATGCAAAAGTCTTATTCAAAAAGGCTTTTAAAAATAGATATAAATTCAAAGATATGAAATGTAAAACTTTTCAAAATAAATAAAAGCTTGAAGATATAGAATGATGTTTATGGAACTTTAAGAATAAAGAAAAATTATGTGGGTATTTTGACAAAGATAAGAATTCATGCACAAGCAAGAAACAAACCTCAGGTCAACCTAATTTCTCAAGAGCAACATGATCACAGAAGACCACAAAGTCATGTGGTCTCAAAACTAAAAATAAAGAATGCTGTCCCCCAATTTTATACCCAGCCATCATGCTCTTAAAATACACAGAATATAAATATAAATGTAGCATGCAAGAACTTAGTGCCCCTTCTTTAAAAATGAGGCATCTCTATACATACTAACATGAAACGATTCCAAAGAATAGTGTTTACAGAAAAAAAACACAGAAACAAAAACAAAAAAAACCAAACCTGCATGTTTGTTTTTAAAGGCATCAACTATCTCGGAACTAAGAGGAGCAGAGGGGCTGAGGGAAAGGGATGAAATGGAGACTTGCTTATCAATGCAAACCCATTTATATATTTTTTTAATTTTGCCCTGCCCACATACCATATTATATATTTAAAAATTTTAGCCCTGGACAGTTTGTCTCAGTGGTTAGAGCATCAGCCTGCAATCAAAGGTTGAGAGTTCGATTCCTGGTCAAAGGCACATACTAGTACTTTGGCTTCAGGGTCCCTAGCCCCTGTAGGAACACATGTGGGAGGCAACCAATTGATGTGTGTGTGTGTGTCCCTCCCTTTCTCTCTCTCTAGAAATCAATGGAAAAAATATTCTTGGTTGAGAAAAGAAATAAATACATATATACATTCATACATAAAATAAAAATTTTAAAGTGAGGATAAGTATAAGTAGTAATTTCCTCTCTCATTGTAGCATGCAATCAATACCTACTTTAGACCTTTCAATAATAGGCACACAATAAAAGGTTGCTATTCTTTCAAATTTTCCTTTTGGCTAACAGAAAAATATTTATTTCAATTTGTCTGGTCATAGATTTACTGATATCATCTAGGGGACCCATTTTTGCAATTTATTTCAAATCATCTCTCTTTCTCAACCCTCTTTTTTATCTGAAAATGGGGAGCCTGAACCAGCAATGCTGAATGAAAACCTCTTCTATATCTAAATTCTATGATTTTATGGTTACAAAGCCCTTTTATTTAAGCTATATTTAGTCAGTTAATTGTGAATATGTCATAATCCAATATTAGAAAGGGATATTTTGTTTTGCTCAAACACCCATTCAGGGTTGAAAGTTTTCAAGATCTTTCCTTTAACAATAAAAGCTAACAAAATAAATAAAATTCAATGTGAGAATAAAAAGAAAAATAGACCACAAGTGAAGTAACAAATGACAAATTACTCTGGGCTCAAATAAAATTTCACACCTGAAAAGGCAGATAATATTGTAGAAATGTTCCAGCACTATGAAAACACTAGAATATTTTAGATTATTTTAAATTCTATCTTTTTTAAAAAAATCAAAAGATACAACATTTCTGTTTAGAAAGTAACATAAAGACTTTATGTCTTTAAATTGACCTGGGAGTCAAAGTACACCAACTTTACATGAATTATCACCTACCAATGACCCACACTGTGGCAGATGACCTCCTCTTTCTTGAAACTGAAGCCATCAGTCCTCTTATTTCCTTGCATGGACCATCCTCCTCCCTTGACTTCTCTCTCACACTGACTACTTCCCTTCTGTTTTCAAGCATGGACAGAACCTCGTATTTTCACTGCATGTGCACTTGAACCACTATGCTCTGAAACTACCGAGCCATTTCTCTCCTTTTCTCTGACAGGTTCTAGAACAAATGCGCTATACCTATGTTCTTACCACATATCTTTCCCCTTCTATAACCTTCTACAATCTAGCTGCTAAAAGTATATTCTAAAAGGTCACAAGTCTATTTCAGGAATTTTTATATTCTCTTAACCCTCATTATTCTTTACTTCTCAGCAGGAAGGCAAAACTCTCTGAGGCACTGAGCTTTAAGCTAAGATGTAGAGTGAGGATGAATTAGAGGTGACATAATCAGCTTTCTATTTTTAAATGATAACTCTAGCTACAGTTTAGAAAATGAATTAGATAAAACAAAAATAAAAATTATGGTGACCAGGCCTTAATTATTGGAGAGTAACATAACCTAAGGAAGTAAAGTGGGAAGTGGGAATACAGCAGTTAAGATATGAAATAGTCACCAAGGAAAAAAGAGAAGAGTGAGCTCACCAGAAAACATCTAAACTGCTACACAATCAATGCTGATGGCTCAGCTGCAGCGGGACATGATGCCCATGTGTTATGATATAAACCCACCCCTGGTATATGACTTCCCCACAAATGCTCAACCACTTTGTGTGATGTAGCCATAAAGAGATGGGGAGGCTGAGTTCATCTGAGTTTGGGCTTGATGGAAGAATGAAAGGGGTTGAGAAAGTAAGATTATTTGTAAGTGAATGCAGGGAACCTAAGATGGATAAAGGAGGAAAACAGGAGTGGAGCTCTGCGGATGGAGAGAAAATATGAGGACTTGTGCATGGAGTCAGAGACAGACCATAAACTGGTTGCTAGTCTTCAGATGCAGGGGAGGGACCCTAAAGGTTGCCAAGAGGAAGGCGAGGTAGTGATGTAGAACAATGGTGTGAACTTCAAAGTCCGAGGGTTTTACAAGAGCAAGGTGAACAGTGGTCTAGAATGACACCAGGAGAAAAACGATCCCACCTCCCTTCTCTGTTGATGACAAAGCAAGAGCGATACAGAGGGCACCAGTGGAAAGGGTTGAGAGGAAATAAATTGTATCAAATCACAGGAAATCGATTTAGGAGTAATGGATGACTGGGGAGGCTTTCAAAAGCCCAACTCTCCATCATCACCACCACAGCCTTAAGCCCAACCTGCCATCAACTCACCCGGACTACTTACTACCATAGACTAGTCTTGCCACATAGAGTCTTCCACGTCTCCAAAGCGTTTTCTCACTACAGGCAGAGTAAACTTTTGTAACCACAATGCTTATCATTTATAAGCTCGGGGATAAAGGGAAATAAAGAAAATTTGACCAATGGAGTTCCTGCCTGCTTTTAAAAAATGTAAAGAAGTGGCTTCTCCCCGGACCCCGGCGCGTGCAGATGGCGGGAGCCGTGCTCGGAGCAGCGCCCCCCCCCCCCCCCGCCCCACCCCGCCCCGCGGATAGGGGGCGCCTAGGGCCCCGGAGCGGCCACAGGGGCAGCGACAGCAGCTGCTGGGGAAGCAGTGGGCGCCCTGGCCCAGGCGGCGCAGCCAAGAAAAGCAGAAAGTGAATTGCAAGCCCAAGAACCAGGATGAACAGGAAATCCCTTTCCATCTCCGGGAGCCTGAGGAGCCGCCAGGAAATGAAAACCCCGTCAGTAACAAGAGGAGGAAGAAAGAGGCCCGGGCGGCCTTCAGAAAGACGGTGGAGGAGGCAAGGGGAGTGGATCCAGACAGCGCGGTCTCCAAGTTCAAGCAGAAGTGGGAGTCCGACCGGGCCTGCATCCAGCGCACGGAGCAGGAGGCCCAGCACGTGCTGTTCCTCAGCAAAAACCAGGCCGACCGGCAGCCCGAGGCGCAGGTGGCTCCCAAGAAGGAGTCGGAGGGTAAGTGTTCCAGAAGCGGCGGCGCGATCAAGCCCGGAAGGAAAGAGGAAAAGGCCGCGGAGAGGCTGAAGCAGGAGCTGCTCGGAGACACCGTGAAGTTCGGGGAGGTCGCCTGCAGCCCCCCCCGAGCTGACCGCCACGCCCAGGAAGAGCGTGAGCGCGGGCCAGCCTGGCAAGAAATCACTGATGCTGGCGATGCTTTCGAGCCCCGGCGGTGTGTCCCGGCCTCCACCCACCTCCATGGCCCGACAGCGGATCCTGGCGGAGGAGAGCGGGCTGTGCGGGCCTACAGGGCGATAAGGAAGCGGCAGCAGCTGGGCCTCAGTCAGACCACCTCCCTCCCAGGAGGAAGCCAGAGACCGGCCTTTGAGAGACTAGGGTTCCTGCACTGGGTGGGGGTGAGGGGCATGGGGTCCCCAGATCAAAGTCCTTTCCCTGGACGCACCCCGGACATAGCCTGGTGCACCAGGCCCAGAGTTCGGGAAAGGGCTCCAGTCTTCGCTCTCATTGTTTCCTCCCTAAAAACCACTCTTTCAAGCGAGACCATCCGCCAGGCCCCTGTCCCCCGGGACATCACTGTGCTACGCCAGCGCCTGGCTGAGTCACAGCCAGTCACAGCGGCACTGTTCCCAGGCCTGGCGGCGCCCTCGGCTGCTGAGCACACACAGGTCCAGGCTGAGACAACCGCGGGCCAATCCCATGACCCCATCCCTAAGTGCCAACTGACTGTGGACGCCGTGGCCTCGGGTCCTGGGGTTCACCAGAGCAGCACAGCCGGACTTGAGGCAGGAGGGGGCCAGT